>NC_057806.1:56864937-57228737 GCF_018294505.1 Triticum aestivum | reverse complement strand
CATGTCAACATGAACTTCAACGCGTTCCTAGAGAAAACCAAGCTGAAAGATGATGGCAGCAACTATACGGACTGGGTCCGGAACCTGAGGATCATCCTCATAGCTGCCAGGAAACAATATGTCCTAGAAGGACCGCTAGGTGACGCTCCCGTCCCAGAGAACCAAGACATTATGAATGCTTGGCAGTCTCGTGCTGATGATTACTCCCTCGTTCAGTGCGGCATGCTTTACAGCTTAGAACCGAGGCTCCAAAAGCGTTTTGAGCATCACGGAGCATATGAGATGTTCGAGGAGCTGAAACTAGTTTTCCAAACTCACGCCCGGGTCGAGAGATATGACATCTCCGACAAGTTCTATAGTTGTAAGATGGAGGAAAATAGTTCTGTCAGTGAGCACATACTCAAGATGTCTGGGTTGCACAACCGTATGACCCAGCTGAATATTAACCTCCCTGATGAGGCAGTCATTGACAGAATCCTTCAGTCGCTCCCACCAAGCTACAAGAGCTTTGTGATGAACTACAATATGCAGGGGATGGTAAAGACCATTCTTGAAGTATTTTCTATGCTGAGGTCAGCAGAGGTTGAAATCAAGATAGAACATCAAGTGTTGATGGTCAATAAGACCACAAAGTTTAAGAAGGGCAAGGGTAAGAAGAACTTCAAGAAGGACGGCAAAGAGGTTGCCGCGCTCGGTAAGCCAGTTGCCGGGAAGAAGTCAAAGAATGGACCCAAGCCTGAGACTGAGTGCTTTTATTGCAAGGGGAAGGGTCACTGGAAGCGGAACTGCCCCAAATACTTAGCGGATAAGAAGGCCGGCAACACTAAAGGTATATTCGATATACATGTAATTGATGTGTACCTTACCAGTACTCGTAGTAACTCCTGGGTATTTGATACCGGTGCCGTTGCTCATATTTGTAACTCACAGCAGGAGCTACGGAATAAGCGGAGACTGGCAAAGGACGAGGTGATGATGCGCGTCGGGAATGGTTCCAGAGTCGATGTGATCGCCGTCGGCACGCTACGTCTACATTTACCTACGGGATTAGTTTTGAACCTTAATAATTGTTATTTGGTGCCAAGTTTGAGCATGAACATTGTATCTGGATCTCGTTTAATACGAGATGGCTACTCATTTAAGTCTGAGAATAATGGTTGTTCGATTTATATGAGAGATATGTTTTATGGTCATGCTCCGATGGTCAATGGTTTATTCTTAATGAATCCCGAACGTAGTGTTACACATATTCATAGCGTGAATACCAAAAGATGTAAAGTTGATAACGATAGTCCACATACTTGTGGCACTGCCGCCTTGGTCACTTTGGTGTCAAGCGCATGAAGAAGCTCCATGCTGATGGACTTTTAGAGTCTCTTGATTATGAATCATTTGACACATGCGAACCATGCCTCAGGGGCAAGATGACCAAGACTCCGTTCTCCGGAACAATGGAGCGAGCAACCAACTTGTTGGAAATCATACATACCGATGTGTGCGGTCCAATGAGCGTTGAGGCTCGCGGAGGATATCGTTATGTTCTCACTCTCACTGATGACTTAAGTAGATATGGGTATGTCTACTTAATGAAACACAAGTCTGAGACCTTTGAAAAGTTCAAGGAATTTCAGAATGAGGTAGAGAATCAACGTGACCGAAAGATAAAATTCCTACGATCAGATCATGGAGGAGAATACTTAAGTCACGAATTTGGTACACACTTAAGGAAATGTGGAATCGTTTCACAACTCACGCCGCCTGGAACACCCCAGCGTAACGGTGTGTCTGAACGTCGTAATCGCACTCTATTGGATATGGTGCGGTCTATGATGTCTCTTACCGATTTACCGCTATCATTTTGGGGATACGCTCTAGAGACAGCTACATTCACTTTAAATAGGGCACCGTCAAAATTCGTTGAGACGACACCGTATGAATTATGGTTTGGGAAGAAACCTAAGCTGCCGTTTCTGAAAGTTTGGGGATGCGATGCTTATGTCAAGAAACTACAACCTGAGAAGCTCGAACCCAAGTTGGAAAAATGCATCTTCATAGGATACCCTAAGGAAACCATTGGGTATACCTTCTACTTAAGATCCGAAGGCAAGATATTTGTCGCTAAGAACGGATCCTTTCTGGAAAAAGAGTTCCTCTCGAAAGAAGTAAGTGGGAGGAAAGTAGAACTCGATGAAGTACTACCTCTTGAGCGGGACAGTAGTGCAGCTCAGGAAGATGTTACTGTGATGCCTACACCAACTGAAGAGAAAAATAATGATAATGATCAAGGTACTCCGGATCAAGTTGCTACTGAACTTCGTAGGTCCGCAAGGACACGTTCCGCACCAGAGTGGTACGGCAACCCTGTCCTGGAAATCATGTTGTTAGACAACGGTGAACCTTCGAACTATGAAGAAGCGATGGCGGGCCCAGATTCCAACAAATGGCTAGAAGCCATGAAATCCGAGATAGAATCCATGTATGAAAACAAAGTATGGACTTTGACTGACTTGCCCGATGATCGGCGAGCGATAGAAAACAAATGGATCTTTAAGAAGAAGACGGACGCGGATGGAAATGTCACCATCTATAAAGCTCGACTTGTCGCTAAGGGTTATCGACAAGTTCAAGGGATTGACTACGATGAGACTTTCTCTCCCGTAGCGAAGCTTAAGTCCGTCCGAATCATGTTAGCAATTGCCGCATACTATGATTATGAGATATGGCAGATGGACGTCAAAACGGCATTCCTTAATGGGCATCTTAAGGAAGAGATGTATATGATACAATCGGAAGGTTTTGTCGATCCTAAAAACGCTAACAAAGTATGCAAGCTCCAGCGATCCATTTATGGGCTGGTGCAAGCATCTCGGAGTTGGAATATTCGCTTTGATGAGATGATCAAAGCGTTTGGGTTTATGCAGACTTATGGTGAAGCCTGCGTTTACAAGAAAGTGAGTGGGAGCTCTGTAGCATTTCTCATATTATATGTAGATGACATACTCTTGATGGGAAATAATATAGAATTTCTGGACAGCATTAAGGCCTACTTGAATAAGTGTTTTTCAATGAAGGACTTTGGAGAAGCTGCTTATATATTAGGCATCAAGATCTATAGAAATAGATCGAGACGCCTCATAGGTCTTTCACAAAGCACATACCTTGATAAGATTTTGAAGAAGTTCAAAATGGATCAGTCTAAGAAGGGGTTCTTGCCTGTATTGCAAGGTGTGAGATTGAGCTCGGCTCAATGCCCGACCACGGCAAAAGATAAAGAAGAGATGAGTGTCATCCCCTATGCTTCAGCCATAGGATCTATTATGTATGCCATGCTGTGTACCAGACCTGATGTAAACCTTGCCGTAAGTTTGCTAGGAAGATACCAAAGTAATCCCGGCAACGAACACTGGACGGCGGTCAAGAATATCCTGAAGTACCTAAAAGGACGAAGGACATGTTTCTCGTTTATGGAGGTGACGAAGAGCTCGTCGTAAAGGGTTACGTCGATGCTAGATTCGACATAGATCTGGATGACTCTAAGTCACAAACCGGATACATGTATATGTTGAATGGTGGAGCAGTAAGCTGGTGCAGCTGCAAGCAGAGCGTCGTGGCGGGATCTACATGTGAAGCGGAGTACATGGCAGCCTCGGAGGCAGCGCATGAAGCTATTTGGGTGAAGGAGTTCATCACCGACCTAGGAGTCATACCCAATGCGTCGGGGCCGATCAAACTTTTCTGTGACAATACTGGAGCTATTGCCCTTGCGAAGGAGCCCATATTTCACAAGAAGACCAGGCATATCAAGCGTCGTTTCAACTCCATCCGTGAAAATGTTCAAGATGGAGACATAGAAATTTGCAAAGTACATACGGATCTGAATGTCGCAGATCCGTTGACTAAACCTCTCTCGCGAGCAAAACATGATCAACACCAGAACTCTATGGGTGTTCGATTCATCACAATGTAACTAGATTATTGACTCTAGTGCAAGTGGGAGACTGTTGGAAATATGCCCTAGAGGCAATAATAAAAGTATTATTATTATATTTCTTTGTTCATGATAATAGTCTTTTATTCATGCTATAACTGTATTATCCGGAAATCGTAATACACGTGTGAATAAATAGACCACAATATGTCCCTAGTGAGCCTCTAGTTGACTAGCTCGTTGTGATCAACAGATAGTCATGTTTTCCTGGCTATGGACATTGGATGTCGTTGATAACGGGATCACATCATTAGGAGAATGATGTGATGGACAAGACCCAATCTTAAGCATAGCACAAAGGTCGGTTAGTTCGTTTGCTAGAGCTTTTCCAATGTCAAGTATCTCTTCCTTCGACCATGAGATCGTGTAACTCCCGGATACCGTAGGAGTGCTTTGGGTGTACCAAACGTCACAACGTAACTGGGTGACTATAAAGGTGCATTACAGGTATCTCCGAAAGTGTCTGTTGGGTTGACACGGATCGAGACTGGGATTTGTCACTCCGTATGACGGAGAGGTATCTCTGGGCCCACTCGGTAATGCATCATCATAATGAGCTCAAGGTGACCAAGTGTTTGGTCACGGGATCATGCATTACGGTACGAGTAAAGTGACTTGCCGGTAACGAGACTGAACAAGGTATTGGGATACCGACGATCGGGTCTCGGGCAAGTAACGTACCGATTGACAAAGGGAATTGTATACGGGGTTTGATCGAATCCTCGACATCGTGGTTCATCCGATGACATCATCGAGGAGCATGTGGGAGCCAACATGGGTATCCAGATCCCGCTGTTGGTTATTGACCGGAGAGTCTCGGTCATGTCTGCATGTCTCCCGAACCCGTAGGGTCTACACACTTAAGGTTCGGTGACGCTAGGGTTATCAGGAAGACAAGTATGTGATCATCGAATGTTGTTCGGAGTCCCGGATGAGATCCCGGACGTCACGAGGAGTTCCGGAATGGTCCGGAGGTAAAGTTTTATATATGGGAAGTTGTTAAACGGACACCGGAAAGTTTCGGGGTCATACCAGTATTGTACCGGGACCACCGGAGAGGTTCCGGGGTTCCACCGGGAGGGACCACCCCTCTCGGGGGGCCACTTGGGCTGCGTAGGGATAGAAGCCAGCCCCTAGTGGGCTTGGCGCGCCCCCCCTTGGGCCCATGCGCCTAGGGTTGGGGGGGAACCCTAAAGGGGGCGCACCCCCTTTGCTTGGGGGGCAAGCCCCCACCCTTTGGCCGCCGCCCCCCTCTAGGGTTTCCCCTAGAGGGCCGGCCCCCTTGCCCCTTCCCCTATATATAAAGGGGTGAGGGGAGGGCTGCAATACACCACAACTCAAGGCGCATCCCCTCCCCTCCCCAACACATCTCCTCCTCCGTACGTGCTCGGCGAAGCTCTGTCGGAATACTGCTGCACCAACTGCACCACGCCGTCGTGCTGCCCTTGGAGCTGCCTTCCTCAACCTCTCCTTCCTCCTTGCTGGATCAAGACGGAGGAGACGTCGACCGTCCCGTACGTGTGTTGAACGCGGAGGTGCTGTCTGTTCAGCACTTGGTCATCGGTGATCCGAATCACGACGAGTACGACTCCATCATCACCATCCCCTTGAACGCTTCCGCACTCGATCTACAAGTGGTATGTAGATGCAAACTCTTCCCTTGACTCGTTGCTTAGATGAACTCATAGATGGATCTTGGTGAAACCGTAGGAAAAATTTTAATTTTCTGCAACGTTCCCCAACAGATGGCTCCCTGCCGTGCCCTCCGGCTATGGTTCCGGTACCCTCGTCCCATGGTGGCTCTGTCATGGTCTCCAACCCTGCTCATCGTCGATGGACTGCTCAAGATCAAGCCATCCTGGGTGCTATTCAGTCTTCGCTCACTCCATCCGTGGCTGGCATGGTCGTCTTTGCCGCAACGTCGAGGGATGCATGGACCACGCTTGACTCGAGCTTCTCCTCGCAGTCGCTGGCACGTTCGTCTGCCATTCGCAACCAGCTGGGTGAGGTCAAGAAGAATGATCTCTCTGTCACTGCTTTCTTCAACAAAGTCAAAAGCTTGGCTGATACACTGTCCTCCATTGGGAAGTCGCTCCGTGATGAGGAGTTTACTTCATTCATTATTAATGGACTGGACGAGGACTATGACTCTCTTGTTGAAAACGTCAACGGACGTGACACGCCGATGCCACCCCGTGACCTCTATGCCTACCTCCTTAACACGGAACAGCGGCTCGCTGCTCATCGCTCTGTCGGAGTCTACACGGAGGGCCCTTCTGCGAACGCTGCTCTTCGCGGAGGTGCCCGTGGTGCCAAGCAGAAACCGCCGCCGCCCCCGGGCAACCAGCCCCATCCGCCCACTCCTCCAACGGCTGGTTGCAAGCGGCTTCACTACGAGGCATGTGGTGGTGGCGTCGAGTGTCAGCTTTGCGGTATTGAGGGGCACTTGGCGTCTCGGTGTCATCGTCGGTTTAAACGTGATTTCCTTGGCATTGGGAACAATGGGAAGGGTAACGAGAAGCAAGCTGCTCTTGCTACACAGGAGCCCGGATTCACTCCTTCATACTCTGTGGATCCTGCCTGGTACATGGACACAGGCGCCACGGATCATTTGACGAGCCAGCTTGACAAGTTGGCCACTGGACAACCCTACACCGGTCATGATCAGGTCCGCACTGCCAATGGATCAGGTATGCCCATCTCACATATTGGTCAGGCATCTCTTCTTTCCCGTACCACTAAAACCTTCCGTCTCCTTGATGTCCTCCGTGTTCCTTCAGTCACACGTAGTTTACTCTCGGTTCCTAAATTAACTCTTGACAACAATGTGTTTGTTGAGTTTCACCCTTTTCATTTTTTTTGTTAAGGACCGGGACACGAGGGACGTTCTTCTTAGTGGTCAAGCTCGCGACGGCTTATATGCGCTTGATGTGCCATGAGTGCTTGATGTGCCACGAGTGTCTCAAGTTTTCAGTGGCATATGGGTGTCGTCGTCGTAGTGGCATTCTCGCCTTGGCCACCCTGCCACTCCCATTGTGCGCCATGTGCTTCATCGTCATCATCTTCCCGTTGAGTCCAGTAATAAGGAGTTTCTAGTACGTGATGCTTGTCAACAAGGCAAGAGTCATTAGTTTCCCTTTTCTATATCAAGTCGTGTTGTCAAGGCTCCTCTTGAACTTGTGTTTTCCGATGTGTGGGGCTATGCCCAAACCTCTGCTAGTGGGCACAACTATTATGTCAGTTTCATAGATGCTTTCAGTCGGTTTACTTGGCTTTATCTTATTAAGCGCAAATCTGATATGTTTCATGTTTTCATGCAATTCCAAGCACATGTTGAACGGTTACTCAAGCACAAAATTATCCATCTTCAGTCTGATTGGGGGGGGGGGGTGAATACCGTAATCTTAACACCTTCTTTCAAAAGCTTGGTATCTCACATCATGTGTCTTGTCCTCATACACATCAGCAGAACGGTGCAGCTGAACGTAAGCACCGTCATATAGTTGAAACTGGGCTAACACTTCTTGCACATGCCTCTGTCCCATTTCGGTTCTGGAGCGATGCCTTTGTTACTGCTTGTTTTTTGATAAACAGGATTCCCACACGACTTCTTCACATGAAGTCTCCTCTAGAAGTGTTGCTTCATGAAACTCCAGATTACTCCTTCCTCAAAGTGTTCGGTTGTGCGTGTTGGCCACATCTTCGCCCGTACAATACGCATAAACTTGAGTATCGGTCGAAAAAATGCATGTTCCTCGGATACAGTCCTCTCCACAAAGGTTACAAGTGTCTCCATATTCCATCAAACCGTGTTTACATTTCCCGTGATGTTGTGTTTGATGAGACTGTCTTCCCTTTTTCCACGCTCACCTCACCCACTGACACTCCCGTCACCGAGTTGCACTCGTTTCCAGTGTTGCCTGATCAGTTTGTGGATGCTGCATACTCTCCTCTTTTGTTGCCTAACCATGATGCAGGGACTGGACGAGGTGCCCGAGTGGAGCTGCTTGATGATGACGGTGCGCCGCCTACGCCAGCTATGGCTATGTCGGCTGCCCCCGCTGATACGACGGCTGCCGCCGGCGTTGATCACGCGTGCATGCCCCATGCACGTGGATCCGCTGGCATGCCCGCATCGCCTGGGCTGGCTGGCCCGGTGGCCTCGTCGCCTTGGCCCGCGGCCTCGCAGTCGCCTAGGTCAGCTGACCCCGCAGCTCGATCCCCAGGCCGGCGGCCTCTCCGATCGAGGACGCGTGCATGTCCCATGCACGTGGGCTCACTGAAGCGCCCGTGTCGCCCGGTGCGCTCGTGTCGCCTGGTCCCTCGTCGCCACCCACGCCTGGCCATTCTTAGTCGACAACTCCAGGCCAGGTGTTGCACTTGACCGTGCCACCAGACGCGCTTGTTGACTCGCCTGCAGGCGCGTCCTCCTCACCACTCTTGGACAGTAGCTCCCATGTGGTGACAGCTCCATCGCCACCTCCGCCTGTCGTCCTGCGCCCTCATACTCGCAGCAAGAGTGGTATCTTCCAACCGAATAAGCGCATTGACGGGACTGTCGCATGGCTTGCAGCATGTGTGGCGCATGCTGAGGCAGATCCTATGACTGAACCACGCCACTTTCAGGCAGCACTTCGCATTCCACACTGGCGTGCTGCTATGGAGCAGGAGATCCGTGCTCTTCAGCAGAACAACACTTGGCGTCTGGTTCCACCTCCATCTGGTGTCAATATCATTGACTCTAAATGGGTATTCAAGGTGAAGAAACATGTTGATGGCTCCATTGAGAGGTATAAGGCACGCCTGGTTGCAAAGGGATTCAAACAACGGTATGGCATTGATTATGAAGACACGTCCAGTCCTCGTATTAAACCAACTACTATTCGTGTTCTTATTTCCTTGGTTGTTACTCGAGGATGGTCGCTTCGACAACTTGACGTTGAGAATGCTTTTCTTCATGGAGTTCTAGAAGAAGAGGTCTATATGCGTCAGCCGCCAGGGTTTGTTGATCCTGATAAGCCACATCATTTGTGTCGTCTTGTCAAGGCTCTCTATGGGTTGAAGCAAGCCCCTCGTACGTGGCATGCACGTCTTGGAGCTGCCCTTCATGCTCATGGTTTTGTGCCTTCTACAGCGGATACGTCTCTGTTTATTCTTCAGCGACCTGAGGTGACTATGTACATTCTAGTATACGTTGATGATATCATTCTTGTCAGTTCATCTACTGTTGCTACGGACCGGCTTGTGTCCTCTCTTGGTGCTGAGTTTGCTGTTAAGGATCTTGGGAGACTCCATTATTTCCTGGGTTTGGAGGTGTTTCATTCTGATGGTGGTCTGACCCTTTCTCAGAGGAAGTACTCTCAGGATCTTCTATGTCGTGCTGGTATGTTGCAGTGCAAGATTGCCACGACTCCTATGTCTGCCACAGACAAGCTGACAGCTCTTGATGGTGACTTGCTCTCTCCTGAGGATGCCACAGAGTATCACAGTATTGTTGGTGGGCTGCAGTACTTGCTCGTTACTCGACCAAACATATCTTTTGCGGTTAACCGTGTGTGCCAGTACCTTCATGCACCCCGTGAACCTCACTGGTCCGCTGTTAAGTGCATCTTGCGCTATGTTCGTCACACCGGTTCATATGGTCTCTATCTTCGGCCTGCGTCTTCTGGACTGATCTCAGCATTTTCTGATGCCGATTGGGCTGGTAGTCCTGATGATCGGCGATCCACGGGGGGACATGTTGTATTCTTTGGACCTAATTTGATCGCCTGGCAAGCTCGCAAGCAAGCTACAGTGTCCCGGAGTAGTACTGAAGCTGAGTACAAAGCAGTTGCTAATGCCACAGCTGAGATCATATGGGTGCAGTCATTACTTCGAGAGTTGAAGGTCTCTCCCACTCAGTCGCCTGTCCTTTGGTGTGACAACATCGGTACCACATATCTTTCATCCAATCCGGTATTTCATGCCCGAACGAAGCACATCGAAGTTGACTATCATTTTGTCAGGGAACGCGTTGCTAAGAAGCTTTTTTAGATCGAGTTTGTTTCTTCAAAGGATCAGCTTGCTGATATCTTCACTAAACCTTTGCCCTTGCCCTTTTTTGAAGGATGTCGACGCAATCTTAACCTTCTAAGTGTTTCAGGACATAGTTAAGATTGAGGGATGGTGTTAGATTAAGTATATATTAGGTATATGTGTTGTAACATAACTTATATTTGTACGGTTCCCTCTTATAAATATATGACAGCCGTACCCTCCTAGGGTATCGAGCATTGTTTCAAACCCTAATACATCTAACAATTTAGAAAACAAAAAAGGCACACAACATAGGTGCACTGTTAATCCAGTACCAACACCAATCAATACTGAGGACCTTCATCAGTTTGTACATCAAAATATATAGTCTTGTCTGCTCCAGGTAGCCATGTACTCCACCTGTGTCAACAAGCACCAGCTTGAAACCCAAACTTGCTGTCTTGGATATCATACACGACCCTGAATGATCTTGTTGCCCTGTTCCCCAGAATTGGAACCCCTGTCAGTCCGGCAACATCTGGCCGAAATGTGGAGCAAATTTTATCTGCTGACACTCGATAGAACACATTCTCTGACGGGAGCTTCAAGGTAGACCTTACAAATTTCATCTCCACCGTTGGCATGTCACGCCAGTTCGCTGAATCACTAGTGGACGTGAAACAGATTTCATTCTTTCCAGCTGCTTCTCGGGCATATCCCTTAGCTAGCATTGCCGCTGTGATCGCCTTGTCAAATGCACGAAACACCGGGGACAGAATGAACGTGTCGATCGTGCCAGAATCCAGTATTGTCATTCGAGTTGCGTAGACTGACGGGTCGACTTCAAGCCGTATCCCGTTGACTAACATGTCCAGCTGCTGAAGAGCATACACCGGGTTATCGCCATGCGAGCCATATTCGACCAACGGAATGAACTGTAAATTGAACCGATCATACGGTCCGATGGATAGAAAACCTCCATTTCTATTATTACCAGGAAAGCAGTGTGAAAATGCAGTGTAGTTCGTATGACGAACTACCTGAAGAAAGAAGGAGTAACTCGCACCCCCAAATCCAATAATGCCTGCATCAGCTGCATTGTACCTGTCATCTCCACTGCAGCCAAACAAGAAATCATCAATGCTGAAGTTGTTTCCTAAAGTGAGCTTGTCCTTGGCCAAGCTTCCGGCTGTGTACTCTTCTGATGCATATCTCAAGCTGTAAAGGCAGCTATCTTGCTCCTCGTTGCAGCCAAAGGGAATACCAAGTGTTTCATGCACATAACCACAATCTTCAGTTGAGCAGCCAACGCTTTGGTAAGTTGAGGACTGATGGGGCTCAAATATCCGTCCGGCCTCTTCATCTTGATTATGGCATCTTATCGGACAAGGTCGGCACTGAACCCAGGAAAGTGCCGATCCGCTGTCAATGGTGACGAGATTCATAATGGCGGGAGTGCCCAGACCGATGGCCATGAGGAACCGATCTTTATGGATTCTGTCGTCCTCAAAGGAATACCATGTTTCCTGTACATTTGCTATATGTGCTGATGCTTGTATGCATGGATGCATCTCATGGAACACTGGGAATTGAAAGGCACCATCGCCGTTCTGACCAAAATCTGCTAGCAGTAGACATAACACATTGGGTAATTATTAATTCAGAGAAGGATAAAATTCAAGCATCTGCTATAGATTTGAATTTAATTCACCCAACACATAATTAACTCCACTCATCTGTTAGTCATTGTTAATGCACTCAATACATAATATTTAGAAAACTCACAGAACACAAACTTGAACTTCACCATAGGTATAGGAGATGAGGAGCATGAGCTAGAGCATTACCGTAGGTTGAGGGGCATAAGCTAGAGCTGGCGCAGTACTGAGACGTATAGCTTAGTGCAAGCATCATGAGAATCAAGTAGTACTCCATGCCTAATGTTATTCTCCAGAGAAACTTTGCTTGATAAAACTTCACCAGGCAATATGTACTCTAGTTTCTTAGAGACATGCAAAACAAGCTCACCACCTACCCAGTCATGCCTATGACACTGCTTTCATTAATAGATACCATATGCTCAGTAACAAAATTATTAGCATGGAAAATGTTATTGGGACCTAAAACTAAATTATTACTGTGAAGATATTTTTGTAACTAATATGGCCAGGGTTTTTTATTCCGGTCAAAGAAATCCGGAAACCGGCCTTTCTGGCCAGCACCGGTAGTTGAAATACCAGACAGTTTTACAAGTTTTGCCCAAATTCAAAAAAATTGATCAAACTTTGAAATTTTTCAAATGATTTTGGATGAAAATTGACTGGGCCGGGAAACCGTCGTTTCTGGCCACCATCGGGGAAAATCGGAAACAGTAAAAAGTAAAACTTGATATAGGCAAGGTAATTTATATAGGAGTTTTGCGTCTGAGACCCATTGTGTGTTTTCTTTAACAAATAAGTATAGGTAAACAAAATGGAAAACACCTGGGGAAAATAAGTTATCACAAGTCAGCTGTAGCATTGCATCAGGTAGATTCCAACGTTCACCTTTAACAAAACCTACAAAAAGAAGAGGATATGTAAACTACAATTTGTCGCAGTTGAGGGCTTGAGGCTAGTGATTTGCTCACTGCAGTCATTCAACAGCGGCAAGTTTCATCAGTCGGTAAAACACCAGTCTGTGGAGTATCCCCACTGACGCCTATCCCCTCCCATGCATGGGTACCCGTTTGCCCTAGGATGGCTTAGAAGAGCCGCCCCAAGAGTGACAGTTTGATCCGGCATCACCGGCACATTGACATTTTTCAGCTTCCTCCTCCCATCAAAATAATCGGCGACGAGTCTCCGAATCGCCGGGATCATGGTGCTTCCACCAACCAGCACAATCTCGTCAAGCAGCTCCTTGTTCTCGTCTAGCCCAGCCTGTCTCATGGCACTTTCCACCAACGCCATGGCTTTAAGGAACAGGTCATGGTTCAGCTCCTCAAACTCTGCCCGGGTCAGCGAGCCCGAGAAATCGACGCCATCCACAAGCGACTTGATGCTAAATTCGGCAAGGTCTTGGCTGCTCAACGCCTTCTTGGCCTGCTCGCACGCCGTCCTCAGCCTGCCCAGCGCGGCGCCCTTGTCGTCGTTGCTCATGAGGTCCTTGCCGTGCTTCTTCCTGATCAGCTTGACAAAGTGGTCGACGATCCTCTGGTCCAATTCCTGTCCTCCGAGGAAAGGGTCCTCGTCTGCTCCCATGAACTCGAAGACGCCGTCCACGTACGGCATGACGCTCGCGTCTGACGTCCCGCCGCCGATGTGGAGGACGAGGACGTTGCCCTCGTCGCGCAGCTTACTGTGGAGGCCGTGGGCGACGGCGGCCGCGGTCGGCTCGTCGATCATCCTCGTGACGCGCAGGCCGGCGAGCTCCGCGGCCCTCAACATCGAATACCTTGACGGATCGTTGTACTGCTGCGGCACCGTGACGACGGCCTCCTGGATCGCACCTCGGTCGACTCCCTGAGCTTGGCCAACACCATGGCCGTGATCTCGTCGGCGCCGAGGTTCTTGACCGCGCCGTCTACTGACATCTTCACCTGAACGAAGGGCCTCTCGCGGCCTACGACTTTGTACGGCACGCGGGCCATGAGTCGCCGCACGTCCTCCTCCTCGCGCTCCAAGTCGCGCCTCTTCCCGAGCAGCCGCTTGAAGCCGAAGATGGGAGCGGCGTGGTTCTTGGCGTCCTCGCCGACCAAGACGGATCCGTCGCCGGGGAAGGCCACCCAGGTTGGGATGCAGAGCTGGAACATGGTCTCCACCTGGCCATGGCGAAATCATTCAGCGGAGCTTCAGCACCCCGGTCCGTCTATCCTGTACGTCCATACACATGGGGATGTGTGTCGCATATTTTCGTTAGGATCACGTGGCACGGCTGTGGTTTGTAGGGGTTCCCCACCGTGATCCGGCCTACGTACGCCCTAGTAGGAATACTGTTCCAGGCGTCTGCTGCTTGTCCAGACTCCAGATAAGGACAGATACATGTGGGCATCTTCACAAGGGACGCAGTGAACGGACGCGTGAATTAGCATCCATCTAGTCTTTGCATAGCGCTCCCCCGATGAGCATGCTCTGCGGCGAGGACGGCGGATTCATCTGAGTTCGACCATGGAGAGGGACGGAGTTGAGTAGCTGCATCAGTTGCTGGATAGGGAAAAGGGAGGCAGAACATCAGATTGTCCGGCGGATTGGCAGGCGGACACAGAAGTGCACCGCCGACGAGGAGTTCAGCACCGACGACGAGGATCTGTACCCCGGAAAAAGCGGCAGAGCAGGGGAGCTGATTATAGCACCTGCAGTTCGTTGTGACGGAAGATAACTAACAGCGCCCTGCCCAAATCATACAGATTCTGTGCAGCCAATTAGTACATGTGGTCGTCCGACGGAGCGGCGCAGGCGCGGCCGTGCTCGCACTCCATGGGAACGCCGCCTCGGAGCTCATCCATAGAACTATGCCCTGAGAACGAACAAGGTGTTGGTGATGGGGGGACGAGATGCTCGGAGTCACGGGCGTGTGTCCATACACTAGCGGCACAAACAGACAATACTACGCAGAGCCTACGATCGACCAGAACCTGCATGCGGTACTGTAGCAATGCGTACCGTAACCCAGGACTGCCACGGTAATGGCTTCGCATAAACGGCCCTAACTGAGACGCATCTCGAGGTTCAGCGCTCGGGACCAAGCGCCAGGATAACGCGACCCCGGTGCGTAAGCTTTAAAAATCTGCTTTCCTGGCCATGGCCGTGGCTGTAGCCGGCGACGCACGAGTTGGTGTTGCCCAAGTCGATGGCGATCACCGGAGACGGGGAGTGGGGCGTCTCGTCGTTGCCGCTGAACGCGCCCGCCTGGGCCTGGCCGAGCACAAGAAAACACGACGCAAGGATCGATACGAGGAGGATGGCCGCGACCCTGACGCCAACCATCGCCATCGCTCTTGATCGAGGCTTCTCTATTTTCTGAGCAAACCGCCGGCCGTGATGTTGTTTATGGGCCCGAGTTTCGATCCATCTCTAGTCGGAAGTAGTATCCGAACGCGAATCCAGGAGCTGTTTTTCCCAACTCGGTCTCTTTTTTTTATCAATTTTTTTCTTTTCTTTTGACAATCAAACACCTCCTTTATTCATTTTTTATTGATTTCAATTAGTATATATATATATATATATATATATAGTAAGAAAAAGCCTAGACCTTAAACTCGTAGACAAAAACTAACGAGTCTATTTAGGACGCATATCTTTTTTGAGGGCAAAGCAAAGCTTTTACTTAACGGTGTACGGGCAAATCGCCCGAAACACAGACAGCCACAGCGGGCGGTACATCAGAGTTCCAACTGACTCTATCATTCGGCATACATGATAAACCGATTTTTGCTAGTTCATTTGCTACAGTGTTTGCACTACGACGACAAACGGAAACAGATTGTTTGGAGAACCACATCTTCAATTGCGACTTTGTATCCTCTATGATGGCCACAACAGGTGAAGAGTCCACTTTGATGAGGTCCAGCGCCTGATGCAGAAGCTGAGAGTTCGTTTCAAAGATCACACGAAGAGCCCCCACCTCGGTCGCCATGGCCACAACCTCTGTAGCAAAAGGATTGGCGACGTGCTCTCTTTGGCCTGCTCGGGCTAACATCACATCCCCAGCATCATCCCGGATGACCACCCCCCAGGACACAAAGGTCTCGCCCGGGGTATACGCCCCATCAACATTGATCTTCACCATATTCGGCGCTGGTGGTTGCACGGAGGTACTCCTGTGTATTACAAAGAACTCGCCTTGTCAACTCCGTCGTCTGAACACCCAGCTCTCCCTCTCTGAGTTTGTTTCTGTTGTTCCACCAATGCCACCAGAAGGTGAGGATTTCAAAAATAAATAAAAATTTATTAATATATAGAAAATAAAAATTACATTTTATGTTTTGTTAATTATGCAAATTATGATGTGAATACTTTTTTAATTTATAATTCGAATATATGGATAATTTTTATTTAATAAGTGAGTAATTTATTATTTAATTATTTAAATATATAATTATATATATTATTTGTATCATATGATTATAATATACATATATTATGTAAACTTATAAAAAGTAATAGTGCAAAATGGGTCGCACGGAGTGTATTCCACTATAATATTCAATTACTTTTCCTTTTTTTATGGCCTTATTGTTCATGCCCGAGTTCAGATGAGCCCGGGTGAGCTAGGGCACCTAAAAGCCGCACTCGTTTTGCCGATGTTCTATTGCTACAAGTAACACAAAGTTAGTTCTTGGATTAAAAAATGTTCAAGGCAGTCAAATTTGTTCGTCCATTCAAAATTCGTTATTTAAAATGACAAATTGTTCTCAGATTCAAAAACGTTCATGACAAATTGCTCTCAGTCAATATTGGTCAAATAGGATTTTCCGGTGACGGCTGCTTGTTTTCATTCCTTCCCCGCCCCAGCCCGTTCCGCCTTTCGCGCCATAGACACCGCCTCCTTCCCCGTCTCGCCGTCGCCTCGCCTTCAACCGCTCCCTCCCCGAAACCCTACACCCCTAGCGGCGGCTAAGCTTCCGCTAGAACCTTCCGCCGCCGCCGCCATGGCCTCCTCCCACTCCAGCATCGACGCCGCTCTCAAGAGTAAGAGCGCCCCCCCCCCCCCCCCCCCCCCCCCCCCCCCCCCTCCCTGTTATTGAATGCTGTATGAACAAATTTAGTCTTCCTTGTTTGGAACGCTCGAGTGGTGCTTGTGCATTGCGGACGAATTTGGGGTCGGGCGGTTTCCCTGCGAACTTCAGATCCGCACTTTCCCTGCGAGTTTTCCGATGGAATTTCGATTTGCTCATTTAGGCGAAGGCGAAACCCCCAAATGTTGTTCTCAAGGAAGAGACCCCAAATCCGAGACTTCACGAAATCAGTGGGGCGAGTGGCCCGATTTGGTGTCTCGTCTGTGCAAGTTTCATCCTGAACCCTGCCCCTTCTGCTCGTTCAAATGATTCTGATGTCTGACCTCAGCTTGTCCCTGCGATTTCTCCTTGCTAGAACTAGCAAAGAAGAAGGGCCTGCGGGGAGCCAAGGACGCGAATGGGGAAACCATGCTTCATTTCCCTTCGAGCCAGGGCTGCCGGGTGAGCTGCCGGTTCCTGTTGGAGGAGGCGGGGCTTGATGTCAACTCGGAGTCAAAGACAGGTGCACATTCGCATGCAGCTAGCTGAAATATTGTGCATCCATGGAGGAAGTTCTTCTCCTTTTGTTACTACTGAGATGTTGTGTTCCCCTTGCAGGTGTGGCACCCATGTTCTTCTTCGCCGCACTCCAGGGGAATGTCCAGGTTACGGGGTACTTTCTTGATCACGGCGGTGACCCTGCCATGCCTGACGAGAGGGGCTCCACACCGCTGCACAATGCAGCAGCGGCAGGTGCACTTTCTCATTCCTGGGTTCACTCTCAGCCCCTGAATGACATTGCTTGCACAGCTTTGGCAAAAAGGGAAAAACAAACATTAGTTGCCTACAATTACTGTCTACTGCATATATATACCCCGTGAGTAGGGGTGCAGGGCGGCACCCGATCCGCCCCGCTCCGTAGTCAAAACAGGGTCAGGTCAGTTATAGCAGATTTTCAGGGACGTAGTTCAGCTTGAACTAACTTTTCACTTTTGCGGGCTTAAGCGGGACGCCACCCTGCATCCCTACTGTCGAGGCTTACTGGCTTAGGTTCTGATCATTGATCTATCTGGATATGTACTGCATTTTGTTGTGCCTCCAGGGCACTGCGAGACTGTAAGGCTATTGCTGTCGAAAGGAGTTAATCTGAATCCTATCCATTACCAAGGGACACCATTACACTTGGCTGCTGTGGAGGACCAAGATCAGGTTGTAATGGTTCTGCTGGAGCATGGGGCTGATGTAAGTTGTTTATTTCATGGTTACCTAACTGGACACATATCCATATATATTGGGAATCAAATGCTATAATTTTTTTCATTTGGCGTGAAGATCAAATGGTTTATTCTTGGAGGTGCATTGTTGCACTTGGTGGCATGTTAACAATATCCATCTGACTATATGTTCTCAAAATCGTGATTCATTTCCTTTTTCAGCCCAATAAAGCTGTTCATCACGTATTTTCATACCTCATGATGACTGTCTGTGGGAAGTCCTTGAAATGCATGAGGCAACTTATTGAGGTCCAATAGCTTACTGACTTGATGCATTTTCTTATGTTCTTTTTCTATTTGAATGTGTTCTGATTCCTTAAGCTGTTAACCATAACTTGTTGGGTAGAAAATCCAGATTAGTAAACCAGCCTTGTTTTCCTATTGAACTTACTATCATGATTACTGCATAAATCCTACCTCTAAAGATTACCCTACTTTTATTTATAGACTGGTGCCGATGTGAACGCTCGTGATTACTCTGGGCCAACTCCTTTTACGGAGGTTGTTGCTGATGGCTTAACCGACTTTGTCAAGGTCTTGCTAGATGCTGGAGCCAACCCTAACATCCCTAACCAGGTGGCTCTGTTCGTCCCTGTGTTTACTGCTCTAATGCTTTGAGAGTTGTGATCTTGACGCCTCTCTCCCCGCATGTCTGATGCTGAGTTGAATCTAGCTAAAGCCTCTGCGGAGATGAGTGCATTGTACTGATTGTTCATGTGTCAAGTAAATAATTCACAGTAGGTTTATATTCTAGTTGCATCTGTTTTGGTTTGCTTCAGAGTTTGTACTGCATTGACCTAGTCAGACATCCCAAGATTGCAGCTCCAGTGCTAAGTGTCACAACAGGTTTTACATATCTCATCGCAGAATTAGGATACTGGTAGGTCAAAAAATTTTATACAACAGCTTTTACATCTCATCTGAGAAACATGATACTAGTAGGTCCCTAGACTTCCACTTTTGTTGTTTCTCTAAGACCATGATCATACTTAACCACACTGACTATAATTGGAGAGGGAGTACTGTGTCTAGCTTTACTTCAACTTGTTTTCTGTTCATATAACAGTATCTAAGACCGTTACTGTCTGTGGGATGAATTAAGTAATATATCATTTTATCATAAGTTTCTTGATGAATGAAAATATAGTGACATTACTCGCTTTGTTATTTTTGCACTGGATTGTATAGCATCTTATTGTTTGTTTCATGTTATAGCATGGAGCAATACCTATCGAGCTAGCAGCAGATAGTGATCGACACAAGCTTGTTCAAATTCTATTCCCTAGGACAAAACCAATTAAATCTCTGCCAGATTGGAGTGTTGATGGGATAATTAAAACTGGGAATTCTCCAAAAATCAATGCTCCTCCGGTATGTACTCCTGAAGTTTAATGCATGATTGCTTAGTATTTTCTATTTAGACAATAGTAATTTTTTGCCCGTCTTATAGGTTATACCCCGTCCTCCTTCGACGGAGTAAAAAGTCCTCAACAAAGCACACATATTCATGAACTCTGTTTACATGCATAGATAGCTTATACTACATCCTTCTTCAATTGTTTGCCACTTGGACTATGTCGCGGTGCTGCTAGCAAGCTTTTAGGCTAGCTGCTGTTGGGCGTTCTCTGATAGGACAGAAGTTCTGATGTTGTATATTGTATACTAGTGTTAGGGGGCAGCCCTCACCCCTGGGGTCAAGATAGAAGAACTATTCTTCTATTCTTGCTTTATTCCTCATAGGGGGTCCTTTATATGAGTAAAATGCACAGAACCACCGCTTTAGCGTCATAGCTCTCGGAAAACCACCACTTTACAAAATGTGACACTTTCCACCGCACCGAAAATCTGACAGTGGCAAAAAACACTGAACCAAAACTTGATCTCGTTTTGACGTGTCCGATCGCGCGCGGGTTGACAACGGTGACGGCGGCCCGGTCGCTTCAGACAGAGCAGTTAACGGTGCGCCGTCACCGTTGTCGGCCCGCGCGCGATCGGACACGTCAAAACGAGATCAAATTTTGGTTCAGTGTTTTTTGCCACTGTAAAATTTTTGGTGCGGTGCAAAGTGTCACGTTTTGTAAAGTGGTAGTTTTTCGAGAGCTATGACGCTAAAGTGGTGGTTTTATGCATTTTACTCTTTTTATACAGAGGCCTAACAATCCAACAATTCATAGATCTCATCCCTAATTGGCTCAAGGCCCAAGGTAAAGGGTATCTTGCTAATTTAAATGATAGACCACCTAACATACAGATTGGGAACTGCAGTGGTGGGGTCATGTATTTCCGTGCGCAATGCTGTAAAGTATGTTGAGTTTGACATGTCTTGAGCATGTAAAACTATGTATGGGAATGGGATATGCTTCTTCTTTTGTGAAGTTGAGCTATTCTAGTTCTATATCCCAATGACATCACTTTAGTCATTTTGTATACTAGATCATAATTGAGCAATTGACAGCTAGCTACATTTTTAGATTGGTAATGCAGGGTTAGATGTTCCACGAGCTGCAGGCCAAACCATGAAAGCAATTATGGAACTACTGAGAGGTACAGTACTTCTTTTTCTCTTTGTGCTTTTCAAGTACTCCCTCTGTTCCAAAATTTACAGTATATTTAACTTGAGGAGGTTTGCTGTTATATCTGGCTACCTTTTGTGTGAATCCATCCTACATTACAGGGTTGGCGTTTAGTTTCATGTTTTGTAGTTAATCTTGATTGCATTTACTTAATTGTACCAGGCTTCTTCATGCTGTAATCATTGTGCCAGATAGCGAGTCATAGATTGCATAAGACAATGATGAATTGATGATGCATCTTTCTCTGTCGGCCTTTATTTGTGTACTGTTTATTACTACTATGATTACCTAACGCTTCTTTTTAGCATGATAATTTCTTTCCTCTTTTTTGACAGTTTGTACTATGTACCCGTTGCTGGTCTTTTTGCTTGCCATCCTTCTATTATCTACTGGGGTGCATTCCATCAGACATGATACAAGTTTCAGTGAGGGCACTTGTCGATATGACATGATCAGTCTTGCAGTCCTCTCATGCATGCAACCGGACAAGTCATGGAAGTCACCCTCAGTCTCATGCTGCAAAGCACTGATACATGCAATTGACGAGTTGCCGGCTAGCGGTGAGAATGGAAAGTGTTGTTTATGCCGTTTCATGAGGGCAAAGCTTCATTATCCTGAATTGGCAGCAACATATATCTCTTGCCATGGAAAGGACAGAGCTGTTGTTGCAAAATGGTCGTTTCCTGTCGTGGTATGCGGCAAAGGTGTGGTGTTCTTGTCATGCAATTTGCTCAAGACAAATCAGTAGAAAGATTGAATAGGAATAGAAGCTCTATTATACATTTGCAAAGAATTATAACTTTTGTTTTCTTTGTCCACTCAGCTTGTTCACGAAAAGAGATTGCCCCTCCTTGTAAGGAGACCGTCATGGAGAGGCCTCCGTCAAATTCACATGGCAGCAAGATCCTTTTTATCTTGTTTGCAGCTGTCTTCATCATTCTATTGATCTTCATCTTGTACCTCTGGTGGGTCAGGCGGGCTGCCCCAGGGCGACGCGAATCTCTACCGTTAATGCCAATTCAAAAGCAGGCCAGATCATCTCCCGGGAGTGGCGGCCGCCGACAATCCTTTGGGCGGCTGAAGGAGCGTCGGCCATCTGGATAGTGAAGCACTTATTCTTGAAAAAAACCTTGATCGTCAACGGGTTCAGACTTGCTGTTGTCTTCCTGCTAGTGCAGCACATAGCTGTTTTCTCTCTGAAGGCTTGTTTAGGGATCATACTGGTACTTTCTTAACGTGCTGCAAGTGACTGGTTGCATCGTTACATACAGAGCCAAAATATTTTCACAGAATTTTTTTCCTACTGTTAGGTCCATTGTATTGGATTGCTGTTGGCAAAACTTCTAGTGTCAAATGTATTAGTATAGTTTGGAAATGTCGTCGTCTCATGCTGATTGTTTCATCGCCATGTCACTGGACAGTTACAGTGTTAGTGAAGTCTGCATGTATAAATTTCTCGTTTGCAAAGTAAAAGGACATCGTAAAGAAGTTACTCCTTCAGATACCTTCTTTCTTTTTTCTGGAAACATTTTTCGTTTGAAACAATATATATGCATGTGAATATGTTTGTTGTCGAGTAGTTCCTTGGGCCTTCTTCCTCTTCCTATGTGATCTCTTTGCTTCAGTGAGTTCATCTTAATGAATGTACTTTCTCCGTTTCAAAATGTTCCAAAATTTAGTGTGTGTGTGTGTCTATATATATATATAAGAAAATTGTTATGTACTCTTGGGAGTACGTACTCTCGCTCCTCATATACCACATAGATGAATCTTTTATAGCTTATTATTATTTTTAATATACTTCATTAATAATTACTAGATACTCTAAAATGGATTTCATGAAAAAAAATCATGTGTGCCTCATATTTTCAAAGGTTTACGTATATACTGATTTGTTTGTACGTGAAAAAGGTATATTGCAAAAAGTAGGTCGTAAATGATATTTTTTTTAACAAAACTTGTATTGAGGTATCTTAGAATATTTAATGAAGTATATTGAGAATGATAAGGGGTATAATCAATGCATATACGAGGTATATTGAAGATGGGAATACATACTTCCAAGAATACAGAAAATGATTATATATATATATATATATATATATATATATATATATATATATATAGAAAATCTATTAAGAACCAGACTTGTTAAGAATACAGAAAATAATTCTTCACCCCGATCCATCCAGCGAGCCAGACTCCCTCGGTCCCACCCGGGCCAGAGACCACCGCCAGTCCGCTACCCACCCCACCGAAAGCTACAAACCGTTTCATGGTAGCCCACGAGGCCATGACCCGGTGTCCCCACTCCCCAGTTCCTCAACAGCTCGTGAGTGTTGAGCGGCAGTTTTGACGGTGAATGGCGGGCGGCACCTGGCTTGGTGGTCGGCGGCATGATGCTCAGCGGGTTAGATCGGCGAGAATGGATTCAGACGCGAAGCATTTTGAGCAGGCGCGTGGCCTCGATGTCGGGGCAGCGCAGCAGGTGGTGGTCGCGGCGGCGCTGCAAGTGGTGGTCGCGACCGCACTGCTAGTGGTGGTCACGGCGGCGTTGGTTCGACCACGGTCGCCACGGACTGTAGAAGGACGAGCATCCCGCGCCGCCACCGGTATTTAAGTTCGTGCTCCTCCCTTGCACATGACACAGCGAGCACGCTGCCCTTCTTCTCCTTGCATGCGGCTGCTAGCTCTTCCTCTTACACCACGTCACCTTTTTCTGCTAGCCCCTTTCCTCCTGCTATATAGCATCTTTATTGATCTGATGATTGCCTTCAAAAATTTCACTGCTTAGGTGTCCTCCGTAATTCCCTTTGGATCTCATTCTGTGCTGCCTCATTTCTTGCACACGAGGTGTTTGTTTTAATGCCTGAATGGGAACTGCTACTGACAATGTGCTCAAAGGAGACTCTTAACAGCGATATATTGATAGGTATGCCATGATTGATTATCTTGTTGTTTGTTTCATCTTTGTACAATTACTGATTTTGGAATCTTATGTTGCATATATATCTGCCATATAGTTTATGATGTCCAATAAGGTTAGCTCTGCATTAGGATGCTTATTACCTCACTAGTCCAGCCAAAGCTAAGCATGTCTGCGTATGAAAAGATCCATCTAGCATCAGTCTCCTTCTCAATGTTCAGTTTACATCCTTAATTTCACGATAATGCTTCTTGTAGTAACCTTGGAGGTGATTTTTTTTTGGAAAGCCATGATGGATGTTGGGAGTCGTTGCCGAGAGTATGCAGGCATTTATTTCTTTAAATCTACAAAAGCTAACAAACATAAAACAGAAGCTACCAAAGAAAATTCAGTTTAAAGAAAGATGCATCAGTCCACCTTGGTCTTTTATGCTGAGTTCATCAGTCAACTCCTTTATTCTTCCATGTTGCTCGCTTGACACTGTCTTCAAATCTGTAAGCTTATTTATTTTTATTCTGCAAGCTTTCTCTGATTAAACAATATCTCAACATGTTTCTCCAAATTGCGTACTTCCATTCTTGCACCTTCCAGCTCAACAGAAAATTGTTTTGCATAAGATTCAGCTTCCCTTTTCTGAGATGCAATCTCTGATCCGATTGTGCTAATTTGCACATCTTTTTCCTGAAGTTCCTGCTGCAACTAAAGAACAATCTCCTTAGTTCATTTGTGTTGCCTTCTTTTACTACGCCAAGTAGTTTTTACAGACGCACCTAATTGCTCAACTACTGATTTTACATATGGTCATATGAAAATAAATGGTTCTACCCAGCAGAATTGCTCGAGTTATCAGGAGACATTCCAGTCATTCCTTCAATCTCAGAACCATACCGAAGATCATTGCAATCAGTGGGATTCATGATGCTATGTTTCCTATTTTTTTCCTTGGGCTCATTCTGTGACTATTTTTCTATTTGATGGATGTTACTTGCCGTGTGTCGTCGTTCCTTGGTTATTAGATGTGTTTTGCTGCATGAGGAGTTTTGCATCCTGGGTTGCACTTGTTATGTTCTGTTCCGGAGTTCCTGTAAGAGCTGGTACCCAGCAAACTATCGCTTTTGTTAAAGCAGGGATCGAACCTTTTGTCCAAAAAGGTTATCTACATTTTACATTATATGCTTACTTGTGGTTGTATTCTTGTATTTAACACTCTGTAACTGCATTTTGTTAGGAACACTCCATTTTTTCCATTGGTGGGTGGTCATCGATTCGCAGTAGGCCAACTAGTCGTGCAACATCGCTAGTGGTCCTCAGTGTCAGGTTTCGTTGACCGTTGGCTTGCTTATTCATGTGCTTTGCATCTCCTCCCTGCAAGATGGTCAGTAACCAGGTCTTCGCCGATAGAGCTCTCCAGTGTCGCCCCCTCCCCATAAATTGGTAGGAGTATATGTCTATTTATCCGCCCAATATGGTTATATTTATTAAAGAAGTTTAGTTATCTGCCCATAAGTCTGAATCTTTATTGACTTGTGGCTTCTTTGCTATGGTTGATTTTTTGTTATTACTAGCATGTTCTAATATGGACTGTCGCCTTGTGTCCCCTTGATAACTGATTGAAACTCCCATCTAAAAATTAGCATGTACGGTCTTATTTGTTATGTTCCTTAAAAAAAAATGTTCAGTACAAATTTCATCATGGATGTAAATTATCTTGTCAAGCTTTGAAGCTCATAATCTTAGAGATTTATGTTTACCTCTTTAGGAGGAGATATCACAAGTTTAAGGTTCCATTTGTTCTTTGACAATTTTCTCATTTTGACCATATTACATAATTCTACTAGTTTCTGTTCACTTTGGTTCACTACTTCATTCAGATTCACATATTACAATCTGTAGAACCTTTATTTTTCAATCCCTTTTTAATGTGATGTTCTAATCCAAATTAATGTTCTGCAGACAAAGGCTACTCAGTACAGTGATAAAGTTCTCTCCTATATCTTGTTCCATGATTTGAATTAATGCAAGCCTTTACCTGATTCATTGGAGAAATTCAGGCCATTAAAATTACATAGCTGCTCATATGTTAACAACCCAAAATGCTCTCTCTTGTGCCTGGTCGTTGTAATGTACTCCTCCGTAAACAAATATAAGAGCGTTTATATCACTACTTTAGTAATCTAAATGCTCTTATATTAGTTTACAGAGGGAGTACTTGTGTATGTCTGCTTGGACGCTTATTTTTACTATCAAATGGATATATATATATTAGCAATGAGAACGGCGTCAGTCTTATGTGTTATACCTTTACAACAGCACATCATGCATTCCCCCATTTTGTGATATGAAGTTCAGACCAAAAACTTGTCAGGATTGACTTTAATCTCATCCAAAAATTCGTTCCACATAGCCATAAATGTTCCTGTTAGTTATCAGTGAAAATTTTGGATTATTCCTATACGGCTTTACAGATAATAGCTTTTTCACCTTTATGTTCATGTTTTGAGTTCAAAATTATAATTAACTACAAATACCCGTGAAAATTCCAGTAATTCACAAACGTGTCTAGTACTGGTCATGCAAATTTTGTGATTATTTGGGCAATATGTTTTTGAGATAAGGTTTTGTTTCAGCTGGATGTTCAAATTGAGAGTTCAAAATTAAAAATGTGCTGAAGAAATAAAAAGGATTCCAGCAATTAATAAACGTTCTGGCCAGCAAACAGGTATAATACGAAATAATGTCAGAACAATGATTTTAGAGGTAATGACGTTCCAATATCTTTTGGACTACTAGAGTCATAATGAATAGCAGAACATATATTTCACATTCAAAAATACCTACAATTTTTTAACGCAGCCTTGTCATATTAAAAATTCAGATTGCCTCCTAATGCTGATTTTCTTCTCTTTTTTTTCCTCATCTAAACACGGTGAACATGCAGCCTTATCCAAAGAAATCATGCAATAACTTTATGGCGCAATCTCTCTTGTCCTCCTGGGCTTTTTTAGCGTTTCGGAAGGATTCTCTAGGCAGTAATCTTACTTCGCATGCAAACAATCTTACCTCACCTCCCATGGTCCCTTCGTGACCTTGTCCCGTGGTGGCACAGGACCAAGAACGTAATCTTACCACACAAGCAGTTTTCCTTATGGTTTGATGCACGCTGGTTCATGGCTAGGGTGTTATTCCTCACCCAGGGTGACGAATAGCGCGACCCTAAACTTTTAACAGTTCAAAAGTTATCAAAAAATATGAAATAAATATGGGAGCATCTCTCTAATGTAATAAGATGATTCAATGGAGGGATTTCAAAATATGCATCTATGTGTCCTCGGCAAAAATAATAAGCATTTCAGCTCACTGCGACATAAATATATACTGAACTATTTGTTTTTTTGTCCAGGACACATACAGTCATATTTTTTTAATCCCTCCGTTGGATCATGTTATATTATAGGTGTGTTGGTTCAGTATTTTTTTCAGAATTTTTGAGAATTTTTGCACCGTTGAAACCCTTAATTAGTTCTGTGGCAAGCACTTGTAGAAAATCCTACTCCTATATATATATATAACATGAACATCCACAATATACATAATTAATACCATTAGATTCATCACTGAGTATGATTTGTATTTTATTTGTTTACTATTTTAGAGCATCTTCAACAGGCACGCTATCGTAGTCGCGTGTTAAAAAAAACCGTTTTATTGCGCGCGCGGGGCCGAAACGCGTGCTCCAGCAGCCTCGCAATAACCGCGCGCGCCGTAAACTTGGTTCAGTGCGTGGAGGAAAACGACGTCACACGCTGGACATGGCAATCGGGCGCGCGACTCTCACTAACCGCTAGATCTGAAATCTCCAGGCGCCGCCGCCGCCGCCCGCACCTTCCCCCATTCGCTCCGACGACCTGTCGGCGCTTCCCCCGCCTATCCCGGCACGTCGCCGCTGCTTCCTTCACCTTCTCTCCTCGCAGCCGCCCCTTGAGCGCACCGTTCCTCCAACGAACAGCGCCCAACGGATGTTTGCATCTTGGCGCTCACAAGGTGTTTGACAAAACGCTTGCAAGGTATGTATTGCTTCAACTTTATATTTGTAAAATAAATTTGGTGCTTGTTGTTTGTAGTTTTAAACTAGTTTAAATTCAATATTGTAGATGAGTTCGTCTTACGGTTCTTCCGACGAAGAATTTGATATTCAATAGGAGGAGGACATCGCAATGATCCTAGCTATTCACATAAACAAAAAGCCGAAGCACGGTGGTTCGATTATCGATCGTCAGAAATTGTGGAGGGATAGGATCGATGCCCAAAACAGATTGATGAGGAACTATTTTGCAGAGAATGCCACATACCCCGAGTTCTACTTTTGACGCCGTTTTAGGATGAGCATCGAGTTGTTGAAACGCATTGCGGAGAAACTGGCGAGCTATGATCGGTTTTTTCAGCAAAGGAGGAATGCCGCTGGAGAACTCGGGCATAACACCTAATTTGTTGGAAGAACCGTCCTAAGGCATCGCATGGACAATTCCACGGCCAGAAAAAGGATTCCACTATAATCCTTGAAGCGGTGGCTGATCAAGAGACTTGGATTTGACATGCTTTTTTCGGAATGCCTGGATCTTTGAATGACATCAATGTTCTTAATTGGTCACCACTCATGAATAAGATTGCAAACAGTGAAACTACACCGGTGGAGTTTGTAGCAAATGGTCATACATACAACTATGGATACTATCTTGCGGATGACATCTACCCAAGGTGGAAAACATTTGTGAAACCGTTGACGACACCGCAAAGTAAGAAAAATCTTGATTTCCACAATGCTTAGGCGGTGGCTAGGAAAGATGTGGAGAGAGCTTTTGGGATTTTTTGCAAGCCCAATTTACTATTGATAGAGGACCGGCTAGACTTTAGGATCAAAAGATGCTTTGGTACATCATGAACGCTTGTGTGATGCATGATCATCGAGAATGAGCGTAGGTAAGATTTAGACTATTCTCAGTATGAGTTGTTGGGATATCCCGTGCGAGTGCGGAGTAATGTTGCGAGGGTGGCCCGATTTATTGCCTCCTATCATGCTATTCGACGTGCCGAAACACATGATGATCTTCAAAATGATCTAATTGAGAAGTGGTGGGCATGGATTGAGCGACAACATTAGTTTGATGTTGTATGTTTGATGTTGTATTGTTGAACTATTTGTTATATTGAAAGATAAACTATTTATTTGAGTTGTAATAATAATTGAATTATTTATTATTGATTTTGCGTGTGTATTTGTTACGTGAGAAATGTTGTTTGTGCTAGACACGCACGGTGTAATTTTAACGCGCCTGCTGAAGCGCTACCTTCGGCACGAAATATAGCGGTTCTGCTAAAGCAGAACACCTGCCCAACACGCGAAAACGCTATTTCGAAGCTGTTTTTAGCGCACGCTTACACGTGTGTGTTGAAGATGCTCTTAGATATTGATGGCTGATTGCATAAAGTTGGTCAAACATAGACATGTTTGACTTTTGAAGTATGGAGGAAGTATGTAGCACTAGTCCATAGCACGAATGGATGGTTGCTTTTTTTAGGATAAATATTGCCGCTTTGTTTATAATTCAAAGTTTGGAATCTCATCTGAAATTACATCAAAGACAAAGTACGGAGGAGCCCCCAATCAAATTTTACAAAATTCATCTCCTACAGTTACTTTTGCAAATTTATGCGCGACAGCATTCGCAGAGCGCCTAACCCATAACACCTTGAACTCTGAAAAAGAACTCATCATAGCCTTTATTTCTTGCACCCATGGTCCAACAGCAGACAGATCTCTTGGTGAATGATTCAACATATGAACCACTCCTTGACAGTCAAGCTTCACATGCACCATCTCAGCATTGATCTGTTGGAAATCGTTGCATAGAAAACAAAAAAAATTCTACGCACATGCAATGATCTTTCCATGGAGATGCGTAGCAACAAGGGTGAGAGTGTGTTTACGTACCTCGTAGACCGTAAGCAGAAGCGTTTCTCAACGCGGTTGATGTAGTCGAACTTCTTTGCGCTTCAACCGATCAAGTACCGAATGCACGACACCTCCGCATTCTGCACACGTTCAGCTCAGTGACGTCCCTCGCCTTCTTAATCCAGCAAGACGTCGAGGTAGTAGATGAGTTCCGTCAGCACGACGACGTGGTGACGGTGATGGTAAAGTGATCCTCGCAGGGCTTCGCTTAAGCACTATGAAAATATGACCGTGGGTGTAAACGATAGAGGGGCGCCACACACAGCTAGGCAATTGTCTGATGTGTGCTAGGGGTGCCCCCCACATATATATCGGTGGGAGGGGTAGGGGAGAGGCAAGGAGGCGCCCCAAGTAGGACCGAATCCTACTTGGGTTCCTCCTTGGCCGCGCGCCCTCCTGCCATATATGCCGGAGGGGGAAGGAAAGAGGAGGGGGAGAAAGGGAAGGGGGAGGCCGAATCCTCCCTTTCCTTTCTCTTCCTCTCTTTTCTTCTCCCCCTGGTTTGGCCCATATGGGGGGCGCACCAGCCCCTGGTGGCTGGTGCATTTCCTCTCTTGGCTCATAAGGCCCATATCTTTTGCCGGGGGTGTCCGGAACCCCTTCTGGTGACCTGATATGTACCCGGTACCCCCGAAACACTTTCGGTGTCTGAATACTATCGTCCTATATATCAATCTTTACCATTCGACCACTTCGAGACTCCTCGTCATGTTTGTGATCTCATCCGGAACTCCGAACAACATTCGGTCACCAAATCACATAACTCATATAATATAATGTCGTCATCGAACGTTAAGCGTGCCGACCCTACAGGTTCGAGAACTATGTTGACATGACCGAGATATCTCTCCGGTCAATAACCAATAGCGGAACCCGGATGCCCATATTGGCTCCTACATATTCTACGAAGATCTTTATCGGTCGAACCGTTATGACAACATACGTTATTCCCTTTGTCTATCGGTATGTTACTCGATCGTCGGTATCTTCATACCTAGTTCAATCTCGTTACCGGCAAGTCTCTTTACTCGTTCCGTAATACATCACCTCGTGACTAACTCCTTAGTCGTTTGCTTGCAAGCTTATGATGTGTATTACCGAGAGGGCCCAGAGATACCTCTCCGATACTCAGAGTGACAAATCATAATCTCGATCTATGCCAACTCAACAAACACCTTCGGAGATACCTGTAGAGCATCTTTATAATCGCCCAGTTACGTTGTGACGTTTGATATCACACAAGGAATTCCTCCGATATTCGGGAGTTGCATAATCTCATAGTCGAAGGAACATGTATTTGACATGAAGAAAGCAATAGCAATAAAACTAAACGATCATAATGCTAAGCTAACGGATGGGTCTTGTCCATCACATCATTCTCCTAATGATGTGATCCCGCTATCAAATGACACAGTGACACCCGAATAATTAAGCTACAATAATCCTCAGCTAATGATGCCATGTCACCACGATTACTATTACTAATCCTCGTGTTGATTCAAACCCTGTTCAAATTCAAATTTAAAAACTAGTCAAAGTTTAAAATTTTCAAAATGTCAAAACTAAAATGTTCAAAGTGTGCAAAATAATCCTTGGTTATTTGTCATGTTGGAACCAACCTCATTTGACTTCCCAAAGTGCCCCCAGAAATTATTTAGTGGTCCAACAACATTTAAAATTGGCCTTTTCAATTTCTAAAAATGGTTAGACAACCCCCTTTGGCCTCAAACTTTTTATGACTCTTATAAATAATGTGCTTGATTTATGTGACAAGCCTCATATCTAAGAAAACTCATTTAGTCTTATAATTAAATAGAAAACAGTAGCTAAAATTGAAAACAGTAAATAAAATATAAATAGAAAGAAGAGGCACAGGCCACTGTGCCTTAGTGCCTAGCCAGTCAGCCCACCCCATCCAGCCCACTCCCCGCACTGAACCTCCTCCCCTCCCTATTCCTCTTTTTGGGTCGCTACAGGCGCTGTCCCCGCCGTTCCCGCCTCGCCGGTGACGCGCCAACGAGGATAAGGGCGCCACGGCCCCCCTCTCGGCCTCGTCAGCCCTATGCCCTCCTGCGCAAATATCCCCTTTCACACCTCTCTCTTCTCTCCCCTGCTTGCGCTCCCGCAACCGCGCGAGCATGCGCCGTTGCCGCCATAGCTTGCCGGTGTAGCCACTGCGCCTCCCCCGCCGCACCTTCGTGTCCAGCTACTCCGCCAGGCGCTCCTTCGTCGACCACGCCTCCGAATTAAGGCGAGCAGGCCGTGTCGCAGTCGCCCTCAACCTATCCTTCCCGATGCCGCCCGTCGTTGTCGGCGTCGATCCGCACCCGTCGCTGCATCACCGGCCTCCCCGAGCTCGTCCTCTTCCTCACCGTGAGCTCCGCCACTCCCCCGGATATTCCCGATCTCGGTTTCGAGCTCGAGCATTGATACGTCTCCAACGTATCTATAATTTTTGATTGTTCCATGCTGTTTTATTATCAATCTTGGATGTTTTATAATCATTTTATATCATTTTTTGGTACTAACCTATTGACATAGTGCCAAGTGCCAGTTGTTGTTTTTTCCATGTTTCTTACATCACAAAAAATCAATATCAAATGGAGTCCAAATTCCATGAAACTTTATGGAGATTTTTTATGGGACAGAAGAAAGGCAATCGGCCCTGGTTGCACCTGGGGGTGCCCCGAGGGGGGCACAACCCACCAGGGCGCGCCATGAGGCCCATGCGCGCCCTGGTGGGTTGTGCCCACCTCGGGTGCCCCCCGGACTGCCCCTTTGTACTATAAATACCCCAAAAATACCAGAACCCTAGGGGAGTCGACGAAATATTCATCCAGCTGCTGCAGAGTCCAGAAACACCAGATCCAATCTAAACACCATCTCAGATGGGATTCACCACCTCCATTGGTGCCTCTTCGATGATGCGTGAGTAGTTCTTGGTAGACCTTTGAGTCCGTAGTTAGTAGCTAGATGGCTTCATCTCTTTCTCTTGATTCTCAATACAATGGTCTCTTGGAGATCCATATGATGTAACTCTTTTGCGGTGTGTTTGTTGGGATCTGATGAACTTCGAGTTTATGACCAGTCATATCTTTTTATATCCATGAAAGTTATTTGAGTTTCTTTGATCTCTTATATGCATGATCTCTTATAGCCTCGTATTTCTTCTCCGATATTTGGGTTTTGTTTGGCCAACTTGATCTATTTATCTTGCAATGGGAAGAGGTGCCCGGTAGTGGGTTCGATCTTACGGTGCTCGATCCCAATGACAGAAAGGGAAACAACATGTATGTATCGTTGCTACTAAGGATAAAAAGACGAGATCTATATCTACCACCATATAGATAAATGGATCTTGTCTACATCATGTCGTCGTTCTTATTGCATTACTCCATTTTCCATGAACTTAATACACTAGATGCATGCTGGATAGCGGTCGATCTGTGGAGTAATAGTAGTAGATGCAGGCAGGAGTCGGTCTACTAATCTTGGACGTGATGCCTATGTAATGATCATTACCTGGATATCGTCATAATTATTTGAAGTTCTATCAATTGCCCAATAGTAATTTGTTTACCCACCGTTTGCTATTTTTCTCGAGAGAAGCCACTAGTGAAACCTATGCCCCCCCGGGTCTTCTTTCTCATATATTTGCCTTTGCGATCTACTTTTCCTTTGCATTTTTATTCAGATCTATTAAACCAAAAATCCAAAAATATCTTGCTGCAATTTATTTTATTTGGCGTTTGATCTATCAATATTTACAACTTCATCTCCCGTCACACGCCGTTTCTGGCACCGTACCCCAAAAGGGATTGACAACCCCTTTAACACGTCGGGTTGAAAGGTGTTGTTATTTGTGTGCAGTGGCTGTTTACGTTGTGTTGCTTGGTTCTCCTACTGGTTCGATAACCTTGGTTTCATAACCGAGGGAAATACCTACCGTCGCTGTGCTACATCATCCCTCCCTCTCCAGGGAAATACCTACGTAGTTCCAGCTGCCATCAAGGAGAATTTATGGCGCCGTTGCCGGGGAGGATCTTCAACATAACCAGGTTCCTAATGACAAATCTCACCTCCTTTCAATTTACATTATTTGCCATTTTCCTCTCGTTTACCTCTCCCCCACTTCACAAAAATTTGCCGTTTTATTCGCCCCTCTTGTTCCGTTCGCCGTTTTCTTGCCGGATCTATTTTTGAGTGCAATCTTGTTGTGTGGTCATCATGACTCAAGAGAACACCAAGTTATGTAATTTCTCAAATACCAACAACAATGATTTTATTGTCACTCCACTTGCTCCTCCCGCCACTAGTGCGGAGACTTGTGATATTAATACTGCTTTGTTGAATCTTGTTATGAAAGACCAATTTTCCGGTACTACTAATGAGGATGCCGCGTCCCATCTTAATACCTTCATGGAATTATGCGATACGCAAAAAAAAGATATGGACAATGACTTGGTCAAGATGAAATTATTTCTGTTCTCTTTGCGTGATTCTGCAAAAATTTGGTTCTCTTCTTTGCCTCGCAATACTATCGATTCTTGGAATAAGTCCAATTTCAAGCAACTTGAACATGAGCATGTTGCACAATCTTGGGAAAGGATGAAAATGATGCTAAGGAATTGCCCAACTAATGGGTTAAATCTTTGGATGATCATACAAAGTTTTTATGCGGGATTGAATTTTGTTTCTCGTAATCTTTTAGATTCTGCCGCAGGTGGTACTTTTATGGAAATTACTTTGGGTGAATCCAACAAATTGCTTGATAACATCATGGCAAATTATTCGCAATGGCATACTGAAAGAGCTCCTACTAGTAAAAAAGTTAATTCGGTTGAAGAAATTTCTTCTTTGAGTGAAAAAGTTGATGCTCTTGTGAAATTGGTTGCTAGTAGAATTGCTCCTATTGATCTTAATGATATGCCTTTGTCTACTTTGATTGAGCAAAATAGTGATGCCATTGATGTGAATTTTATTTCTCGCAATAATTTCAACAACAATGCTTATAGAGGAAATTTTAATCCTAGGCCTTTTCCTAGTAATTCCTCTAACAATTATGGTAATTCCTATGGAAATCAATATTATAATAATAGGAACACCTCTGATCTTGAGAATAATATTAAAGAATTTATCAATACACAATTTTTTTTCAACACTTCCATAGAAGAAAAGTTGAATAAGATTGATGATTTGTCTAGAAGTGTTGATAGAATTGCTCATGATGTGGAAAATCTCATGATGAAATTTTTTGTGCCTAAAGTAGATGAATCAATTAAAGCTCTTTATGTTTCTATGGATGAAAGTAAGAAAATAACTTCTATGCTTAGAGCTAAAAGAGAATTTTTGGAAAAAGCTTTTTCTAGTGATTATTCTTGCAAAAGTGATGAAGATCTTAAAATGATTGGTGTTTCTTATATTGATTCCTTGTTTAGTAAAGTTAAGAATGATGAAAAAGGGACTGGAGAAGAGTCAACTTTAGGTTGAAGGCGTCCCAATATTTCGGAGGGTGAAAATCTTGTTGAGAAAATTGATGAAAGTGGGTTTGGAGAGGTCAAAACTTTAGCTAGTGATGCACCCACTATTTTGGATTACAAATACTTTACTTATGATAGTTGCTCTTTGATTGATTGTATTTCTTTGTTGTAATCCATGATAAATTCACCCCATGCTTATGAACAAAATAAAGCTTTTACTAAACATATTGTTGATGCTACGATGAAAGCTTTGGAAGAAAAATTGGAATTAGAAGTTTCAATCCCTAGAAAATTGTGTGATGAATGGGAACCTACTATCAAAGTCAAGATTAAAAATTATGAGTGTTTTGCTTTGTGTGACTTGGGTGCTAGTGTTTCAACAATTCTGAAATCTTTATGTGATGTGGTTGGTCTTACCAATCTTGAAGAATGTTCCTTGAATTTGCACTTGGCGGATTCCACTATTAAAAAGCCCATGGGAAGGATTAATGATGTTCTTATTCTTGCAAATAGGAATTATGTGCCCATAGATTTTATTGTTCTTGATATTGATTGCAATCCGCCTTGTCCAATTATTCTTGGTAAACCGTTTTTACGCACTATCGGTGCCGTGATTGATATGAAAGAAGGCAATATTAAGTTCCAATTTCCTTTGAGGAAGGGTATGGAACACTTTCCTAGAACTAGAATTAAGCCACCTTATGAATCAATCATGAGGGCATCTTATGGATCAAGAACCAATGTGACAAAACTTAGACCCTTGCTTTATGCCTAGCTAAGGGCGTAAAACTATAGCGCTTGTTGGGAGGCAACCCAATTGAATAAAATTTATTCTTGCTTTTCCTTTATGTTCTTGTGTGTTACAATTATCTACTGTTATGATTGTGTTTTTTATGTTTTAATTAGTGTTTGTGCCAAGTAAAGCCTTTAGGATCTTCTTGGGCAATAATTGTTTGATCTTGCTAAAAAAATAGAAACTTTTACGCTCACGAAATTAATTTTCACTTTTTTATCAGAGAGTGACAAAATACCCATTCCAATTGCAGTAGATCAATATACAAATTTCTCAGGTCGTCCTAATTTTTCAGAGTTTTTGGAGTTATATAAGTATTCGAAATAGTCAGATTGCTACAGACTGCTCTGTTTTGACAGATTTTGTTTTCTTTGTGTTGTGTGCTTATTTTGATGGCTCTATGGTTTTCTTTGATGAGTTTTTGCCATAGAAAAGTTGGAATACAGTAGGTATAATACAAAAACAAAATATGAATTGGTTTGATACAACACTTATAGTAGTGGTTTATTATTCTTATACTAACAGATCTCACGAAGGCTTTGTTGAGTTTTGTGTGATTGAAGTTTTCAAGTTTTGGGTTATCTTACGATGGATGAAGGAAGGATGTAAGAGCCTAAGCTTGGGGATGCCCCAGCATCCCAAGCTATTATCCAAGAATGAGCTACCAACTAAGCTTGGGGATGCCCCCGAGTGGCATCCCCGCTTTCTTCCAAACAACTATCGGTATTTTACTCGAGACTATATTTTTATTCGTCACATGATATGTGTTTTGCTTGGAGCGTCTTGTATGATATGTGTCTTTGCTTGTTTTATTTGTGTTTTAAGTCATCAATCCTTGCTGGACACACCTATTTGAGAGAGCCAAAATAATATCATGACTTGTTAGAATTGCTCTCTATGCTTCACTTAAATCTTTTATGAGCTAGGACTTGCTCTAGTGCTTCACTTATATCTTTTTGAGCACGGTGTGCTTTGTTATTTTTGAAGAAATGCTCTCTTGCTTCACTTAGATTTGTATGAGAGTAGTAAAATTTGGAAGAAATTCTCTCTTGCTTCACTTAAATTGTTTTGAGAGAAAGAAAATTTGTTATGCTCATGATCTTCACTTATATTTGTTCGATCTTATGAAAAGCAACACATGAAAATTAGTGCCAAAGTGATAGATATCCAAGAAGGATAAAGAAAAATAAAAATGTCATGAAGATCATTGGACAAAATAAACTTGATTCTTAGTAATAGTTTTGAGATATGATGATGTGATATGTGAGTTATGTTAATGAGTAATTGTGCTCTAGTAAGAATATTGGTGTTAAGGTTTGTGATTCCCTAAGCATGCATGAAAGTCAATAATCATGCAATGAAAATTATATCCTACTTCTGATGAAATTCCAATTTCAACCGGTACTAGTTCCACGATCCAATATCATCACATAGCCTAAACCATGTCAATGCCTTTCCCTTCAAAGATAAAGGGAAGACCTTCTGCTTGATAACATCCTCAGGCATACCTGCAAGCTTAAATAATACACAAACTTCATCCACATAGCTTGGGTGCATATCGGGATGTAATGTTCCATCTCCTATAAAAGGATTAACTAGCAGTTTCTCTATCATACCCGAAGGAATTTCAAAGTAAACATTTTCAGTAGGTTCAGTAGGTTGAGGAGCAACTCTTTGCTCTACTGGTCGGGGTGAAGATACCCCGAACAAGCCCCTCAAAGGATTATTTTCCATAGTAACAAGTGACAGTAAATTTCAGCACACTATACAAATTTTTCCTTACCAAAGGCGCCTCACTCCCCGACAACGGCGCCAGAAAAGAGTCTTGATGACCCACAAGTATAGGGTATCTATCGTAGTCCTTTCGATAAGTAAGAGTGTCGAACCCAACGAGGAGCAGAAGGAAATGACAAGCGGTTTTCAATAAGGTATTCTTTGCAAGCACTGAAATTATCGGTAACAGATAGTTTTGTGATAAGGTAATTTGTAACGGGTAGCAAGTAACAAAAGTAAACAAGGTGCAGGAAGGTGGCCCAATCCTTTTTGTAGCAAAGGACAAGCCTGGACAAACTCTTATATAAAGGAAAGCGCTCCCGAGGACACATGGGAATTATTGTCAAGCTAGTTTTCATCATGCTCATATGATTCGCGTTTGTTACTTTGATAATTTGATATGTGGGTGGACCGGTGCTTGGGTAATGCCCTTCCTTAGACAAGCATCCCACTTATGATTAACCCCCCTCGTAAGCATCCACAACTACGAAAGAAGAATTAAGGTAAACCTAACCATAGCATGAAACATATGGATCCAAACCAGCCCCTTACGAAGCAACACATAAACTAGGGTTTAAGCTTCTGTCACTCTAGCAACCCATCATCTACTTATTACTTCCCAATGCCTTCCCCTAGGCCCAAACAATGGTGAAGTGTCATGTAGTCGACATTCACATAACACCACTAGAGGAAAGACATCATACATCTCATCAAAATATCGAACGAATACCAAATTCACATGACTACTTATAGAAAGACTTCTCCCATGTCCTCAGGAACACATGTAACTACTCACCAATCATATTCATGTTCAGAATAAGAGGGGTATTAATATGCATAAATGATCTGAACATATAATCTTCCACCGAATAAACCAACTAGCATCAACTACAAGGAGTAATCAACACTACTAGCAACCCACATGTACCAATCTGAGGTTTCGAGACAAAGATCAGATACAAGAGATGAACTAGGGTTTGAGAGGAGATGGTGCTAGTGAAGATGTTGATGGAGATTGACCCCCTCCCGATGAGAGGATCGATGGTGATGATGATGGTGACGATTTCCTCCTCTCGGAGGGATGTTTCCCCGACAGAACAGCTCCGCCGGAGCCCTAGATTGGTTCCGCCAAGGTTCCACCTCGAGACGGTGGCGCTTCATCCCGAAAGCTCCCTTCTTATTTTTTCCAGGGCAGAAAACACCTTATACCAGAAGATGGGCATCGAGGGGCTACCAGGTGGCCCACGAGGCAGGGGGCGCGCCCAGGGGGGTAGGGCGCGCCCTCCACCCTTGTGGACGGTGGGTGGACCCCCTCTGGTGCTTTCTTCGCCCGATATTTTTAATATATTCCAAAATTGACTTTCGTGGAATTTCAGGACTTTTGGAGTGGTGCGGAATAGGTCTCTAATATTTGCTCCTTTTCCAGCCCGGAATTCCAGCTGTCGGCATTCTCCCTCTTCATGTAAACCTTGTAAAATAAGAGAGAAAATGCATAAGTATTGTGACATAATATGTAATAACAGCCCATAATGCAATAAATATTGATATAAAAGCATGATGCAAAATGGACGTATCAACTCCCCCAAGCTTAGACCTCGCTTGTCCTCAAGCGGAAGCCGATATCAAAAAATATGTGCACATGTTTAGAGATAGATGTGTCGATAAAATAAAATACGGACATGAGGGCATCATGATCATTCTTAGAATAGCAACATATATATATATATATATAGTGTTACTATTCATCACCCAAGGTGCAAAATAAGTTATTCTTCACCCAAGGTAATCTTATGATCATTTCATAATTAAATTACGTTTGGAATTCAAATAGTTACATTCCTATTGATTCACTATGTAAAATTTGACATAAGAAAAATAAAAATATAGGTCATAAGACAAGAAAATTTGCAGTTTGTGTGTATTTTAGACTATGTTTTTACGTTTGTAATTTTACATAACATAAAATATTTTTTACGACGATTATATATTTTCTTACGGTCTATTTTTCCGTCGGAAATAAGACAAAACTTACAGAACGTAAAATTACGGTGCATTGATGGTAAAATAGAGGGGGGGGGGGGTGAAGAATAATTATTCCTCACCCAGGGTGATGAATAGCGCGACCCTATATATATATTGTCATATGATTTCTTATGCTGAAGTAACAATCTATTCACAATGTAAAGTATGAATCAGAAACTTCATTGAGAAATTAGCAAACTATAATCTCAGTCATTGAAGCAATTGCAAGTCCACATACTCAACTATCATTTAGTCTTTCATAGTTGCTAACACTCACACAATACTTATGGGTATGAAGTTTTAATCAGACACAGAGAAAGATAGGGTCTTGTAATTTTGCCTCACAACCTTTTACCTCAAGGGTAACGTCAACAATAATGCTTTATGAAAACCCACATCCAATTGGATATATATATATATATATATATATATCAGGATCTTTCCAGCACATAGTGCTTGCCAAAGGATAAAGTGTAAAAGGGAAAGGTGAAGATCACCATGACTCTTGTATAAGGTATAAGACAAAAATAAAAGATAGGCCCTTCGCAGAGGGAAGCAGAGGTTGTCATGTGCTTTTATGGTTGGATGCGCAAAATCTTAATGCAAAAAACGTCACTTTATATTGCCACTTGTGATAAGGACCTTTATTATGCAGTCCATTGCTTTTATTTCTTCCATATCACAAGCTCGTATAAAGCTTATTTTCTCCACATTAATAGATCATACATATTTAGAGAGCAATTTTTATTGCTTGCAACAATGACAACTTACTTGAAGGATCTTAGTCAATCCATAGGTAGATATGATGGACTCTCATGGCAAAACTGGGTTTAAGGATATTTAGAAGCACAAGTAGTATCTCTACTTGGTGCAAAGAATTTGGCTAGCATGAGGGGAAAGGAAAGCTCAACATGTTGGATGATCCATGACAATATAAGAAAACATAACCCATTACGTTGTCTTCCTTGTCCAACATCAACTTTTTAGCATGTCATATTTTAGTGAGTGCTCACAATCATAAAAGATGTCCAAGATAGTATATTTATATGTGAGAACCTCTCTTTCTTTATTACTTCCTATTAATTGCAATGATGACCAAAACTACGTTTGTCAACTCTCAACAACTTTTATTCATCATACTCTTTATATGTGAAGTCATTAATCCCCATAAGATCAATATGATCTCATTATTTCTTTTTATTCTTTCTCCTCTCTTTTTTATTCCCTCAAGATCATAGCAAGATAACCAATCCCTTGACTCAACACTAATCTTTATTATATATAGCTCACGGACTCGATTACATAGATAAGGATCAACACAAAAACTCAAAGCTAGATCATACTAAACTTTATTCTACTAGATCAAGATATAACTAAAAGGATCGAACTAAGAAAAATGGTAAAGATAGAGGTGTGATGGTGATACGATATCGGGGCACCTCCCCCAAGCTTGGCAGTTTTGAAGGGGAGTGCCCATACCCATGTGTTTATATCTCTTTCTTCAGAGGTGGTGATGATGGAGTTGTTGATGCTGTAGGCTTGTTGTCCATCTTCCAAGGCATAGGCTCACCATCATAGAAAGATGATCGAGTCTCTGGGATCCTCAAATCTGCAACCAAACTCATCCTCTTGAATCTATATTCATACTCACAGTTTTGGTTTTGCAAGTCATAGATCTGGGCTTGGAGGTGCTCGATTTTCTCGTGAAGCTTGAAGATGGTCTCCCCAATGTTCTTGGCATCCAGCTTGTGGTTGTTGGTGAACTCCGCGATCATCATGTGGTTGGCGTTGAGTCCGTGTTCTACCATCCCCCGGCACTTGAAAACTTGTTGCTCCATTGCTTCGAGTCTTGTCTCCATGCTTCCGGTCCTCCTTGGTCCCTCAACATTGAGGATGTGCAACACCCCTCACGCATCTCAATGGTTTGAGGGTGTTGCAGCACCTCCGCAAGGTAGGGGTTGATGACATTCTCGAGAAATTTGTCCTTGGGGGCGCTTGAAGACGTCATGGTGATCTAGATCTGTCAGAAAAACAGCTCGAAGCAAAAGAAGAGGATTGTGTCATGGTACCGTGGTCAAAACCTTCAAAATATTATATAATGAATTTTTACCGACCAAAAGAAGTATCGTGCAAGAAAAAGGAGTCCGGAGGGCACACGAGGTGCCCACGAGGCAGGGGGCGCGCGCAGGGGGTAGGTTTTGCTATTTCCTATTTCCTTAAATATTCCAAAACAGAAAAAAAATGCTATTAGAACTGTTTTGGAGTTGGTTTACTTACCGTATCACATACTTATTCCTTTTCGGAGTCTGAAACATTCTGGAAAGTATCCCTTATGTACTCCTCCGGGGTTACGATGTCAATAACATTGGTTTCAACATTTATGGGATTACCTGAGATATAATGTTTGATTCTTTGACCGTTCACTACCTTCGGATTTGTGCCGTCGAAGTTGTTGATTTTTATGGCACCGGAACGATAGACCTCCTCAATAACGAAGGACCTTCCCATTTAGAGAGGAGTTTTCCTGCAAAAAAATCTTAAACGAGAGTTGTATAGCAAAACATAATCACCTACATTAAACTCACGCTTTTGTATGCTTTTGTCATGCCATCTTTTAACTTTTTCTTTAAACAGCTTGGCATTCTCATAGGCCTGGGTTCTCCACTCATCAAGTGAGCTAATGTCAAATAATCTCTTCTCACCAGCAAGTTTGAAATCATAATTGAGATCTTTAATGGCCCAATATGCCTTATGTTCTAGTTCGAGAGGTAAGTGACATGCTTTTCCATAAACCATTTTATACGGAAACATACCCATAGGATTTTTATATGCAGTTCTATAGGCCCATAATGCATCATCAAGTTTCTTAGACCAATTCTTTCTATATCTATTAACAGTCTTTTGCAATATTAATTTAACCTCTCTATTACTCAGTTCTACTTGACCACTAGACATGGGGTGGTATGGAGATGCAATTCTATGATTAAGTTCATACTTAGAAAGCATTTTACGAAAAGCACCATGAATAAAATGTGAACCACCATTAGTCATTAAATATCTAGGGACTCCAAACCTCAGAAAAATAACTTCTTTAAGCATCTTAATAGAAGTGTTATGATCAGCACTACTAGGTGGAATAGCTTCTACCTACTCAGTAACGTAATCAACAACAACTAAAATATATGTATACCCATTAGAGGAAGGAAACAGTCTCATATAATCAAAGCCCCAAACATCAAATGGTTCAATAACAAGTGAATAGTTCATAGGCATTTCTTGACGTCTACTAATATTACCAATTCTTTGACATTCATCACAAGACAAGACAAACTTACAGGCATCTTTGAAAAGAGTAGGCCAATAAAAACCGGATTGTAATACCTTATGTCCAGTTCTATCTCCAGCGTGGTGTCCTCCATAAGCCTCGGAGTGACACTTTGTGTAGCATCTGTTCCTGTTCAGGCTCAGGTACACAATGTCTAATAACACCATCTACTCCTTCTTTATAAAGGTGTGGGTCATTCTAGAAGTAATGTCTTAAATCATAGAAAAACCTTTTCTTTTGCCGGTATGTGAAACTAGGTGGTATAAATTTAGCAACAATGTAATTAGCATAATCAACATACCATGGAGCAGTACGAGAAGCATTTATGATAGCTAATTGTTCATCAGGAAAGCTATCATCTATAGGTAGTGGGTCATCAAGAAAATTCTCTAACCTAGACAAGTTGTTTGCAACTGGGTTCTTACGTCCCTTTCTATCAATAATATGCAAATCAAATTCTTGTAGCAAGAGAACCCATCTAATAAGTCTAGGTTTAGCATCTTTATTTTCCATAAGGTATTTAATAGCAGCATGATCAGTGTGAACAGTTACTTTAGAATCAACAATATAAGGTCTAAACTTATCACAAGCAAATACAATTGCTAAAAATTCCTTTTCAATAGTAGCACAATTTCTCTGGGCACTGTCTAGAGTTTAACTAGCATATTGGATAACATTTAATTTCTTATCAACTCTTTGTCCTAGAACAGCACCTACATCATAATCACTAGCATCACACATAATTTCAAAGGGTAAATTCCAATCAGGTGGCTGAAAAATAGGTGCAGAAATCAAGGCTTTCTTAAGTATTTCAAATGCTTCTACACAATCATCATCAAAGACAAAAGGAACATCTTTTTGTAAGAGATTAGTCAGAGGTCTAGAAATTTTTGAGAAGTCTTTAATGAGCCTCCTATAAAAACCGGCATGACCAAGGAAACTTCTTATACCTTTAATGTCCTTAGGACACGACATCTTTTCAATAGCATCAACTTTAGCTTTATCAACTTCAGTACCTCTTTCAGAAAATTTATGCCCCAAGACAATACCTTCATTAACCATAAAGTGGCACTTCTCCCAATTCAAGACAAGATTAGTTTCTTCACATCTCTGCAAAACTCGATCAAGGTTGCTTAAGAAATCAAAAGAAGTTCCATACACGGAGAAATTTTTGGGGAACGTAGTAATTTCAAAAAATTTCCTACGCACACGCAAGATCATGGTGATGCATAGCAATGAGAGGGGAGAGTGTTGTCCACGTACCCTCGTAGACCATAAGTGTAAGCGTTATGACAACGCAGTTGATGTAGTCGTACGTCTTCAGGATCAACCGATCCTAGTACCAAAGTTACGACACCTCCGCGATCTACACACGTTCGGCTCGGTGACGTCCCACGAACTCACGAGCCAGCAGAGTGTCGAGGGAGAGCTTCATCAGAACGACGACGTGATGAAAGTAATGATGATGCTACCGTAACAGGGCTTCGCCTAAGCACCGCTATGATATGACCGACGTGGATTATGGTGGAGGGGGGCACCGCACACGGCTAAGAGATCAATGATCAACTTGTGTGTCCATGGGGTGCCCCCCTCCCCGTATATAAAGGAGTGGAGGAGGGGAGGGGCCGTCCCTCTCTATGGCGCGCCCTAGGGGAGTCCTACTCCCACCGGGAGTAGGATTCCCCCTTCCATAGTTGGAGTAGGAGAGGAAGGGAAGGAGGAGTATGTCGGTGTACAAAAGTAGGGGCTCTCCTTTGTACCCCTTTACTTGTGCACAGGCAGTCAGAGCCACACCCGTGGCCGCGCTGAGCAGGGCAGAGGAGGGAAGCTGGAGCACAAGACAACCGAAGCAACGCCAAGACCAGAGGCACAAAGAGCAAGGGAGCGAAGTGGACTCCCCCGGCAAGACCCTTGCCGGGGCAACTTGCCCAACGCCAGCAGAGAGCGCCGCCCTTAAGCCAAGGGGTTCCAACACCATCAACCACATTGGAACCAAGGCTCGGGAGGCACCTCCATGGTGGCATGCAGATCTTTGTGGAGATCATAAATACACAAGATCAGATGAGAACCAGAAGACGACGATCCTTGGCAAGATCCTTGCCAAGGAAATCCACGAGACCCCCGACAAGATCCTTGCCGGGACGGCCGCGGTGTCGCGGCAAGACCCTTGCCGAGGACATCTGCGGGGCCGCAGCTAGGCCCACGTCTGCCAAGGATCCACCGGTGCTCCCATGCAGCTGCTAGCTCAACCAGCTGGGCAGGCATCTGCGTGGCAGCGTGCGGCCTCCACACTGACTCAGCAAGCACCTGCGTGGTGGCATGCAGATCTTTGTGAAGACACCGCCACCATGCCAGCCTAGCAGCCAGCCAACGTGGCGCTACAACGCCTCATCAGCTTGGAGGCGCGTCGGAGCCAGGCGAGGCGGCGACAGCTGGGACGAGCTTCCTTGTCGTCCCCGATTAAGCAAGAAGGGCATGTCGGCAGCGCATTAAATGCATGTGTCCGACGGTGCCAGAGGATAGACCTAGCCACTATACACCTTTCCACCTCCTGTGTGCCACTGTGGCGACCCCTTTTGTCTATAAAAGGAGGCCCGAGGTGTACTGGAGGGGGATTCAGATCTTTGGAACTAGACACACACCGTAGCTAGGTCAAGAACTCAAGAACACTCAAATATACATCAAAGCAGGACAAGGGTATTACGCGCCTCCGCGGCCCGAACGTGGGTAAATGATCCTTGTGCTGACCGCCAAACCCGCTCTTTGCACAACCCCACGCCCGCCAACCGTAGAAGGGATCCCAGTGATCCCATAGGTGTCGTCTCCCACCGACATATCTGGTGCGCCAGGTAGGGGCTGCGCAGTTGTGAAAATCCGGTCTAGCAGTTAGTTTAGCAGTTCTTCATTGCCATGGCTCCCAAGAAGAAGATGATCACAATGATTGGTTAGTCGGGGGCCGAACGGCTCGTACTAGTGCGGGCGAGTGGTGGGGCGGTCGCAGACGAAAGCCGAGGCGCGGCCCGCGAACACCCGCATCGCTCTGGCAGCCAAAGCCTGGCGAGCGGCGTCGTTCGTGCGCGAGACGATGGGCCGCACGCCACCAAATCCAAAGACGGAGCCAGCCCCCCCCCCCCCCCCGCGGTCGGCGCGGAGCCCTCCAGGGGCGGCATCGTGCCACCCACGAGCGGCGCGGCGGCTTCCGAGACGCCTACACCGGCGCCTGTGACGCACTCTTCCCAGGTTGTGCGCGACGAGCAGCGTCACCACGTTGGTGACCCTGGGCGCCGCCGTGGGAAGAGTCCTGTGCACCATTCGCGGGACGTAGAAGGCCAGCATGCACGTAGAGACGCCGGCGAAAACGGCGCACGACCGCCAGGCCGTGATAGAGCTCCTTCTAACGTGGTTAGAAGTCAGAGCGCGTCACGGTCCACGCAGCTTTCGCCACCACCCACACCAGCAGAAGCTTTGGCGCGCGCGCAGTTGCTCCTCGACTTTCCTCCTGCTACGGAAAAGCTCGACGAGTGGAGAGCCACCATCTGGAGCCTTGTTGGCGTTTCCAACAAAGATGAACCGCAACCAGCGGGGCCCTCAGGCCGACGCTCTGTTGAGCCACCGCGTGCCAGTGGTGGAAGGATTGGAGGTGCCATGGCCACGGTGCACTCTCCTCCCCCACGTCCATTGCCGCGGGTGCCGGTCCGTCGTGATGACGCTTGTGATAACAACTCCATAGCTCGTCCGACCCACGGACCCACCACGATCAACGCCAAGTTCTTCGGGAGTTGATACGTCTCCAACGTATCTATAATTTTTGATTGTTCCATGCTATATTATCTACTGTTTTGGACATTATTGGGATTTATTATCCACTTTTATATTATTTTTGGGGCTAACCTATTAACCGGAGGCCCAGCCCAGAATTGCTGTTTTTTGCCTGTTTTAGGGTTTTGAAGAAAAGGAATATCAAGCGGAGTCCAAACGGAATGAAACCTTCGGGAATGGGATTTTCTCAACGAACAAGACCCAGGAGACTTGGACCCTACATCAAGACACAAAAGAGGAGGCCACGAGGTAGGGGGCGCGCCTACCCCCCCAGGCGCGCCCTCCACCCTCGTGGGCCCCCTGTTGCTCCACCAACGTACTCCTTCCTCCTATATATACCTACGTACCCCCAAACGATCAGATACGGAGCCAAAACCCTAATTCCACCGCCGCAACTTTCTGTATCCACGAGATCCCATCTTGGGGCTTGTTCCGGAGCTTCGCCGGAGGGGGCATCGATCATGGAGGGCTTCTACATCAACACTATAACCCCTCCGATGAAGTGTGAGTAGTTCACCTTAGACCTACGGGTCCATAGTTAGTAGCTAGATGGATTCTTCTCTCTTTTTGGATCTCAATACAATGTTCTCCCCCTCTCTTGTGGAGAACTATTCGATGTAATGTTCTTTTTGCGGTGTGTTTGTTGAGACCGATGAATTGTGGGTTTATGATCAAGTCTATCTATGAACAATATTTGAATCTTCTATGAATTATTTTATGTATGATTGGTTATCTTTGAAAGTCTCTTCGAATTATCAGTTTGGTTTGGCCTACTAGATTGATCTTTCTTGCAATGGGAGAAGTGCTTAGCTTTGGGTTCAATCTTGCGGTGTCCTTTCCTAGTGACAGTAGGGGCAGCAAGGCACGTATTGTATTGTTGCCATCGAGGATAACAAGATGGGGTTTTCATCATATTGCATGAGTTTATCCCTCTACATCATGTCATCTTGCTTAAGGCGTTACTCTATTTTCATTAACTTAATACTCTAGATGCATGCTGGATAGCGGTCGATGAGTGGAGTAATAGTAGTAGATGTAGGCAGGAGTCGGTCTACTTGTCTCAGACGTGATGCCTATATATGTGATCATGCCTAGATATTCTCATAACTATGCTCAATTCTGTCAATTGCTCAACAGTAATTTGTTCACCCATCGTAGAATACTTATGCTCTCGAGAGAAGCCACTAGTGAAACCTATGGCCCCCGGGTCTATCTTCATCATATTAATCTCCTACTACTTAGTTATTTCCTTTGCTCTTTTACTTTGCTTTTACTTTACTTTGCATCTTTATCACAAAAATACCAAAAATATTATCTTATCATATCTACCAGATCTCACTCTCGTAAGTGGCCGTGTAGGGATTGACAACCCCTTATCGCATTGGTTGCGAGGATTTATTTGTTTTGTGCAGGTGCGAGGGAATCGCGCGTAGCCTCCTACTGGATTGATACCTTGGTTCTCAAAAACTGAGGGGAAATACTTACGCTACTTTGCTGTATCATTCCTTCCTCTTCGGGGAAAACCAATGCAGTGCTCAAGAGGTAGCAAGAAGGATTTCTAGCGCCGTTGCCGGGGATGTCTACGCAAAAGTCAATATACCAAGTACCCATCACATACCCTTATCTCCTGCATTACATTATTTGCCATTTGCCTCTCGTTTTCCTCTCCCCCACTTCACCCTTGCCGTTTTATTTGCCCTCTCTCTATCCTCCCTCTCTTTCTCTATTTGCCTCTTTTTGCCCGCTTGCTTTTTGTTTGCTTGTGTGTTAGTTTGTTGTTTGTCATGATGGATCTACCTAAATTTAGTGATCTTCACCTTAAAAGGTTAGAAGAGGTCAAAAGCAATGTCAGGAGTTTTATGGTTTTGCAATTTGAACATAATAGTTTCTTCAGAAATGAGCTGAAGGAACAGAAAAGTTTTATGAGTTTTATGAATAAAGAGCTTGATGATATGTCTAAAGAATTCGATGGTTTAAGATCCCAGATTGCTCGTCTTGAGAAATTGACTGCTGAAATTTTGAATAGGCAGGCTACCTTAGTTAATAGGATGGCCGCTAAACCGGATTACTATGAAAATAAAGATGAAGATCTAAAAGTTATTGATGTGTCCCCTATTACTTTTTTCTCGAGAAAACGCAAAATCTTTGCGTTTCTTTGCATTGAAAAGGAGGGGTTCAGTTACAATCATCCGAGGATGTGCAGGTTACAGCCGGTTAATTAGTCCACATCCCAGGTTTGGGGCAGCACAAGCTGGAGGCCAGGTGCCCCTGCTGCCGCCCATGAGCGGGCCTCGTGCCTAATGCTATCTAGTAGTGTGTTGAGGGAAGGCGTCGCATTATCAAAGACACAGCTGTTTCGGTGCTTCCAGACCATCCAAGGCACGAGCAACACAACAGATTTCGGGGCCTTGCGCAGGGTCGGCGGCATGTCTTCATTGGCCTGTCTCCACCAGTCCATAAGCGATAGTTCCCGCGAGGGGATCGGGGCCGGGATGCGAAGCCAGGCCAGTGTCTCGTGCCATGCCTGACGGGCGAGAGGGCATTCCAGCATGAGGTGTCACACCGTTTCCTGCTGCTGGTCACATAGGAGGCAGCGGGGGTGATGCTGGAGGCCATGGCGAGCCAGCCTCATAGCCGTCCAGCATCGGTCCTGGTTGGCCAACTAGTGGAAGAACTTGACTCGCGGTGGCGCCCAGCATTTCCAGACCAACTTCCATGAGTGGCAGGCCGTTGCTCGAAGGAAGGTCGCCGTGTAGCAGGACTTCGCAGAGTAGTTGCCGCTCACTGTCCAGCGCCAAATCAACTTGTCCGGTGTGGTGGAAAGCTCGGTGCGCTGCATGATCTGCCAGAGTTGCAGATACTGACCAATCTCATGGAGGCCTAGGTTTCCTTGGATGTCACGTGCCCAGGAGTTGCCATTGAGCCCATCCGCCATAGTTCTCGTCGTTCGTCGTTGCTTGGGTATGCAGCCGTATAGGTTGGGCATGAGCTCGTGCACGGATCGGCCGTGTAATGCCCCGAGACCGTTGTGCCAGGTGTCCTCCAGTTATTCGCTGTCGTTGCCATGTCATTCGCTTGTGTGTTGCATCTTATCATGATCATCATGTGGGTTGCATTCTTCATGTTGATGTGTTGGTTATGTGCTCTCCATCTTCCCCTCCTCCTCCTATGGTTGTTTGCCTCTTCATCTGTTCTCCAAGGCCCTTCTCCAAGTGCAAACCATTTCACCTCTCCCTTCTTTCTTCTTTCATGTTTTGCAAGTGACATTATTTCTTGCCTCCAATAATGTTCATTCTTTCCCCAAGAATCCATCACATTTCCTACACCCTCTCCGCCAATTTTCAGCTCATTTGGGGATGTCTTGGTTGGGTTCAAAAATGGCTCAAGTTCGAATTTAATTCAAACTTGTATTATTTTTCTACCTCTAAAAAAATTGCCAGAACAATTTATTCAAAGAGCACCTATTTCCAGGAGTAGAGGGATATATTTATATCTCGCATATTCCTTCCCTAACACCCTCTGACCTTTTCCCTTTTCTTTCCTGTGGATTATATATTTGCAGAAAGATTTTTAATAGAGAAAAGAAAAGAGGCCTCCCAGCCGCATCACACTTGGCCCAGCCGCTCCCAGCAAGCCCGCAGGCCACCTTAGAGCCTCCCCGGTAAATTTCCAGCGTTGCACCCTCGCGACCCCACCTGCCAGCCTCCCCTTTCGTTCCTTTTCTTCCTCCTCTGCCAGGCGCTCCCTCTCACAGTAAAACTTCAAGAACCAGGGCACATGGCCACCGTGGCTATCACGGCGCTCGCGCCCCCTCCTATTTAACCCCGCAGCCTCCGCCCTAGGGTTCCTCCTCCTCCCTCTTTTCCCCTCCCCGCCGCCGCCACAGGTAAGGGGCACCCACGCACCTGCTTCCCCGCCTCCAGGAGCCATGGCCGGCTCGGGCACGACCTCGCCGCCGGCCTAACCCTCCTCCGTGGCCTCCCCTCCGTCGTCTACTCGCTCGAGAACACTGCCCCGGACCCATTCTGACGACGAGCCGCGCCCAAGGATCACCAAGTCCGGCTACCTCCCCGTCGTCCTCTTCCTCCCCTGCTTCATGGACAACGCCTTCCCTCGTCGCTTCCGCTCGTCCCTGACCCCGATCGACTCCAGCAACACTCCCATGGTGAAGCCTCCGCTCCTCCCCATCTCTCTCTCTCTGGTCTCGTTGTCCGCATGCCCATCGATCCGCGCAACCCCGAAGCCGTCCGCCATGGCCTTGATCTCTGAATTTTTGCGCACGCGAGAACCTACACTCAGCGCCTCCACTCATGCACGCTGCACTCTCGCGAGACACCAATGCGACGCCCGCGTCTCCCTGTTTCTGGCACCACATCACCTACGCACGCTGCTTGCCCGACTGCTGCTTGCCCTGCTTCACTCCCTTGCTCGCCAAGCTGCCGTTGCCTCCCGCCTTGCCGTGCCATGCCCGAGACGAGCACGAGCTCGTGCACGAGCCTTTGTACGCATCCGTCGCACAACACATCTACCTCCCAGTTCCGCACACCCGCCGCCGTCTCCTGGGCCCCGCTGTTTCACCGTTGCCCGCCGGCGTAGTCGGTGTGTTCTCTTTTGCAGAGAAGAAGAAACCCCGTCCGCCGTGGGACTAGATCAAAACAAGCCGTGCCCCATCCTGTCAGCAATAGCAACAGTAGCGCAATGGTTCGGGCCATGTAGTTCTACCGGGGAGTCCCGGGTTCGAATCCCCTCGGGAACATATTTGGAACCCGAATTTTTGCCTCTGTCCCCTCTATGACAGTGGGACCCCACTCGTCATCCTCTCTGTCTCCCACACACTCAGCGCTCATTCGGGCCAAGTCCTGCTGGGCCGCTGCAATCCGGCCCATGCATACTTTTTTCCAGTCTGTGTATTTTAGCATTTTCCAATGCATTCTTATTTACTGAAATGCCACTGTTTTGCATTGTTGATAACTAAAAATCCATGCATCCAAATAAAATATGTCATATATGTAAATTGTTTAGAATTTTGTCTAGTTTAATAATTTGTAATTTTCATCCATGTTAAAAATGTTTAAATTGCTGTTTGTTTAAATTTGTTTAAATAGCATGTTGAAATGATTTAATTCATAAGTAAATAACCGTAGCTCCAAATTTAATAATCTTTATATGTAAATGGGGTAGAAAAATGTCTAGTTTAACATGATGGCATCACTTTGCATGTTTAACAACCCTAAAATTGTGTTTAGGGCAGAACAGTACCAAATCCATTAATATGCACATGAGGATTTTCCGGACTTATTGCTTGTTGTTCCGGCCTCATTTAAACTTGCCTAGATAGATAGTTTTACTTTGCTTCACCTCTTGACATGTTAATCAACATTTAATATTGTTGAGTACCTAACCGGGAGTGAACTAAATAACTCATGTGGTGTTTTCTTCAATATGCAACTCCGTTGCATATTGAGCTCCACTTAATTTATAGTGTTGTTTGTTGCACTTTGCCATTCCATGCTTCATTAAACCGGACATGCATCATACTTGGTTATGCATCATGCCATGTTTATGTGATGGTTGTTTACTATGTTGTTTGCTTCTTTCCGGTGTTGCTTCTTCGGGTTAGTTCTGATAACGTCGCGTTTGTGAGGATTCGTTCGGCTATGTCCGGTTGTCTTCTTCATGGACTCGTTCTTCTTCCTTGCGGGATCTCAGGCAAGATGACCATACCCTCGAAATCACTTCTATCTTTGCTTGCTAGTTGCTCGCTCTTTTGCTATGCCTATGCTGCGATACCTACCACTTGCTTATCATACCTCCCATATTGTTGAACCAAGCCTCTAACCCACCTTGTCCTAGCAAACCGTTGTTTGGCTATGTTACCGCTTTGCTCAGCCCCTCTTATAGCGTTGTTAGTTGCAGGTGAAGATTGAAGTTTGTTCCTTGTTGGAACATGGAGATGTTGTTCCTTGTTGGAACATGTTTACTTGTTGGGATATCACAATATCTCTTATTTAATTAATGCATCTATATACTTGGTAAAGGGTGGAAGGCTCGGCCTTATGCCTGGTGTTTTGTTCCACTCTTGCCGCCCTAGTTTTCGTCATATCGGTGTTATGTTCCTGGATTGTGCATTCCTTACGCGGTTGGGTTATAATGGGAACCCCTTGACAGTTCGCCTTGAATAAAACTCCTCCAGCAATGCCCAACCTTGGTTTTACCATTCGCCACCTAGCCTTTTCTTTCCCTTGGGTTCTGCAGATTCAAGGGTCATCTTTATTTTAACCCCCCGGGCCAGTGCTCCTTTGAGTGTTGGTCCAAACTGTCAGCCGCCGGTGGCCACCAGGGGCAACTCTGGGCTGGCCTACCGGAAGTTTGGACAATCTGAGTGTGCCCTGAGAACGAGATATGTGCAGCTCCTATCGGGATTTGTCAGCACATTCGGGCGGTGTTGCTGGACTTGTTTTACCATTGTCGAGGTTGTCTTGTAACCTGGATGCCGAGTCTGATCGGATTGTCTTGGGAGAAGGAATATCCTTCGTTGACCGTGAGAGCTTGTGATGGGCTAAGCTGGGACACCCCTGCAGGGTTTTGAACTTTCGAAAGCCGTGCCCGCGGTTATGGGCAGATGGGAATTTGTTAATGTTCGGTTGTAGAAAACCCGAAGTTGACCTTAATTAAAATACATCAACCGCGTGTGTAACCGTGATGGTCTCTTTCCGGCGGAGTCCGGGAAGTGAACACGGTGTTGGAGTTATGCTTGACGTAGGTTGTTCTAGGATCACTTCTTGATCATAGTTTCACGATCGTGCTTTGGCCTTCTCTTCTCGCTCTCATTTGCGTATGTTTAGCCACCATATATGCTAGTCGCGTGCTGCAGCTCCACCTCATACCTTTTACCCTACCTATAAGCTTAAATAGTCTTGATCGCGAGGGTGTGAGATTGCTGAGTCCCCGTGACTTATAGATACTTCCAAAACCAGTTTGCAGGTGCCGATGATATCATGCAGGTGATGCAACCGAGATCAAGGAGGAGCTCAATGAAGATCGTGTTCGTTATGTCGTTTCCGTTTCCAGTTGATCAGTAGTGGAGCCCAGTTGGGGTCGATCAGGGATCTGTGTAGCATTTGGGGTAGTCTTCTTTTATTTTGGTTACGTAGTCGGACCTTGATTGTATCTGTTTGATGTAATGCTTTATTCATGTAATTGGGTGAAGTGGCGATTGTAAGCCAACTATGTATCTCTTTCCCTTATGTATTACATGGGTTGTGTGAAGATTACCTCACTTGTGACATTGCTTTCAATGCGGTTATGCCTCTAAGTCGTGCTTCGACACGTGGGAGATATAACCGCAACGAGGGCGTTACAGGCCGCCAATCCATCGGTCCTCCCAGAGCAGGGCGGACCACCCATTCCCGAGGATCGTGAACGTGGATGCCTAGAATAGGGCTCATTCCGTGGGCGAAAATTGGAGGTCGAGCCCTTGCCAAGCTCGCTCCGGGTTCATTCTGGAAAACCATAGCCAGCGTAGTCTCAGGGCGAGGCCGGCCCGCTCGAGTTCTCGCACGCCAAGGCCCCCGAGCTCGATGGGGCGGCACACTCTGCTCCAGTTCACATGGCAGTGCCCACCATTGGCAGTGGCACGGCCAGCCCAGAGGAAGCTGCGTTGGATCTTCTCGATCTGCTTGAGGGTTTTTTTTGGGGGCGCGAATGCAAACAGTTGGTGCACTGGGATGGCACACAAGACTGACTTGACCAACGCGAGGCGCCCGGTTTTAGTCATCAACCAGGCCTTCCATGTCGGCAGGCGCGCGCCGACCGCGTCCACCATGGGCTGCAGCTGGGTGGCGGATGGGCGGCGTGTGGACATGGGTATGCCGAGGTAGGTGATTGGAAGGTTCGCCGTCGAGCAGCCGAGGTGTGCGATCATCTCCGTGGCCGCTTGGTCGCCGTGCAGGATGGTGGCAGAGCTTTTGGTGAAGTTCACCGTCAGGCTGGAAGCCCTGCCGAACAAGGCAAGGATTTCCTTGATCGCAGTGGTGTCCTCCACCGTGGCGTGGCAGAAGACCATGACATCGTCGGCATAGAGGGAGATCGCCGGGATGTGACGACATGGGTGTAGAGGCTGCAGGATGCCCAGGCTGTGTGCGCGTCGTAGGAGCCGTCCCAGAGTGTCAACGGCGAGCACAAAAAGCTGCGGGGACATGGAGTCGCCCTGCCGAAGCCCTTGTCGATGCCATATGGGGGGGGGCTTGCCATTCAGGAGGATGCGTGTGCTGGCAGAGGACAGGAGGATGGCCGTCCACTCCAAGAATCTATTCCTGAATCCGTACTGGCGTAGCACCTCAAAGAGGAAAGGCCATGATAGGGAGTTGAAGGCGCGCGTGAGGTCGAGATTGAGCATAACTCTCGGAGCTCCTAGTTGGTGCAGCAGCTTGAGTGATTGCTTGACGAGGACGTAGTTGTCGTGCAGGCTCCTTCCGGAGATGAATGCATTTTGGTTGCGGCTAACCAAGTGGTCTAGCTTGGCCCCAAGTCGTAATGATAGCACCTTGGCGAAAATTTTGGCCACGAGGTGGATCAGGCAGATCGGCCGGTAGTCGCATAGCCCATGAGCGTCGGCGTGCTTGGGGAGCAGCGTCAGCAATGCCTGGTTGAGCTTGTGGAACCCCCTTCCTCGCAAGTCATAAAGTTGCTGGAACACGTCGAGGAGATCTTGCCTGATGATGGTCCAACATGCACGGAGGAACTCCGTTGTGAACCCATCGGGGCCCGGCACCTTGCGAGCGGGAAGGCGTTTGACAGCCTCCCAGATCTCCTCTGCGCTGAATGGCGCGTCGAGGTACGCAAGGTCAGTCGGCTCAATGAGCTGAGACAGGTCCAGGGCGTGCTCACGGGTGGTCGCCGTGCCAAGCAAGGCCTCAAAGTGAGCAAAGGCAGCCTCCCCCATGTCAGTGTGGTCCGTGAGCACCCTGCTGTCCGCGACCAGGCTATAGATGTGATTCTTCTGCTGACGGAACGAGCACTGCCAGTGGAAGAAACTGGTGCTAGCGTGCTGTCTTTGAGGTTGGCAATTCGGGAACACTGCCGGCCGATCGTGCGCTCCATGGAAGCGAGCCCAAGATAGGATATCTTGTGCTGCTTACGGAGCCAAGCCTTCGGTGGCGAGAGGCTGCGTGATTCCTGGGCGTGGTCGAAGCGCGAGATGAGTTCCCGTGAGATCGCGAGTTTGTCCTTGATATTGCCCGTGGACCTGGAGCTCCAGCTGGTGAGGCGCGCCGCCGTCACTTGGAGCCGTAGCATGAGGCGGTGGAAGGGATCGGCGTGGTGTGTAGAGCCCCAGGCCGCGGTCACCACATCGTGGAATCCGTCCAAGCGTAGCCAGTACTCCTCAAAGTGAAACCGTCTGTGTGAGGTAGGCGTGAGTGAGCAGTCCAGCAGCAACGGGGCGTGGTCTGACACCATAGTCGCGAGACATCGGAGGTGGCATCCGCTATGCGCGTCCTCCCAATCAGCAGTGCAAAGCACACAGTCGAGCTGCACGAGAGTCGGCGGTGATTGCTCGTTGGACCAAGTGTAGCGCCGCCCGTTGAGGTAGATCTCTTTGAGCGCGAGGTCATTGGTGAGACGGCGAAATGTGCCCATCATACGCTGGTTGATGTTGCCCGTGTTTTTGTCATCGTCACGGAGGATGAGATTGAAGTCGCCGCAAACCATCCATGGTTCCGGGCACTCGGCACGGATCTCGCGAAGCTCCTGCAGGAATCTTCCTGGGGTCCGTATACCACCGTTAGCCACCAAGGTGTGCCTGTGGCCGTGGTCACCTTAGCGGTGATTGCATTGGTGGTGAACATTGGGTCCGTGATGGTCACGGCCCTGCTCTTCCACGCCAGCAAGATGCCGCCACACGTGCCATCGGCCGGGAGGTATGTGTAGTCATCGAACTCGGAACCAAGCGCATCTAGGACAATAGCCGAGTAGATCAACTCCATTTTTGTTTCTTGGATGCATACAATGGAGGCCCCGGTGGTGTCCAGCAGCGGCCGGATAGCATATTGCCGAGCCCGCGGGTTCAAGCCGCATAAATTCCAGATAGAAATCTTAAGGCTGTGGTCCATAGGAACGGGATCGACGGGTAGACGCGCGTGAACTGGTCTAGCCTTCACATGCAACATCGACGCCGCCGGTCGCAGCCGATGCCATGCAGACTGGGATCTCGCGGTCAACCAGTGTGGCAATGGCCTTGAGGACCGTCAGGGGTAGCGGTGCCGCGAACATGTCGTCGTAGGCTTTCATCTCAGCGGCAGTGATCTTCTGATCGATCCTGATGATCCCCAGAGTGCGCGGGAATTGCACGTGGGCGCACCGCTCTGTCGTGGGAGGGGCGCTCGGTTGGCAGGTCATAGCTGCAGATCGTCCATGGCGCGGGGCGGCGAAGTTGAGGGGTCGGCATGGCTTCTTTCTCGGGGCCGACAGGGCGGCGTTGAGGTGTTTCGTGGCGGAGGCCAGAAACTCTCCAAGGGTCCATGGTTGTGGCGTGGTGCGGCCTCGGGATCGCCGCAGCGTAATTGGGGGTGAGGCGAAGCGGCATGACGTGCGACCACTTGGGCTTTGGTTTGTCCCGGCCCAGCGTTTGGGGATAGCTGGGGAGGTGTGGGTGTGGGCCGTCGCAGAATCACGATCGGGCCAGCTGGGCTGCGGGCCGGCTGCGCGGCAGCAGGTGGGGGTGGCCCATCATCATGGGCGGGAGGATTGGCGCCGAGGGAGGGCGTTTCCCCGCTCAAGGTAGCGCGTGCGGGGTTGGTGGCGGCGGGTTGGTCTGTGGAATCTAGCCCCACCTCTGGCTCGGGTGGGGTGGTATCTCCACTTTGTCCCGACCGGGTCTCTGGTGGTGCAGATCCCTCCTGTAAGGCGACATGCTCACCCGTGGTAGGGGCCAGATCCCGACAAGCCGGTGCGTCAGGGGTGGGGGGGCCTTGCCCCACAAGATCGTCATTGGGATCGTTGCCAGCCACCAGACTTGAACTCGCGGCCAGTCGCGGATCGACACACGGCCCGACCGGGCACAGGTGGGTGTCTGCGGCGACCACGTCAGTGCAGCCAGACGGGCCCTCAGTTGTCTGCTCCTTTTGCTTTCCTATGCCTTTTCCTCTTCTGGCATGGTGACGCAGGCGGTGGCCCCCTTGTTGTCCAGGCCAGGGCGTCATGCCCGTACGCAGCGGGTTCGCGGGCGGAGCCGCGCCGGAGCCGGCACCGGTAGGCCACGTCGGCGACGAGGAAAGGCCATCAGACCTTCCCTGCCTAGCGACGCGCTAGCCCAGGTCGTCCATGGCCATGCCGTTGGCCCGGCCAGGGGCGGCCGCATCCGTGCGCCTGCGCTTGTGTCCGCGGCGGCGCGCGCGGCCCGGTCCGCGGTCAGGGGTGGGGTCGCGGTTCCCGCCAGCGCCGCGCTCGTGGTCTAGCCCTGCGACCGAGGGCCTTGTAGTCGCCGGCGGTCTGATCATGACGGAACGGGCGAGCGCGATGGAGATGGGGTAGGTCAGGATCCTGATGGTGGGCGCGTCGGAGTCCAAGGCCGCCGGCACCTGCTCGACCACCTCAAGAATTGCAGCGCGATGGATCTTGTCGGGGTCGTGCGTGCGCCCAGATAGCCGGAAGGTGGCGAGGTCGGCGCGGGAGCGGGTGTGGGGGTGGAGGCGTTCGATCCAGCAGCTTTGCCCGAGGATGCCCCTATTAAATCTTTGTTTTGCAATATGAATCTTGATAATGATGGGACTGAATATGATCCACCTTTGCCTAGAAGACGTTCCACGAATTCGGAGTTTTTTGATCTTGATGCTAAAATTGATAAAAGTGGGATTGAAGAAATTAAAACCCTAGATGTTGCTAAACCCACTATTATGGATTTCAAGGAATTTAACTATGAAAATTGCTCTTTGATTGATTGTATTTCCTTGTTGCAATCCGTGCTAAATTCTCCTCACGCTTATAGTCAAAATAAAGCGTTTACTAAACATATCGTTGATGCCTTGATGCAATCTTATGAAGAAAAACTTGAATTGGAAGTTTCTATCCCTAGAAAACTCTATGATGAGTGGGAACCAACTATTAAAATTAAAATTAAAGATCATGAATGCTTACGACCTCCCCAGGGGCTTGGCCCTGGGAAACCACTCGTCTTCGCCTTCGGCGGCGGTTGTGGAACTGTCCGGAAGGAGAGTCCTTCCCTTCTTGGACCCTTCGGCCTCCCCAGTTGGGGCGACCTTCCTTTTCTTGTCTCCCCCAATTGAAGGGGGAGCATCTTCTTCTTCCTCCTCGCCTTCGGGGGAGGAGTGTGGCGCAGAGTCATCGGACGATGAATCCGATGACGCCTGGCGTCGGGAACTCTTTCGGGTTCCCTTGGCCTTCTTGGTCTTCTCCAGCACCTTGTAAGGAGCCGGATTCAGCATCTTCGTCAGAAGAGCGTCGGCTGGGCCTTCAGGCAAAGGAGCCGGACAGTCGATCTGTTCGGCCGTCTCCTGCCAGTCCTGTCAAAGGTACGGGACCTTAGATCCCGCATAGAGTCAAACTATGAAAAACAAGTATCCCGTAAGAGGTAAAACAGCTGCCGCGCTGGCTTGGCGCTTCGCGCTGAATCTGCGATCCTCGATAGTGGGAGGGGGAACCTCGGCACCCTTGAATAGCATCTTCCAGGCATCCTCGTGTGTTGTGTCGAGGAGCCTTTTCAGAGTTCGGTGCTGGGTGATACGTCTCCAACGTATCTATAATTTTTGATTGCTCCATTCTATATTATCTACTGTTTTGGACTATATTAGGCTTTATTTTCCACTTTTATATTATTTTTGGGACTAACCTATTAACCAGAGGCCCAGCCCAGAATTGCTGTTTTTTTGCCTATTTCAGTGTTTTGAAGAAACGGAATATCAAACGGAGTCCAAACGGAATAAAATCTTCGGGAATGTGATTTTCTCACCGAACATGATCCAAGAGACTTGGACCCTGCTCCAAGTAACAAAAGAGGCGGTCACGAGGGTGGGGGGCGCGCCCCCCTACCTCGTGGGCCCCTCGTTGCTCCTTCGGCGTACTTCTACCTCCTATATATACACACGTACCCCCAAACGATCAGAACAGGAGCCAAAAACCTAATTCCACCGCCACAACTTTCTGTATCCACGAGATCCCATCTTGGGGCCTGTTCCGGAGCTCCGATGGAAGAGGGCCGTCATCACGGAGGGCTTCTACATCATCCTAGCCTCTCCGATGAAGTGTGAGTAGTTTACCTCAGACCTTCGGGTCCATAGTTAGTAGCTAGATGGCTTCTTCTCTCTCTTTGGATCTCAATACAAAGTTCTCCCCCTCTCTCGTGGAGATCTATTCGATGTAATCTTCTTTTTGCGGTGTGTTTGTTGAGACCGATGAATTGTGGGGTTATGATCAAGTCTATCTATGAATAATATTTGAATCTTCTCTGAATTCTTTTATGTATGATTGGTTATCTTTGCAAGTCTCTTTGAATTATCCATTTGGTTTGGCCAACTAGATTGGTAGTTCTTGCCATGGGAGAAGTGCTTAGCTTTGGGTTCAATCTTGCGGAGTCCTTACCCAGTGACAGAAGGGGCAGCAAGGCACGTATTGTATTGTTGCCATCAAGGATAAGAAGATGGGGTTTATTTCATATTGCATGAATTTATCTCTCTACATCATGTCATCTTGCTTAAAGCGTTACTCTGTTTTTAACTTAATACTCTAGATGCATTCTAGATAGCGGTCGATGAGTCTAGTAATAGTAGTAGATGCAGAATCGTTTCGATCTACTTGTCACGGACGTGATGCCTATGTACATGATCATGCCTAGATATTCTCATAATTATGCACGATTCTATCAATTGCTCAACAGTAATTTGTTCACCCACCGTAGAATGCTTATGCTCTTGAGAGAATCCACTAGTGAAACCTATGGCCCCCGGGTCTATTCTCATCATATCAATCTCCATCACTTTTATATTGTTTTGCTATTTACTTTGCCTTTTACTTTTTTTACTTTGCATCTTTATATCAAAAATACCAAAAAATATTCTATCTATCAGATCTCACTCTTGTAAGTGACCGTGAAGGGCTTGACAACCCCTAATCGCGTTGGTTGCGAGTAGCTATCGCTTTGTGCAGGTACGAGGGACTTGAGCGTGGGCTCCTATTGGATTGATACCTTGGTTCTCAACAACTGAGGGAAATACTTACGCTACTCTGCTGCATCATCCCTTCCTCTTCAGGGAAAACCAACACAAGCTCAAGACGTAGCACTGGGCCTGGTCGAACTCCCACAAGTTGAAAGCCCGTTGTTGGCACGGGAGGATTCGGCGGATGAGCATGACCTGGACTACGTTGATGAGTTTGAGCTTCTTGTTCACCATGTGTTGAATACATGTTTGGAGTCCGGTCAGCTCTCCCGAACTACCCCAGGACAGGCCCTTCTCTTGCCAGGAGGTGAGCCGCATGGGGATGCCAGATCGGAACTCGGGGGCTGCTGCCCATTTAGGGTCACGCAGCTCAGTGATGTAGAACCACCCCGATTGCCACCCCTTTATGGTCTCCACGAAGGAGCCCTTGAGCCATGTGACATTGGGCATCTTGCCCACCATGGCGCCTCCGCACTCCGCCTAGCGGCCGCTCACTACCTTCGCCTTGACATTGAAGGTCTTCAGCCATAAGCCGAAGTGGGGCTTGATGCGAAGGAAGGCCTCGCACACGACGATAAACGCCGAGATGTTGAGGATGAAGTTCGGGGCCAGATCGTGGAAATCCAGGCCGTAGTAGAACATGAGCCCCTGGACGAATGGGTGGAGAGGGAATCCCAGTCCGCGGAGGAAATGGGTAAGGAACACTACCCTCTCATGGGGCCTGGGGGTGGGGATGAGCTGCCCCTCATCTGGGAGCCGGTGCGCGATGTCGTCAGACAAGTATCCGGCTCTCCTTAGCTTCTTGATGTGTCCCTCCATGACGGAGGAGACCATCCACCTGCCTCCCGCTCCGGACATGGTTGGAAAAGGTTGAGGTGGGAAATGCGGACTTGGACGCTGGAGCTTGAGTGTGCGAAGATGGATGAGCAAAGGAGGAAGAAGGCGTGGATGAAAAGGTGAATCCATATCCCTTTATATGGGCGGCCGAAACTATGCGCCCCCACTTGCCTAATAAAACTCGCTTACCCCCCAAGTGCCATAATCGATGGCACGATTGGGTTACCCACGCCCATATTGATGAGAATCCCGTAATAAGGGGAACACGATCTCTGCTTTGACAAGACGTGTCAAGAAACTGCCTCACATTATGTGCGGGGCTAGTTAAAGGAAACGGTTTGAATAATCACCGGGTCATGGAGTAATGTCATGTTGCCAAAACGTGTCAGCAGATTAGATTTGTGGAAATATTATTCTCTCTACGGTGGTATGTGGAACTTATTTTGCAGGGTCGAACACTATCCTTGTATTCAAATTCTTCTGTGTTGTCTTCGGAGGAGGAACCCGCCTTGCAATGCCGAAGACAATACTGCGCACGAGACTCATCGTCATTGAAGCCTGGTTTAGGGGCTACTGAGGGAGTCCTGGATTAGGGGGTCTCCGGACAGCCGGACTATATCCTTGGGCCGGACTGTTAGACTATGAAGATACAGGATTGAAGACTTCGTCTCGTGTCCGGATGGGACTTTCCTTGGCGTGGAAGGCAAGCCAGGCAATACGGATATGTATATCTCCTCCTTTGTAACCGACCTTGTTTAACCCTAGCCCTTTCCGGTGTCTATATAAACCGGAGGGTTTTAGTCCGTAGGACAACATACAATCATACCATAGGCTAGCTTCTAGGGTTTAGCCTCTCTGATCTCGTGGTAGATCTACTCTTGTACTACCCATATCATCAATATTAATCAAGCAGGACGTAGGGTTTTACCTCCATCAAGAGGGCCCGAACCTGGGTAATACATCGTGTTCCCTGCCTCCTGTTACCATCCGCCTTAGACGCACAGTTCGGGACCCCCTACCTGAGATCCGCCGGTTTTGACACCGACAGAAAGGCATGGAACACTTTCCTAGAAAGAAATTAAATTACCTTATGAATCAATTATGAGAGCCACTTATGGATTGCCTACCAAAGATGGCAATACCTAGATCTATCCTTGCTTGTTATGCCTAGCTAGGGGCGTTAAACAATAGCGCTTGTTGGGAGGCAACCCAATTTTATTTTTATTCCTTGCTTTTTGCTCCTGTTTAGTAATAAATAAATTATCTAGCCTCTATTTTGGTTGTGTTTTTTTGTGTTTAATTAGTGTTTGTTCCAAGTAGAACCGTTGGGCAGACTTGGGGAAAGTCTTGTTACACTTGCTGTAAAAAACAGAAACTTTAGCGCTCATGAGAACTGCTGCCATTTTTATTTGGAAAGTGCTATTTAGTTAATTATTTTTTCAGATGATTAATAGATAAATTCCTCACGTCCAGCAATTTATTTAGAATTTTGGGGGTTCCAGATCTTGCGCTAGCTACAGATTACTACAGACTGTTTTGTTTTTGACAGATTCTGTTTTTCGTGTGTTGTTTGCTTATTTTGATGAATCTATGGCTAGTAAAATAGTTTATAAACCATAGAGAAGTTGGAATATAGTAGGTTTAACACCAATATAAATAAAGAATGAGTTCATTACAGTACCTTGAAGTGGTCTTTTGTTTTCTTTCGCTAACAGAGCTCACGAGATTTTCTACTTTGAGTTTTGTGTTGTGAAGTTTTCAAGTTTTGGGTAAAGATTTGATGGATTATGGAACAAGGAGTGGCAAGAGCCTAAGCTTGGGGATGCCCATGGCACCCCCAAGATAATCTAAGGACAACTAAAAGCCAAAGCTTGGGGATGCCCCGGAAGGCATCCCCTCTTTCGTCTACTTCTATCGGTAACTTTACTTGGAGCTATATTTTTATTCGCCACATGATATGTGTTTTGCTTGGAGCGTCTTGTATCATTTGAGTCTTTACTTTTTAGTTTACCACAATCATCCTTTCTGTACACACCTTTTGAGAGAGCCATACATGATTTGGAATTTGTTAGAATACTCTATGTGCTTCGCTTATATCTTTTGAGTTATATAGTTTTGCTCTAGTACTTCACTTATATCTTTTAGAGCACGGTGGTGGATTTGTTTTATAGAAACTATTGATCTCTCATGCTTCACTTAGATTATTTTGAGAGTCTTAAATAGCATGGTAATTTTCTTAAAATCCTAATATGCTAGGTATTCAAGATTAGTAAAATTTTCTTATGAGTGTTTTGAATACTATGAGAAGTTTGATGCTTGATGATTGTTTTGAGATATGGAGGTAATAATATCAAAGTCGTGCTAGTTGAGTAGTTGTGAAATTGAGAAATCCTTGTGTTGAAGTTTTCAAGTCCCGTATCATGCACGTATGGTAAACGTTATGTAACAAATTTGAAACATGAGGTGTTATTTGATTGTCCTCCTTATGAGTGGCGGTCGGGGACGAGTGATGGTCTTTTCCTACCAATCTATCCCCCTAGGAGCATGCACGTAGTGCCGAGGTTTTTGATGACTTGTAGATTTTTGCAATAAGTACGTGAGTTCTTTATGACTAATGTTGAGTCCATGGATTATACGCACTGTCACCCTTCCATCCTTGCTAGCCTCTCCGGTACCGTGCATTGCCCTTTCTCACATTGAGAGTTGGCGCAAACTTCGCCGGTGCATCCAAACCCCGTGATATGATACACTCTTTCACACATAAACCTCCTTATATCTTCCTCAAAACATCCACCATACCTACCTATTATGGCATTTCCATAGACATTCCGAGATATATTGCCATGCAACTTTCCACCATTCCGTTTATCATGACATATTCATCATTGTCATATTGCTTAGCATGATCATGTAGTTGACATAGTATTTGTGGCAAAGCCACCGTTAATAATTCTTTCATACATGTCACTCTTGGTTCATTGCATATCCCGGTACACCGCCAGAGGCATTCATATAGAGTCATACTTTGTTCTAGTATCGAGTTGTAATCATTGAGTTGTAAATAAATAGAAGTGTGATGATCATCATTTTCTAGAGTATTGTCCCAAGTGAGGAATTATATAAAAAAAGAGAAAGGCCATAAAAAAAGAGAAGGGCCCAAAAAAAAGAGAGAGAAAAAGAGAGAAGGGACAATGTTACTATCCTTTGCCACACTTGTGCTTCGAAGTAGCACCATAATCTTCATGATAGAGAGTCTCTTGTTTTGTCACTTTCATATACTAGTGGGAATTTTCATTATAGAACTTGGCTGGTATATTCCAACAATGGGCTTCCTCAAGTGCCCTAGGTCTTCGTGAGCAAGCAAGTTGGATGCACACCCACTTAGTTTCTTTTGTTGAGCTTTCATACATTTATAGCTCTACTGCATCCGTTGCATGGCAATCCCTACTCCTTGCATCAACATCAATCGGGGCATCTCCATAGCCCATTGATTAGCCTCGTTGATGTGAGACTTTCTCCTTTTTGTCTTCTCCACACAACCCCCTCATTATATTCTATTCCACCCATAGTGCTATGTCCATGGCTCGCGCTCATATATTGCGTGAAAGTTTATAGGTTTGAGATTACTAAAGGATGAAACAATTGCTTGGCTTGTCATCGGGGTTGTGCATGATGAGAGCATTCTTGTGTGACAAAAATGGAGCATGACTAAACTATATGATTTTGTAGGGATGAACTTTCTTTGGCCATGTTATTTTGAGAAGACATAATTGCTTTGTTAGTATGCTTGAAGTATTATTATTATTTAATCTTTCGGATCTGAATATTCATACCACAATTACGAAGAATTACATTAAAATTATGCCAAGTAGCACTCCGCATCAAAAATTCTGTTTTTATCATTTACCTACTCGAGGACGAGCATGAATTAAGCTTGGGGATGCTTGATACGTCTCCAATGTATCTATAATTTTTGATTGCTCCATGCTATATTATCTACTGTTTTGGACATTATTGGGCTTTATTATCCACTTTTATATTATTTTTGGGACTAACCTATTAACCGGAGGCCCAGCGCAGAGTTGCTGTTTTTGCCTGTTTTAGGATTTCGAAGAAAAGGAATATCAAACAGAGTCCAAACGGAATGAAACCTTCGGGAGCGTGATTTTCTCAACGAACAAGACCCAGGAGACTTGGACCCTACGTCAAGACACAAAAGAGGAGGCCACGAGGTAGGGGGCGCGCCTACCCCCCAGACGCGCCCTCCACCCTCGTGGGCCCCCTGTTGCTCCACCCACGTACTCCTTCCTCCTATATATACCTACGTACCCCCAAACGGTCAGATACAGAGAAAAAACCCTAATTCCACCGCCGCAACTTTCTGTATCCACGAGATCCCATCTTGGGGCCTGTTCCAGAGCTCCGCCGGAGGGGGCATTGATCACAGAGGGCTTCTACATCAACACCATAGCCCCTCCAATGAAGTGTGAGTAGTTCACTTCAGACCTACGGGTCCATAGTTAGTAGCTAGATGGATTCTTCTCTCTTTTTGGATCTCAATACAATGTTCTCCCCCTCTCTTGTGGAGAACTATTCGATGTAATCTTCTTTTTGCGGTGTGTTTGTTGAGAACGATGAATTGTGGGTTTATGATCAAGTCTATCTATGAACAATATTTGAATCTTCTCTGAATTGTTTTATGTATGATTGGTTATCTTTGCAAGTCTCTTCGAATTATCAGTTTGGTTTGGCCTACTAGATTGATATTTCTTGCAATGGGAGAAGTGCTTAGCTTTGGGTTCAATATTGCGGTGTCCTTTCCCAGTGACAGTAGGGGCAGCAAGGCACGTATTATATTGTTGCCATCGAGGATAACAAGATGGGGTTTTCATCATATTGCATGAGTTTATCCCTCTGCATCATGTCATCTTGCTGAAGGCGTTACTCTGTTTTCATTAACTTAATACTCTAGATGCATGCTGGATAGCGGTCAATGAGTGGAGTAATAGTAGTAGATGCAGGCAAGAGTTGGTCTACTTGTCTCGGATGTGATGCCTATATACATGATCATGCCTAGATATTCTCATAAATATGCTCAATTCTGTCAATTGCTCAACAGTAATTTGTTCACCCACCGTAGAATACTTGTGCTCTCGAGAGAAGCCACTAGTGAAACCTATGGCCCCCGGGTCTATCTTCATCATATTAATCTCCTACTACTTATTTATTTCCTTTCCTTTGCTTTTACTTTACTTTGCATCTTTATCACAAAAATACCAAAAATATTATCTTATCATATCTATCAGATCTCACTCTCGTAAGTGGCCGTGTAGGGATTGACAACCCCTTATCACGTTGGTTGCGAGGGTTTATTTGTTTTGTGCAGGTGCGAGGGACTCGCGCGTAGCCTCCTACTGGATTGATACCTTGGTTCTCAAAAACTGAGGGAGATACTTACGCTATTTTGCTGCATAATCCCTCCCTCTTAGGGGAAACCCAACGTAGTGCTCAAGAGGTAGCAGGAGTGAGCCCGTGAAGACGCTCGAACCACCATCGAGTGTCGGCGCGACGCATGCCACCAATCAGATAGGCGGGCGGGGCCCACTATGGACCACCCAGCACCAGGAGGCTCTGGCAGCCTACCCTACGAGGTGGATTGCCCAACCTTTACCCATGAGCTCCGGAAGTTCCAGCGGCCCTCCCACCGCACGCTCAAGCTCGACGTTGGCTAGAAGTACAACGGCAAGACCCACCCGTTAGAGTTCCTCAGCATCTACACCATCGCGATGCAAGCTACTGGAGCCCACGATGACAAGGTGCTTGCCAATTACTTCCCGCTGTCACTTAAACACAATGTTATGTCGTGGTTGATGCACTTGCCGGCGGATTCCATTTCTTCTTGGTCGGATTTGTGCCATGAGTTCATTGGCACCTTCACCGGAAGCCACCAAGCTCTCATGGCCAGGCAAGCGATTTTCATATCATCCCCCAAAACAAAGTGAAATCCTGCGCAAGTACATACAAAGGTTCAACCAGGTGCAGTACAACATCCCAGATGTTCATCCCGCCGCCGTGATCAGCGCATTTCATCAGAATGTGCGCAACCACAAGATGCGTGAAGAGCTGGCGATGAACAAGGTCAAAGATGTGGCCGAACTTTATGTTCTAGCCGATAGGTGCACTCGAGCTAAAGAGGGGAGGAAGTACCCCGGCGAGGACGCCCTCGCGAAAACCGACTCCACAGACGAAGGCACAACCACCCCGACGAAGAAGGGCCGGCGCCGCAACAGGAAGCACAAGGGCAAGACCGCGCTTGCCGTCGAGGGATCCAAGGACACCGATGATGTCTACTACACAACCTTCTTCTTGTAGACGTTGTTGGGCCTCCAAGTGCAGAGGTTTGTAGGACAGTAGCAAATCTCGTGAGCACTAAAGTTTCTGTTTTTTTACAGCATGATCAACAAGACTTTCCCCAAGTCTTCCCAACGGTTCTACTTGGCACAAACACTAATTAAAACATAGAAACTCAATCATAACAGAGGCTAGATAAATTATTTATTACTAAATAGGAACAAAAAGCAAGTAACAAAAATAAAATTGGGTTGCCTCCCAACAAGCGCTATCGTTTAATGCCCCTAGCTAGGCATGATGATTTCAACGATGCTCACATAAAAGATAAGAATTGTAACATAAAGAGAGCATCATGATGAATATGACTAGCAAATTTGAGTCTAACCCACTTCCTATGTGAAAGTGCTAGTGATCGACTAGAGGGGGGTGAATAGGCGATTTTTATGAAAGTCTTCAAAACATGGAAGTTTCGAAGGCAAACGATAGAAATAAACCTATTACCATGCAGCGGAAGGTAGACCACACTAAGCACGCCACAGTTAAGTATTGAATGAAGTGAAAGCACAACGACTAATAGCAGCTAGGCAGTATAGATCAGGTAGGAAGATAGTATGAAGCCAATCAGAACAAGCAGTCACTCAATGAAGACAAAGGATAATGCAAACAGGCAATGACTTCACAAGGACCAACTGTAAATAGAGAGATGGGAGGGATAGAACCAGTGACTCGTTGAAGACAATGATTTGTTGGACCAGTTCCAGTTGCCGTGACAACTGTACGTCTGGTTAGGGAGGCTGAGATTCAATTCAGAAGACCGCGTCTTCACCTTATTCCCCTTGAGCTAAGGACACCCAGTCCTCGCCCAATCACTCTGGTAAGTCTTCAAGGTAGACTTCCGAACCTTCACAGACTTCGTTCACCGGCGATCCACAATGACTCTTGGATGCTCAGAATGCGATGCCTAACCAGCTGGAGGATTCACAGTCCTCAAGTGTAATAAGTCTTCAGATCACACAGACAGTAAGACTTAAGTGATGCCTAACACTCTTTGGCTCTGGGTGTTTAGGGCTTTATCCTTGCAAGGAATTCTCTCTCAAAGGCTTCGAGGTGGGTTGCTCTCAAACGACAAAAGATGTACACTAACTCTGAGCAGCCAACGTTTATGGTTGTAGGGGGTGGGCTATTTATAGCCACTAGGCAACCCGACCTGATTTGTCCAAAATGACCCTGGGTCACTAAGGAACTGACACATGTTCCAACGGTCAAATTTCAAACACACAAGGCAACTTTACTTGGGCTACAAGCAAAGCTGACTTATCCAACTCTGAATAAGATTTGCTCTCATAGTCTTCACTCGAAGACATAGGATTTTGGTTAAGCATCACTTCAGTCATTCTGACTGGTTCTCTTGGACCCCACTTAACAGTACAGTGGTTCCTATGACTCAACAAAGAAGAAAATGAACGACAAAACTACTAAGTCTTCGCGCTCCATAGTCTTCACGCGATGTCTTCTCTTGTCATAGTCTTCAATGTGAATGTCTTCACATACCACCTTTGACTTCAATGTCTTCATACATTTTTAGGGGTCATCTCTGGTAGGAAAACCGAATCAATGAGGGGCTTCTACCTGTGTTATCCTGCAATTCTCACAAACACATTAGTCCCTCAACCAGGTTTGTCGTCAATACTCCAAAACCAACTAGGGGTGGCACTAGATGCACTTACAATCTCCCCCTTTTTGGTGATTGATGACAAACTGGTTGAAGTTTTCAACGGGGAATAAAATATGTGAAATTGTAAAGGATAGGGTATTGTCTTCGTAAGTTGCAAAGGCTCCTCCTGAAGATGTGCATATAAGTACTTTGCTCTTGGAATGCAAATGCACATGGCAGGTTGTACTTGTGGAGATCCTCTTCAACTTATGATGACAATTCATCATGCATGATTTGATATAACGAAGATAATGACATGCATAATGAAAAATGGACGTCTACAAAATGACCTAAGTGCGGAAGTTATCATCGCACATGCGGAATTTATCATCGCATCACAGAATAGCAAATAAGTAGCAGACGACCATCAAGTTTAAGTGTTACAACTCAAAGAACCAAATATATCGAAAAATGAGAGTTGTAATCACTTGGCAAAAGTAGAAAAAAGTAAAGCAACCACCCATATGGACCCGCTTGCAGACTATCAACTCATATGCTTCTCCCCTTTTGTCAGTAAGGACCAAAAAGGTTTGAAGACATAGAGCGCCTACTCATTCCCATGAGGTGCATGCGAGGCAGCAGGGTCGTCGTTGAGGTCCGGTGGTGCAGAGGAACTTGGTGCAGTGTCGACACGCGCTGAAGTTGGAGGAGGTGAAGTTACATCATCTTGGTCATCAATGACTCTGGCGTTCACTGTCGTATCTAAGGACGAATAGTCAGAGTCTTCAAGTGAGGGAGTCCGACGCAAGTGAGCATTCCTGGGAGGAGTTGAGTCAAACTTGAACTGTTCGATGAAGCCATCATCTTACAGATCAGCTTCAGCACTCAGTAATGTCAAACTCTTCCATGATCTCCGATAGGTTTCATGAGTGACAAAGGCATTCTTGGTGGCAAGATTGCGAATGCGGTTGACATCCACCAAGAGGCTTTGCATCTGACGCTTAAGCCAGTTGTGATGTTTGTCCTGTTTCTGGTGTAGCGCGACGAGAAGCTCTCGGTCATTTAGGACACGAGATCGCCTTCGAGGCCTTTTCACAATGGTGCTACCAGTGGCGTCAGTTTGAGCGCAAGGGGCACGCGTGTTGCCAGTAAGAGGATAAACACGAGAAACTGCTGGAACTCCTTCAATAGGCTGGGTGAAGCTTTGGTGATCAACATTGTGAAGATAAATGGGATCCTTAGCAGGCTCTGGGTAAATAGCTTCAACTGACAGATCAACCTCTGGCAAAAATATAAGATGATTGCACGTAGACGGCTGATAGTTGAAGGCAGAATGACGCTTGATAAGACGCATGACCCATGGAGCATAGAATTTCAACCCAAAAATGTCGGAGCCAGACCAACTGCCTGATGAAGAAGTCTTGAGCATTGAAGCTGATGCCATTGAAGATATAGAAAACCAAAGTCTTCATTGCTCCTTCAAGCTTCGCTGCAGATGAGTGCCCTTTGACAGGCCATAGAGTCTTCCTGATGATATGGTAAATGGTGCGAGGCAGGTACTCTAGGTCTTCAACAAAGAACTCAGATGGGTATTCAGCATCGTGAGGCATAGGCTTCATCATGCTTAGCATTTGACTCATGTTGGGTTCTGGCTTCTGAAAAATGCTTTCCAAGGCATTCTGGTGTTGTTGACAACCTGGTTCATAGTATTCACCAGGAGTAGGCAGGCCTGTGAGCTCAATGATATCAAGAGCTTTGGCTTCATGATGGACATTGCATGTCATCCACTCAAGGACCCAAGTCTTTGGATCCCTGTTGTAGCCTCGAATGTGAAGAGTTGCATAGAACTGTAGCAGAAGCTCTTCATTCCAGTGTTCCTTATCGGTGACAAACTGTAGCAGTCCAACATCTCTGAAGCAATCCAACGCTTCTTCAAGGCAGGGCAGGCCAGCTATAGCTTCAGAGTCGAGGCGCATATGTGGAAATATGCGCCCTTGATTATATAGGACACAGGAATAGTAGCTGCGCTGCTGATAGCTCCAGAACCGATCTGATGAAATGCGAGGTCTGGTATAAGGGTTCTTGGCGCTATTGAAGAAGGTGTTATGTGCCACGAAGCCATTCACATTGAAGACCCCAGGTGAAGTTGCAGTGCCTGGGAATCGTGGAAGTCTTGGCTTGGGCTTTTGGACTTGAGGTTTGTGCTTGACATGATATTCAAATTGTGGACCCGCAGCAGGTGGAGGAACTAGAACGGGCCAGCGGACCATAATAGGCTGACCATAATCAAATGCCAACTCAATTGTATGAGGTCTTGGAGGGGGAACATGAGCATTGGCATTGTTGTCATTGGCTTCAAGGGCCACATTGGCTTCAGGTGCTTGCACTGCAGGTGCTTCAGTAGTGGCTTCGGGCACTGCAGTGGCTTTAGGCGCTTGGACTTCCGGCACTGCAGTAGCTTCAGGCGCCGCATTAGCTTCAGCCATGACAACGTCATTGGCTTCAACGGTGATGTTGGTGGCCGCCTCAGGGTTGTTAACCTCCACTTTAGAAGCTGGAGGGTTGGACACGTTCTCCACAAGAACAACATCTTGGTGGGACAGGGGTGTACCAACTCTTTCTGCTTCAACACTTGGTTCTTGTTCTTCATCGGCTGATGCAGCCGGAATATCTTCAGCCATTTTGGCTTCGGACTCAAATACGTGCAGAGTGGGAGTGACTTGGGGCCTTGGTCCTTTGCGAAGCCTGCGTAATACTGGTGACGCTTGCGGAGATGGAGTGTGCTGGGCCTCAAAGTCATCGTCATCTTGCACTGGTGAGGTAGCTTGCGGTTGGGGAGAACTTGGGGTGTCTTGTCGTTGTGGGTGATCAGCCCATGATGCATCCTGAGCAGTTGGCGTCAGAGGACGACCAATGCTGATGAGTTCGCTGTGCGTGAGCACAGGCGATGATACCAATTGGTGGTCGATCTGAGGAAGGACTTCATCATCTTCAACATTGTCATGAGGACCAATGTCTTCAGGTGCGGTGGGGTCAACAGCTGGATTGTCTTCAGCTTCAGGAGCCTCTGGAGAAGCAGGCTCATGAACTATCACTTGGCGTTCTTGATTTTCAGACACAGGACGAGCCACTGAGATTGGCTCGACTTCAAGGGGCTCTGTGGGAGCAGCCCGATCTCTCTTCTTGGTTTTGCGTTTCTTAGTTGGAGGAGCATCATCAGTGGTGCCCTTGGTTTTGCGCTTTATGGCTTCAGCTTCAGCTGCCCTTGTTTTCTTCAGTTCTGAAGCCACTGTGGGGACCTTAGGCTTCGAGCATGTCATACTGGCTGGGAAGACAATTGGATGTACTTCCTGCCTTCGTGCTTCAGGTTCTGTCACAACTGGCTTCTTCTTCTTCTTAGCCGCCATTCTGGGGTCGATTCCTGGTCGCCCCAAGGCCTTGCGCTTTTCAGCCTCATTGTATCCTTGGACACATTTAGCAGCAAGATCCTTCATGCGCTCACGAGAACCTTTGGCTTCTTCGCGTTTGGTTCGGAATGCTTCCTTAAGCTCATGCATCATGGTCTGGAAGTTCTGAATGTCTTCAACATTGAGCTTGGCCATGTGCTTCTTGAACTGAGCCTTTTCATAATCTATCTTATGCTTCAACTCAACAATCTTCTGAGCTAGAGCCAGCTCAGCAGCAATGGCTCCATGGAAGGCGACGCTGAGGCCAACGGGAAGCTGAAGATCATCGAAGCTAACATTTGGGCTGTCAAACCACTCATCAATGAATGTGTTGATGATTTCAACGTCAAAGAGAGGAAGGTCATTGAAGATCTCTGCCTCTTGCTTGCTCTTGATCAATTGCTCAAGAGCATCATCGCCAAGATCGTCGTTGCTGGACAGATCAATGGCGTCATTCTCATTTTGCAGAACAGCAGCAGGGGTCAGTGCTTGGCTGGTGGGTTGCATGGGCAGCTTCACTTTGGAGGGCTTGGAGATGCGTGACAAATCTTCAGATTGCACACTGTGTTCAGGAGGTGCAGTGGCCAGAGGCTTCGCCCGTGAGACCTTTGGTATAGGGGCAGGCTTTGAAGCTTTAGGCTTCTTCAGCTTCTTAGGCTTCGGTGGTGTAGGCGCTTCATCAGATTCAGCATCGTCTGCAGGTTGATCCACGACTGCCCCTTGAACCATAACACGAGTGATGAGACCTTCCAGGTTGTAGAAGGGCCCAACGAGATTCGGTTCAGCTTCGCGTGAGCCATCGGCACGAGGAGCAGAGGGACCTGGGTTGAAGTCTAAGCCCCGCAACTTCTTGTTTTCTTTGGCCGAGTTCCTGGCAAACTGAAGGTTGCGCTTGAACAGATTGTCGTCACAACACCATAGCAATGACGATGGGTCTGCATTTGCGGGCTGTGGTCCATGTACCATACAAGGATAGAATCCTTGTTCAATGGCTTCAGCTCTGGACCTGGGTTGAAGATTTTTGTATAGGATGTCTCCCCACGGTCGCTTGATGGCATTCTTCTCAGCATACTCCTGGGTCACGAACCTGTACTTAAACCACTGTTCTGCCCAATATCTTCGAATCCATTGGATTCGAGTTTTCCACTGATTGTAGTCCTCCTCCGGATCTGTATTGTACAGCTCATAGAGGTCAGGAGGCAAATGTCTTGAGGAATTGCCACGACACTGTCTACCACCCTTCCTTGCAGATTTTTCTGGTGCCATGAAGTTTAAACTGAAAGGCTTCAAAACTGTCAAAGTCTTCCGTCTACTGGTCAGACAAGAACTGGCTTCAGGGGAATTTATATGATGTTGTAAGAATTCTGCAAATGAATGCAGACTATGAGAACCAAGAGATTCTCCCACGGACATGTACCTGTGACAGCATTAAGGTGCGAGGGAAGGGGAAGAGGTCATATGCATTCTCAGAAGATTTTGAAGATAAATCATTTTAGAAGACATTGACCTCATAGTGCGAAACTAGTGCTAGCAATATTATCATCATATTGATTAGTGCAATTGTCTCCCCCTTGATCAAAACTCCAGAGATTTTTAGGAAGGAGGAGAATTTCCTTTCGAAGCAGGGCACCAGCGTTGGGATGTAAAGATGCAAAAGGAAAGATGGACTCATCAAATACAACATCTCGCGAGATATAGACTCGTCCTGTAGGGACATCCAAGCACTTGACTCCTTTGTGCATGGGACTATACCCTAAGAAAACACTCATCTTTGAACGAAAGGCGAGTTTGCGTGTATTGTAAGGTCGAAGGTTCGGCCAACATGCAAAACCAAAGATGCGAAGTGATGCGTAATCTGGTGTTATGCCAAGGAGTCGTGTGATGGGTGTTTCAAGCTTGATGACTTTGCTAGGAGCAAGTTGATGAGATATGTAGCAGTTAAGAAAGCTTCATCCCAGAACTTAAGTGGCATGGATGCATTAGCTAGTAACGCAAGCCCTACGTCAACAATGTGACGGTGCTTTCTTTCAGCAGACCCGTTTTGTTGGTGAGCGTGAGGGCAAGAAACATGATGAAAGATGCCAAGTTTTTGGAAGAATGAGTTGAGTTTCTCATACTCACCTCCCCAGTCTGTTTGCATAGCAATAATTTTGGAGCTCAGTTTGCGTTCAACAAGGTTTTGGAAATTGATGAAAACTTGGAATACATCAGATCTTTTCTTTAACAGGTAAATCCAAGTAAATTTACTATAGTCATCAATAAAACTTACATAATAGGAAAATCTACCAACAGAAGTGGGGGCTGGCCCCCATACATCTGAAAATATGAGTTGCAAAGGTGCAGTGGACACACTGGTAGAGACAGGGTAAGGCAATTGATGACTTTTTGCTTGTTGACATGGATCGCAAACTGACTCAACACTAGGCTCATAGGGGAGCTTATTTTTGCTAAGGACATGTCTAACAACTACTGAGGATGGATGACCCAAGCGACTGTGCCACTTTGCTGAAGATGGTTGACGACGAGATACGCTTGTTTATTTGACGCGGATGATGATGATGATGATATGAGTGGGTAGAGACCTCCCACACACCATCCTCTAAGAATGATTCTCTGGGTGGCCAGATCCTTAACCAAGAAAAATTAGGGATGAAACTCTATGAGAACATGATTATCACGAGTGAATCGATGAACAGAAAGAAGACTTTTTGCTGCTTCAGGAACATGTAGAATATTTTTCAGATGCAAGTTTTTAATGGGGTTTTCAACAATTGAACTACCAATATGTGTTATTGACATACCAGAACCGCTTGCCGTGTGGATTTGATCGCCTCCGTTGTACTTCTCCCGCATCGTCAGCTGATCAAGTTCTCCTGTGATATGGTTTGTGGCTCCCGTGTCGGCGTACCAGTTGGTATCTACGCCGTAGGTGGCTGCATGCGCCGCCTTCTCTTCTGGCTCTCCATCTTCATAGCGCCACCAACAGATCCGCGCCCCCCGAATGATATTTGAGGCATATCTGGCACTCGGGGTTGTCGCACTGCTGCTGATCACGCGCCTGTTGAGGTTGGTTTTGTCGTTGGCGTCCTCTATAGCTGTTCCCACCGCGAGCAGGAGATGGCTGCCGATCTCCACAGCCGCGCCCCCTTGTGCCTCGCCCACGGTAGGGTTTCCCTCGGGCTTGGCCGCGGCCTCTGTAGGCAGCGTTTGCAGAAGTGTGAAAGCCACCAGAGGAAGCATCGCCCAACATCTCCAATCTCTGATCAAACGCAGAGATTTGGGCAAAGAGGTCATCGGGAGTGATTGTGTTCTTGATGGCACCGATCGCCGCAACTACAGGATCATAGTCACGGTCTAGCCCTGCCAGGATATAGTCCACCATCTCCGGATCAGAGACGGGACGTCCGGCGGCTTCTAGCTCGTCGCCGAGACTCTTCATCTTGGCCATGAAGGCAGAGCTTGACATGGTGCCTTTCTTGGTGTTGGTGATCGCAATTCTCAGATTTGTGATCCGAGACTGCGATTGGGAGGCGAAGATGGCTGTCACCGCAGTCCACAACTCGAAGGTGGAGTCCTTCCCGATGACCTGCGCAAGTATTTCTGGAGTCATGGAGTTCAATAGATACGAGAGCACCTGTTGATCTTTGGCGATCCAGGTCGCATACTGGGGGTTCGGCGCCATGGCCGTAGTCTTGTCCGCCTGCGCGGCTTCCACCATCTTGGGCGGAGCTGCGTCGCTGTTGTCCAGTAGACCCGTCACCTGCGCGCCTCGCAGGGCTGGGAGGACTTGTGCCTTCCAGAGGATGAAGTTTCCTCTCGCAAGCTTCTCCGTCGGTGGCGACCCGAGGTTGAGGGAGGCGGACGACAAGGAAGACATGGCGACGGCGGCGGCGGTTGTGGTTTGTGATTTTGTTGTGGCTAGATGTATTTGGAAGAGGTGGCTCTGATGACCATGTTAAGTTAGGAAGCGTTCCTCCTCCTCGATGAGGAGCCGCGTTTGGTTTATATTGGTGTGTGGCAAATAGCCATGCCTTGGCGTACAAGACGAGAGACCCATCGTATGAGATCAGGTCGGTACAGAGGATAACTACGAGAGAGAGAGAGAGAGAAAGAGAGGATATGTTGGTTGAGATTACAAAGTGGAGATAAGGAAAACTTAAACATAACTTTCTAACAGCGTATACTGTCCACAGCGTGGCATTGAGAAAAGTTGCCAGGAGCATTGCTTTTCCCTCGTTCCCATTGGTCCTGTGAGCTACCACCTGAAAAGAAACATCCATGTACACGAATCGGTCTCATGCATGCAATTCATTTCACTAATGTCGGCTGGGAATCAAATAAGCAGGGATGGTACCGCGTTATCGATTGTGGACATCAGGTACATAGTAACTCCGGTGAGAGCACCCGAGCAGCCGACCACGCTAGCCAGCTCGTAGCCGGCGAACTTGAGATAGACATCAACCCCAGCGATTCCCATGCCAAAGACAAGGCCAATCCCACAAAGGAGAAGAAAAAGCAGCGCCGCTCACAGCAAGTGAAGAACACGGCAAGATACCCGAGGTGGAACAGAGCGCCGATGAGGTTGACGATGGACACCGAATAGTTCACCGTCGGAAGCACCAGCCCACACCACACCCAAATGGAACTGTTCACAATTGATGCGACGTTGGCCATGTGTGTGCGCTCACCCACGGTTCCCTCTGTCCATGTCTGTATGAAGCTGTCCCTGAGAGGAAAGCAAGTTGGGCATCATGCGTTAAAAACTAAACTAAAGTCCAGCGGTATACCAAAAGCAACCTGCTAGTAACTACAAAGACCAAACACGTACATTGGCGCGTACACCAAGAGGAGCGTCGTGGCATCTCCTGCCAAGCTGAAGAGAGCGCTTTGCCGCTGCTCGGCATCCATACCAACGACCGTCTCGATCCACACATGGTAATCAAGGGAACCGGCGCTCAACAAGCCGATCGCACACAAAACCACCACGGTCAGAACACCCAGCAGGATCCACTTGATCGGCACGGCCTAAATGACATGCTTGTGTCGGATCAGTGCAGAAATAAAGATGGGCAGATGGTGATGCAAACAGCAGGCGAGATGATGAAGAATCCATACGCACACATAAACAATCTGGTGCACGAATCGATCGATCAACCAACAGGAGCTACACGCACATGAACCCGATACGCACTAGCGCGCAGATCAGAAGACTGGCTCGGTTGCCGACGGGCCGGAGGAAGGGAGGGCCGGAGCACGTACGTACCTGCAGCCATGCGTGGCCGCCGCCGACGGCCGGGTGGAGGAGCGGCACTTCCTCGGGCTGCTGCGCTGGATCCTCCATGCGCAAGCAAGCGCCCGAGATCTGCGTCTCTGTTGCGTGTGGGGGCGGCCGGATTGCGTCCGTTTTATAGAGGAAGAGAGGCGAGCCAGTCACTGCGCTCGCGTGTGCCGCCCATCCCTCCCATTGGTTGGTTGCGGCAAGGACCGCGGTCACCGTGCAAGCCAGATTCTTTTTTGAGGTAATAGCACCCCAGGTATCCTAACTTGCACCCAGTGTGATGATTTAGTTCCCAAAGTTGCAAAACTTGACCAAACCATACCCCAACTTGCACCTCATGTGATGATTTAGTCTCAGACCAATCACAGCTCGCCAATTGGCTGCCAAGTGGCTGGACGGTCAGCGCACGCAGTTTTGCAGAAAACCCCCTGCAGTTTCCAATTATCAACCCGCAGTCACCCCCACTTCTACTGGAAACTACTGTACATATGGGCCAATGCTACTGGAAACTACTGTACATATGAGATGCCAAGAAGTTCGATCCTTCAGAGCTTCTGAAGAACATCGCGCATGGCCGCGCGCGGCCTACACACGGCCTCCAAAGCCACGGCCTTGGGCATGGTGATCCCCACCCCCTCCGTCATGTCCACCTCCACGCCGTCCACCCGGTCCCAGTCGAAACACTGCACCAGCGTCCCGAGAACCACCCCGACCGTCAGCAGCGCCAGCGCCTCGCCGGGGCACCTCCGCCGCCCCATCCCGAACGGCATCAGCAGCAGCCCGTCGCCCTTGCCGTCCTCGAACCGCTCCGGGCGGAACGCCGTCGGGTCCTCCCACACAGCCGGGTCCATGTGGAGGGCGTACGCGTTCACGATCAGCATGGTGCCGCTCCGCACGTCGTAGCCGCCGACCTTGCAGTCGGCGGAGGACTCGTGCGGCAGCAGCAGCGGCGCCGCCGGGTACAGGCGTAGCGTCTCGTTGATGATGCACTGGAGGTAGCTGAGGCGGGGCACGTCGTCGGCGCTGAGAGTGGGAAAGGCCAAAATTAAATTACTAGAAATAAACACGTTGGAAGTGGGATTCATCCAGCTAAGTGACATGGCCGTGTTACTCGCCTACGTTGAGTGACCACTATCTGATTAGATATATGATAAGACAGATAAAAAGTGGAGTACTGGACTAACACAATGACTGAGGTCGAGTTGTTGCTATCTGATGACCACTATCTACTGATGATGCCAAATTGCCAATGTCCTTAATGAAGAAACTGACAGTTGAAGTACTTGGGTATGTGAGAAGCAACCAAGTGGAAAAGTGACTTACCGCACACAGAGCGATGATCATCTGATCAGTGTACAGCTCCGGCTCCGTCTTCTGCAGAGTGAGGAGCACGGCGATCATGCTCTTCTTCTCGCCCTCGTCGCCGGCACCGCCCTCGTCCATCCTTGTAAGACAATAAGTTTTGGGGGAACCAGCACAACCCTCTAGGGGTGGCTTATCTCATTATATATAATGGATGTGTTACAATACGTACATAAGTACAGAAGCTATACATAGTTTAACACCCTCCCTCAATCTTAGCCACTTTCTAAAGAACTGAGAAGGGTAAGATTGCGCCTACAAGCCTCAAACTGTGGCAGAGGTAAAGGCTTAGTGAAGATGTCTGCAAGTTGATCCTTAGATGAGATAAACTTGATCTGGAGTTGCTTCTGTGATACACGTTCCCGTACAAAGTGATAGTCAACTTCAATGTGTTTCGTTCGGGCATGAAATACTGGATTTGCAGAAAGGTATGTAGCACCGATGTTATCACACCAAAGAATAGGAGGCTGTGGTTGAGACAAACCCAACTCCTGAAGCAAAGACTGCACCCAAATAATCTCTGCAGTAGCATTAGCCACAGCCTTGTACTCAGCTTCAGTACTGCTACGTGACACAGTAGCCTGTTTCCGAGCACTCCGGGCGATCAAATTAGGGCCAAAGAATACTGCATAACCCCCCGTGGATCGCCTGTCATCTGGGCTACCAGCCCAATCTGCATCAGAGAAGGCCGAAAGGACCCGAGAGGAAGTCGGCCGAATATGCATACCAAATGTCAGGGTGAACTGAACATAACGAAGAATGCGTTTAACAGCAGCCCAATGAGTATCTCTGGGAGCCTGAAGATACTGACAAACCCTGTTAACAGCATAAGAGATATCTGGTCTCGTGATCGTCAAGTACTGAAGTCCACCAACAATGCTCCTGTACTCTGTGGCATCCGTAGGAGACAAAGGCTCACCATCAACAGCTGTTATCTTGTCGGTAGACGACATGGGTGTGGTGGTCGGTTTGCACTTCAGCATGCCCGCTCTTTGTAACAACTCCAAGGAGTACTTCTTCTGCGTAAGGACAAGACCAGTAGCACGAGAAGTGACCTCAACTCCAAGAAAGTAGTGAAGCTTCCCAAGATCTTTGACCGCAAAATCAGCACCAAGAGAGCAGACAAGAGCATCAGCAGCATACTGAGAAGAGCTGACAAGGATAATATCATCGACATATACCAAAAGATACATAGTGACTTCTGGCTTCTGTAGAAGAAATAATGAAGTGTCAGCAGTGGACAGCACAAACCCATGAGCACGAAGGGCAGAGGCAAGGCGGGCATGCCAGGCACGAGGAGCTTGCTTCAAACCATATAGTGCTTTGGAGAGACGACAGATATAGTCAGGACGATCAGGATCAGAGAAACCAGGCGGCTGTTTCATATAAACCTCTTCCTCCAAAAATCCATGTAGAAAAGCATTATGCACATCAAGTTGACGAAGTGACCAACCACGAGAAACAGCAATGGAGAGAAGAAGCCGAATAGTGGTAGGCTTGACGACAGGACTGAAGGTGTCCTCATAGTCAAGACCATGGCGCTGCCGAAAACCGCGAGCAACAAGTCGCGCTTTGTAACGCTCAATAGATCCATCCGAATGCTTCTTCACTTTGAATACCCATTTTGAGTCAATAACATTTACCCGTGGTGATGGAGGAACGAGAGTCCATGTCTTGTTACGAAGGAGAGCATGAAACTCCTGCTCCGTAGCCTCGCGCCAATGTGGAATGCGCAGGGCAGCCTGATATGAGTGAGGCTCAGAAGATGGATCCGCAACAGCAGCAGCCAAACAAGCAGCCAACCAAGCAACCGTACCATCCTTACGTTCCTTAGGTTTGAAAATGCCACTGCGACTGCGTGTATGTGGTCGGGACACAGGAACCACCGAGGTCGACGGAGCAGCCTGCAACGGGCTGGAGGACGGCGACGTTGACGAGTCAGCCGGTGACGAGGAGCCAGACACAGTAGCCTCGGGCTCGGTCGGCGAAGAAGGCCGGCCCACCGGCGAAACCGGCAGAGCAGACGAAGCAGCTGGCGACGCCGGCGTCACAGACCGGGCCGATGGCGAGCCCCGCATAGTGGGCCATGGCGCGGCCGGTGTCGCGGGCCGATCCGCGGATGAAGGCGACATGAGGACGGCGTCGCGGACCCGAGCTGCAGGCGAAGACGGCGTGACGGGCCGAGCCGCGGGCGAAGACGGCGTGACAGGCCGAGCCGCTGAAGACTCGGCGGCCGCTGGCGAAGAGGGCCGAGCCGCTGGAGACTCGGCGGTCGCTGGCGTAGCGGACCGAGCAGTGGAGATGCTCGGCGCGACGGGCTCTTCGGGTGACCATGCATGGGCACGCGAATCGATGCCATGCAACATAGGGCGATCGACGTGCCCATCAGAAGGCGGCGATGATGATGGTGAATCCTCCAACAGCTCCAAACGAACCCCATGTCCGGTTCCTGCACCATGGTTAGGTAATAGCAAAGGAGAGTATGCAACATCATCAAATTGGTCAGAAGCAACAGAGGATGAATGCAGAGATGGTGGTTCGACAGTGGACACAGGAAGTTTGGCAAAGGGAAAAACATGCTCATCAAACACGACGTCCCGAGATATATAGACACGATTAGTGGGAACATGAAGACATTTGTAACCTTTATGAAGAGAGCTATAGCCAAGAAAAACACACTTCTTAGAACGAAACTCAAGCTTGCGCTTATTATATGGACGAAGATGCGGCCAGCAAGCACACCCAAATACCTTGAAAAAGGTATAATCAGGTTGTTCATTAAGGAGAACCTCAATGGGAGTCTTCATGTTTAAAACACGAGTGGGAGTACGTTTGATGAGAAAGCATGCAGTGGTGAAAGCATCACTCCAAAACCGAAACGGAACAGATGCATGGGCCAAAAGAGTAAGACCAGCTTCAACAATATGACGATGCTTACGTTCGACTGAACCATTCTGCTGATGTGTATGTGGACATGCTAAACGATGAGCTATCCCAAGCGACTGAAAGAAGGAGTTGAGGTTGCGATACTCGCCCCCCCAGTCCGACTGGACATGAACAATTTTGTGCTTGAGAAGACGTTCAACATGTTTTTGAAACTGAACAAAAATATCAAACACATCAGATTTGCGTTTAATAAGGTAAAGCCAGGTAAAGCGACTATAAGCATCAACGAAACTGATATAGTAATTATGACCACTGACAGAAGTCTGAGCAGGACCCCATACATCGGAAAACACAAGTTCTAAAGGATGTTTCACCTCATGACTGGACTCCGAAAAAGGAAGTTGATGACTCTTCCCCTGCTGACAAGCATCACACACTGCTACATCTTTATTACTAGACAAACTAGGAAGCTCATGACGACGCAAAATATGACGGACAATAGGTGTGGCCGGGTGACCAAGACGAGCATGCCACTGTGACGGAGAGACCCGAACTCCACTGAAAACACGGGCGACGCCAGGATGCTCCAGACGGTAGAGGCCCTGGCACAACCGCCCACTAAGAAGAATGTCCCTCGTGCCCCGATCCTTAATAAAAAGATCAAAAGGGTGAAATTCACAAAGCACATTATTATCACGTGTGAGTTTAGGAACTGATAGAAGATTACGGGTCACAGATGGAACTCGAAGAACATTGCGAAGCTGAAGACTCCTATTGGCATGTCTAGTGAGAAGAGATGCTTGACCAATATGAGAGATGTGCATACCTGCTCCATTGGCGGTGTGGATCTTGTCGGAGCCATGATAGGGTTCACGAGTGTGAAGCTTCCCCATCTCGCTGGTCAGATGCTCTGTCGCCCCAGAGTCCATGTACCAGTGTGGATCGATGGAGTAGGACTGAGTGTGTCCCTGTTGCTTCTGCGGCGCGGGACGATCAGCCATGGCGACCTGACGGGCATTGTTGCGTGTATCTTTGCCGTCATTGCCAAGACCAAGGAAGCTTCGCTGGAAGCGTTTATGACACTTGGAGGCCCAGTGCCCATCGCGGCCACAAAGCTGGCACACACGTGGACCGCCAGCCCCCGGTAAGGTCGCAGTAGGTGGGGGGGCCGAGGCGGGCGACAGTGGCAGCCCCAAGGGAGACCGGGGTGATGAAGAAGAGCGGCCACCCTTGGTGGCGGCGTTGGCCGAGAGGGAGCCAGTGCCCCTGGAGCGGCGTGTCTCGACCCATTGCTCAGTGAGAAGGAGCCGAGAAAAAACCTCGTGTGCCAGCATGGGTGTCGAGTTGCCCTGCTCGTTGATGATCTCGACTAAGGCATCATACTCCTCATCAAGACCATTGACAATAAACGAGTTGAACTCGGAGTCGGTGAGGGTCTGTCCAATGGAGGCCAATGTGTCGGCGAGGCCCTTGACCTTGTTGTAGAACTCAGTGGCAGTGGAGTCAAGCTTCTGACACTCTCCAAGCTGACGACGGAGTGCAGAGACACGAGCCTGGGACTGCGCTACAAAGGTTCGCTCAAGGATGGTCCAGGCCTCATCAGACGTCTTCGCGAAGACAACAAGTCCGGCAACTGCCGGCGAGAGCGACCCCTGGATGGAGGAGAGGTTCGCCTGGTCCTGCCCCGTCCAGACGCGATGGGCCGGATTATAGACCGGACCGTGCACGCTGTCTACCAGTGCGGGTGGGCAGGGAAGCGATCCGTCGACGTAGCCTAGCAGGTAGTGACTTCCCAAGAGCGGGAGAACCTGCGCACGCCAGAAGATGTAGTTGTCGGCGGAGAGCTTGATGGTGATGAGATGACCGAAGTGAAACGGCGGCGGCGAAGATGATCCCATCGAGGGGGCTGCCTGGGGTGCAAACACCATGGAGGCAGCCGGAGGCACCGAAGCCGATGCGGGAGGAGGCGGGACCGCAGCCAGGGCGGACGCCGCAAAGCTCGCGGCCGGGTCGGACGCCGCAAGGCCCGCGGCCGGAGTGGACGCCGCCAACCCCGCCAGCGGGGCGGTGTGATCCGCTTGCGGCAGGAGCGGCGGGACGACGCCCGCGGAGTCCGTAGTGGACGGCGGTGCCGCGGTGTGGACCACGAGGTCGCGCCCAAGCGAGGGCGCCGGCGGCGTGGAGTAGACGGAGCCGATGCTCCTGGTCCCGATCGGAGCCGGAACGGCGACGGCATCGAGCGGGAGGTTGAGCAGAGCCGCAAGAGAGGCCGGGAGGAACCCCGCAGCAGTGGAACCGGTGGCGGCGGCGCTCGACATGGCGGCGGTGAAGGCGGCGGCGGCTGCGGCGGCGGTGCGGGTATTAGGGTTTGGAAGCGGAAGCGATCGTAACCTAGCGTGATACCATGTAAGACAATAAGTTTTGGGGGAACCAGCACAACCCTCTAGGGGTGGCTTATCTCATTATATATAATGGATGTGTTACAATACGTACATAAGTACAGAAGCTATACATAGTCTAACAATCCTCCGCCGCTCGGCGTCGATGAGCCGGTGGAGGAAGGCGTCCCTCCTGCTCACAGTGGCCAGGATCCTGCTCCTCACGCCGGACACGTCGAGCCACCGCATCACCGGCAGGTAGTCCCACACGTTGGCCGCGCCGATGAGCGGGATGATCTCGTCCACCACCTGCTTGAACTCCTGCGCCTCCAGGGACATGTCCATCGCCACGTCCCTGCGCTCCGTCTTCCTCTACGACAACAACCTCACCGGCGCCTTCCCGCCGGCGCTCGGGCGCTGCAGGCAGCTGCAGCGGCTGCTCCTTGCAAACAATGGGTTCTCCGGTCACATACCGGCCGCCGCCTTGCCGCAGATGGAGAGCCTGCAAGTGCTCGACCTGTCGTCCAACTCCCTCACGGACGCCATCCCGCCTGAGCTCGGCAAGCTCCAGGCGCTGGCCGGCACACTGAACATCTCCCGCAACCGCCTCTCCGACGCGGTGCCGCCGGAGCTGGGACGTCTCCCGGCGACCGTCACCCTCGACCTCCGCTTCAACAACCTCTCCGGCGAGATCCCGCAGTCCGGGTCCCTCGCCAGCCAGGGCGCCACGGCCTTCCTCAACAACCCCGGGCTCTGCGGTTTCCCGCTCCAGGTCCCCTGCCGCGCGGCCCCGCCGTCGGCATCCTCCTCCACGCCGCCTCCGACCACCACTGGCTCCGGCGGCAGCGCCGGCGGCACTAGCCAGCCGATGAAGACCAGCCTCATCGTGCTCATCTCGGTCGCCGACGCGGCCGGCGTCGCCCTCATCGGAGTCATCGTGGTGTACATATACTGGAAGCTGCGCGACCGGCGCGGGGATGATGTCGACGACGACGAGGACGAGGAGGGGCGAGGGCTCTTCGCCTGCCCGTGCATGCGCGCAAACACCTGCGGGGACTCGTCGGACGGGTCCGACGCGGGCGGCGACGAGAAGAAACGCGGCAACGGTTCCGGGGGCGGAGGCGGCGACGAGGACGGGGAGCTGGTGGCGATCGACAAGGGGTTCCGGATGGAGCTGGACGAGCCGCTCCGCGGCCCCGGAGCGGTACAAGGAGTTCGCGGCGGAGGCCGGCGTCGTCGGGCGCGTGCGGAGGCCGGCGTCGTCGTGCTCTTTTTTCCAACGGCTTGCTCTGCTCTGAAGAATAGAACAAGTTGATAATTGGAAACGGCAGGGAGGTTTCTGCAAAACTGCGTGCGCTGACCGGCCCAGCCAATTGGCGAGCTCTGATTGGCCTGGGACTAAAACATCACATTGTATGCAAGTTGGGGTATGAGTTGATCTAGTTTTGCAACTTTGGAACTAGATCATCACATTGGGTGCAAGTTAGGGTACCTGGGGTGCTATTACCTCTTCTTTTTTTTCCTTTTGGGTCACGCGCATGGGGTGGGATCTGTTTTTTTTTTTGAGACAAATGGGGTGGGATCTGGTAATTACTACCTCACTGTAGTTAACCATTTAATTTGCTGGGCACATCTCATCCAATCCATCGATGCGGGCCCACTCCAGAGTCCATGCATGCGCACCCAAAGGTCATTGCTTGCGCCCCAATCCAATAATTCCATTAACTTCATTCACAATGATAAATTATACTAGTACACAAGTTTATTTAAAATTCATCCATTTCATTTCACTTTACAAACTGATGAACAAATTAGAAACTATATTTATTTTACAATAACATATAGAATTCATAGAAAAGCACACACGCAAAAAGAAAATACTGGAATCGCGGAGCTTGAAGGTGGCATTAAAGTAATTTTATAGCATAAGAGCAAATCTAGCAGATGTGGCATATCGTTCAGATCGCCACAAAAACAGTCCATGTAGCGTCCAAGGCCAAAAACGGGTCTAGCGGACTCGCCATACCGACCTCGGCCTCCATAATCTTTGGAGGCTGCTCCAAATAGTGGGTCGTAGTCTCCAAACTGTGGATGCTGCTCGGAAGATGAACACCGAGAAGGACCGTCGGCTTTGCGACCGCGCACCCGCCCACAATGCGGCTCCGGCGATGGCGCATGGCCAGTGTGGGCTGAGCTTGCCTTAGCCTGCGAGATTGACGCAGACGCGACCAATTCTGCATTCCACACCAGCAATTCCTACCATCAACTCAACTAGCTTTATTTTAGGTTTAGATTTAGATTTAGCTTTCTATATGTACTAAGTCACAGTGTGACTCGGTTTTCGTCTCTACCGATGAAGGAAATCATGTTTATTTTAGTTATATGAATCAGTTGATGAATTTTTACCTGTTGCGCGTGGATGGGTATAGGGAATGTGGGAAGAAAGAGTTATAGCCAATGACTGACGGATCTCACATACAGGGAAAATTTGGAGGTTGTATTTTGCTGATTCTGAGTTTGCAAGCTGCCTCGACAACCCTCCAAAAAATTGAGCACCCTCCATAAGTGTGTTGGAGGCCGCAGATATGGTGACTCTCCTAGAGGTTCTCTGGGATGCATCCATCGGCAGTTATAGGGTCCTTGAGTTGGGGGTGTCATAATCTTTTACTCCCTCTGTCCTATAATATAAGAACGTTTTTGACACTATACTAATGTAAAAAAATGTTCTTATATTATGGAACAGAGGGAGTACATGCGAAAATTAGACATGAAAATAGTAAAAAAAAATGCTAACAGGATATTCGGCTGATCTGATGGTAGCTTTTCGATCGGATGGTTCTCAGGCTAATGTAATGGTTGTGACTTGCCGCTAACTTCTCTAATTGATCATTAATTAATTATTAAATCTAGCTAAGCTTGTACTGTACACGAGACGACTAGGGGGGTGTTTGTTTCAGAAGTCTTAGGACTTTTTCTAGTCCCAGGGACTAATAAAAAAGACTCTCCAATAGAGTCTTTTTCTAGTTTTTTTAGAAAAAATTCCTCCCGTTTGATTCCTAAAGATTTTTTAGGGATTTTTTCTAATCTCTCGGACTAAAAAGTCCCTGAACCAAACACCCCTTAGGTACTACTACAGATATCTGTAGGGTGGAAAATATCGCTGCATTATTTACAACCCAGGGGTTTAGCTGTGTCATGCATTAGTGGCGTGATTAGGCTGGTCACAATGGGCAAGAACATAAGCTAGTAACTTCACACTTCCCTAGACTATGTTACTACCTCCATAGTGGGTAGGAACATCTATGTAGTGTCATGCAACGATGTATTTATTAGGTTATAGACTCGTTGTTTCTTGGAGTGTGTGATGTTCCGGTAACTTAGTTAGTTACCACAAGCACCTCTCTCTTCATTAAATACGTGCCACATAAGTAAAGTTGTATTGAAGTGTGTGATGTTACTCCTAAGTTCCTCCCCACTGTGACCAGCCTTAGTCCCCACGTCAAAAAACGGGAGGAGTGGGCCCCGCGGAATCAGTCTCCAGCTTGCATGCAGCACGCCAGGTTGACGATGGGCGGGGACACAACAGAATCAGGTGGGCCCGGGTGTCGGTTCGCCAATGCCAGCCTACCCCGCCCTGGTCACGTAACCGTCAAATCTACTCTCTTGGCGCGGCGTGGAGTTGCGACCCATGGAGGATGGCAATTGGCAAGCATGCACCTGGCCACTGCTGCGTTCCATCTCGCCTCCCGCCACGCCTGCGCTTACACAGTACCACAAGAACGACGGAACTCTTTTTTTTTTCTTTTCTTTTTTTGCGGTGCAGAAACGACGGAACTTTCTACAGAGCCATGCACCGATCGATATGGCCACCAATTGCCCAATTGGCCAATGTCAGGCGAGCATACACACAATACTGTGAAAGTGTGAAGCCTCACGTGGCGCACGTAAAGGCCATACTACCCACCTTGTGAAGATGTGGTTTAAATTTTGTGTTAAGTTTGGACGTTATATGCTACAGTATATTACATATGTCGATATTTTCTAAAAAAAAGTATGGAAAAGAACATCTTGTTACGATACACAGTGTAATCTATTGAAAATATATTATTTTCCTCCTTTCTAAAATCGAAACCTCTCAAATTTTGAAACTAAAGGACCACGTCAATTATGTGCCATGAAAGTATATCGTTTGATTGGTATTTAAAAGAAGCTTCTGATGACATCAGTTTTGTGGCAAAAAATTCTTTTCTATACTATGTTTTGGAGAAAGGCGTTTTGGAGGCCGAGCTTCGTGGAGGCCTTTATTTTTGAAAAATTCAAATTCAAACTTTTATGGTTCAAAAAATTTTGAAAAAAAATATGCGTGTATGTAAGGATGTAACTCACATGTGTGTAAAAATTCATGATGAAATACCTTGAGTTGCGACTTGTACAAAAAAGACAAATCCATGGTCTGGGAGGATGAATAGTATCATGTGTTAAACAGCCTCAAGTTTGTCTTTTTTGCACAGCCCTCATTTCTATGTATTTTGAACTGAAAACTTACACACATGTGTATTATGCCTTCATGTATATCTCTAATTTTTTCAGAATTTTTTGAAATGTGAAAATACAGATTTCAATGAAATTTCAAATCTGAATTTGGAGGCCTCACTGGAGCCCGAGCTCCAAAAGGGATTTCCGCTACTTTTTGTGGCATATAACTCATATTTTGAAGAAAAAAAATTATGTTCAAAATCCGAGGAGCAACACCAGTCCTAATTTCTAACGTCTAATTTCATAGGATCTAGTTTTGTGGGAAACTTGAACTTAATTTAAAGTGCATGGGAAATTAAATTGGATATATTCAAGATATATGTTATGTTTTCATATACCGAGCAAGCACACATGTACAAAAACATACACCACACTATGAACCTCTATTTTAAACTTTTGATTCATGATTTCACGTGATATAATATTGCATGCAACCACGTGTACAGAAAACATACACCACACTATGAACCTCTATTCTAAACTTCTGATTCATTATTTCACGTGATATACTATTGCATTTTTATTTTATACTACCCTATAAAAGCAAGGGTTTGACAGATCCGCACCATCTTCGCCGTTCAACTAACCTCGTCTAGCGTCCTAGATTGTGTCCACAACATAAAAAGCCATCCCTAATATGTGATTTCCTTAAAGGACCGAATGTTGAGGAGAAACGCAGAATGAGAGGTACCCGGGATTACTGTGGGACGATCAAAAATGAAAATGTTCAGCTACTTGAGGGAACAAATGTGGATGAAGATGCATGGCTGGATGAAAAGATGATTGACAAAAATGGGGAAGGGAATCCTTGTGAAGTCTTGTGTGCAAGCTATTCCAACATTCGCCATGTCATGCTTTGACTCGGTAAATGGATTATGCGACCATATCAGTGCAATGGTTAGGCATCTTTTGTGTGCACTAGGCACATGAAGATAATGTGAACAAGGATCACACGATAAATTGGGAGACATTCTCCAAGTCGAAGAAATCTTGGGTGCCTGGGTACAAAGACTTGTATGTTTGAATATGTCGATGCTGTGAAACAAGGATGGAGGATGTTAACTAACCCATTATCGTTACGTGCCAGAGTTTTGAAGGCCAAAATACTTTTCAGGAGTTGTTGTGTTTAATATGGAAGAGAAGCCCGAATTGTCGTGTGCTTCGAGAAGTATCCTCTGAGCAGACTAATTGTTAAAGGAAGGGGTTATGAAATGGGTAGGAGATGGAGCAAATGTTCAAAACTATGGAAGGACCATGGTTGCCATGAATGGATGTCGATCCACAATAACGTACTGGAGAAACAGTCTTGGATAGGGTTTTGAGCTAATCGAGTTGAGCACAGGTACTTGGGATGAGTAGCTAGTCAAGGAATGATATGTCCAGTGGATGCACTTGCGATTTTAGCCAACCCCTAGTGGGCGATCGATGTGATGCATGTGTTGGGGATCGTAGCAGAAATTAAAAACTTTCTACGCATCACCAAGATCAATCTATGGAGTATTCTAGCTACGAGGGGAATAGGAGTGCATCTACATACCCTTGTAGATCGCGAGCGGAAGCGTTCAAGTCAACGGGGATGATGGAGTCGTACTCGCTGTGATCCAAATCACCGATGACCAAGTGCCGAACGGACATCACCTCCGCGTTCAACACACGTACAGTTGGGAAGACGTCTCCTCCTTCTTGATACAGCAAGGAGGAAGGAGAGGTTGATGAAGATCCAGCAGCACGACGGTGTGGTGGTGGATGCAGCAGGATCCCGACAGGGCTTCGCCAAGCGCAAGCGGGGAGGAGAGGTGTTGCTGAGGGAGAGGGAGGCGCCAAGGGCAAGGGTGCGGCTGCCCTCCCTCCTCCCCTCTTTATATAGGAGCCTTGGGGGGCACCGGCCAAGGGGTGGCTTCCTCCCAAGCCAAGTGGGGGGCGCCCCCACCCCTAGGGTTTCCCAACCCTAGGCGCAGGGGGGCCCAAGGGGGGGCGCACCAGCCCACCAGGGGCTGGTTCCCCTCACACTTCAGCCCATGGGGCCCTCTGGGATAGGTGGCCCCACCCGGTGGACCCCCGGGACCCTTCCGGTGGTCCCAGTACAATACCGGTAACCCCCGAAACCTTTCCGATGGCCGAAACTGGACTTCCTATATATAAATCTTTACCTCCGGACCATTCCGGAACTCCTCGTGACGTCCAGGATCTCATCCGGGACTCCAAACAACTTTCGGGTTACTGCATACTAATATCTCTACAACCCTAGCGTCACCGAACCTTAAGTGTGTAGACCCTACGGGTTCGGGAGACACGCAGACATGACCGAGACGCCTCTCCAGTCAATAACCAACGGCGGGATCTGGATACCCATGTTGGCTCCCACATGCTCCTCGATGATCTCATCGGATGAACCACGATGTCGAGGACTCAATTAATCCCGTATTCAATTCCCTTTGTCAATCGGTACGTTACTTGCCCCAGACTCGATCGTCGGTATCCCAATACCTTGTTCAATCTCATTACCGGCAAGTCACTTTACTCGTACCGTAATGCATGATCTCGTGGACAACCCCTTGGTCACATTGAGCTCATTATGATGATGCATTACCGAGTGGGCCCAGAGATACATCTCCGTCATACGGAGTGACAAATCCCAGTCTCGATTCGTGCCAACCCAACAGACACTTTCGGAGATACCCGTAGTGCACCTTTATAGCCACCCACTTACGTTGTGACGTTTGATACACCCAAAGCACTCCTACGGTATCCGGGAGTTGCACAATCTCATGGTCTAAGGAAATGATACTTGACATTAGAAAAGCTCTAGCAAACGAACTACACGATCTTTGTGCTATGCTTAGGTTTGGGGCTTGTCCATCACATCATTCTCCTAATGATGTGATCCCGTTATCAATGACATCCCCATGTCCATAGCCAGGAAACCACGACTATATGTTGATCAACGAGCTAGTCAACTAGAGGCTCCCTAGGGACACATTGTGGTCTATGTATTCACACATGTATTACGATTTCCGGATAATACAATTACAGCATGAATAATAGAAAATTATCATGAACAAAGAAATATAATAATAACTATTTTATTATTGCCTCTAGGGCATATTTCCAACAGTCTCCCACTTGCACTAGAGTCAATAGTCTAGTTACATTGTGATGAATCGAACACCCATGGAATTCTGGTGTTGATCATGTTTTGCTCTAGGAAGATGTTTAGTCAACGGATCTGCTACATTCAGGTCCGTATGTACTTTACAAATTTCTATGTCTCCATTTTGAACACTTTCACGAATGGAGTTGAAGCGACGCTTGATATACCTGGTCTTCCTGTGAAACCTGGGCTGCTTTGCAAGGGCAATAGCTCCAGTGTTGTCACAGAACAGATTCATCGGGTCCGACGCATTGGGTATGACTCCTAGGTCGGTAATGAACTCCTTCACCCAGACCGCTTCTTGTGCTACCTCCGAGGCTGCCATACACTCTGCTTCACATGTAGATCCCGCCATGATGCTTTGCTTGCAACTGCACCAGCTTATTGCCTCACCATTCAAAATATACACGTATCCGGTTTGAGACTTAGAGTCATCCAGATCTGTGTCGAAGCTAGCGTCGACATAACCCTTTACGACGAGCTCTTCGGCACCCCCATAAACGAGAAACATATCCTTGGTCCTTTTCAGGTACTTCAGGATGTTTTTGACCGCTGTCCAGTGTTCCTTGCCAGGATTACTTTGGTACCTACCTACCAAACTTACGGCAATGTTTACATCAGGTCTGGTACACAGCATGGCATACATAATAGACCCTATGGCTGAGGCATAGAGGATGACACTCATCTCTTCTATATCTTCTGCCGTGGTCAGGCATTGAGCCGTGCTCAATCGCACACCTTGCAATACAGGCAAGAACCCCTTCTTGGACTGATCCATATTGAACTTCTTCAATATCTTGTCAAGGTACGTACTTTGTGAAAGACCGATGAGGTGTCTCGATATATCTCTATAGATCTTGATGCCTAATATATAAGCAGCTTCTCCAAGGTCCTTCATTGAAAACACTTGTTCAAATAGGCCTTTATGCTTTCCAAGAATTCTATATCATTTCCCATCAACAGTATGTCATCCACATATAATATGAGAAATGCTATAGAGCTCCCACTCACTTTCTTGTAAACGCAGACTTCTCCATAAGTCTGCATAAACCCAAACGCTTTGATCATCTCATCAAAGCGAATGTTCCAACTCCGAGATGCTTGCACCAGCCCATAGATTGAGCGCTGGAGCTTGCACACCTTGTTAGCATTCTTAGGATCGACAAAACCTTCCGGCTGCATCATATACAATTCTTCCTTAAGAAAGCCGTTAAGGAATGCCATTTTGATGTCCATTTGCCATATCTCATAATCATAGAATGCGGCAATTGCTAACATGATTCGGACGGACTTCAGCTTCGCTACGGGTGAGAAAGTCTCATCGTAGTCAACTCCTTGAACTTGTCGATAACCCTTAGCGACAAGTCGAGCCTTATAGATGGTCACATTACCATCCGCGTCTGTCTTCTTCTTAAAGATCCATTTATTTTCTATGGCTCGCCGATCATCGGGCAAGTCAGTCAAAGTCCATACTTCGTTTTCATACATGGATTCTATCTCGGATTTCATGGCTTCTAGCCATTTATCGAAATCTGGGCCCGCCATCGCTTCCTCATAGTTCGAAGGTTCACCGTTGTCTAACTAACATGATTTCCAGGACAGGGTTGCCGTACCACTCTGGTGCGGAACGTGTCCTTGTGGACCTACGAAGTTCAGTAGGAGCTTCATCCGAAGTATCTTGATCAGCATCATTAACCTCCTCTCTAATCGGTGCAGGCACCACAGGAACATTTTCCTGAGCTGCGCTACTCTCCGCTTCAAGAGGCAGTACTTTATCAAGCTCTACTTTCCTCCCACTTACTTCTTTCGAGAGAAACTCTTTCTCTAGAAAGGATCCATTCCTGGCAACAAAGATATTGCCTTCAGATCTGAGGTAGAAGGTATACCCAATGGTTTCCTTAGGGTATCCTATGAAGACGCATTTTTCTGACTTGGGTCGAGCTTTTCAGGTTGCAGTTTCTTGACATAAGCATCGCATCCCCAAACTTTTGGAAACGACAGCTTAGGTTTCTTCCCAAACCATAATTCATACGGTGTCGTCTCAACGGATTTCGACGAAGCCCTATTTAAAGTGAATGCGGCAGTCTCTAAAGCATAGCCCCAAAATGAGAGCGGTAGATCAGTAAGAGACATCATAGATCGCACCATATCCAATAGAGTGCGATTACGATGTTCGGACACACCGTTATGCTAAGGTGTTCAAGGCGGCGTGAGTTGTGAAACGATTCCACATTTCCTTAAGCGTGTGCCAAATTCGTGACTTAAATATTCTCCCCCACGATCTGATCGTAAGAACTTTATTTTTCTGTCACGTTGATTCTCAACCTCACTCTGAAATTCCTTGAACTTTTCAAAGGTCTCAGACTTGTGTTTCATTAAGTAGACATACCCATATCTACTCAAGTCATCAGTGAGAGTGAGAACATAACGATAGCCACCGCGAGCCTCAACACTCATTGGACCGCACACATCAGTATGTATAATTTCCAATAAGTTGGTTGATCGCTCCATTGTTCCGGAGAACGGAGTCTTGGTCATTTTACCCATGAGGCATGGTTCGCACGTGTCAAATGATTTGTAATCAAGAGACTCTAAAAGTCCATCTGCATGGAGCTTCTTCATGCGTTTGACACCTATGTGACCAAGGCGGCAGTGCCACAAGTATGTGGGACTATCATTATCAACTTTACATCTTTTGGTATTCACACTATGAACATGTGTAACATTACGCTCGAGATTCATTAAGAATAAACCATTCACCAGCGGGGCATGACCATAAAACATATCTCTCATATAAATAGAACAACCATTATTCTCGGATTTAAATGAGTAGCCATCTCGAATTAAACGAGATCCTGATACAATGTTCATGCTCAAAGCTGGAACTAAATAACAATTATTGAGGTTTAAAACTAATCCCGTAGGTAAATGTAGAGGTAGCGTGCCGACGGCGATCACATCGACCTTGGAACCATTCCCGACGCGCATCGTCACCTCGTCCTTCGCCAGTCTCCGTTTATTGCGCAGCTCTTGCTTTGAGTTACAAATATGAGCAACCGCACCAGTATCAAATACCCAGGAGCTACTACGAGTGCTGGTAAGGTACACATCAATAACATGTATATCACATATACCTTTGGTGTTGCCGGCCTTCTTGTCCGCTAAGTATTTGGGGCAGTTCCGCTTCCAGTGACCACTTCCCTTGCAATAAAAGCACTCAGTTTCAGGCTTGGGTCCATTTTTTGACTTCCTCCTGGCAACTGATTTACCGGGCGCGGCAATTTCCTTGCCGTCCTTCTTGAAGTTCTTCTTACCCTTACCTTTCTTGAACTTAGTGGTTTTATTCACCATCAACACTAGATGTTCCTTTTTGATCTCCACCTCCGCTGATTTCAACATTGAATATACCTCGGGAATGGTCTTTTCCATCCCCTGCATATTGAAGTTCATCACAAAGCTCTTGTAGCTTGGTGGAAGGGACTGAAGGATTCTGTCAATGACCGCGTCATCCGGGAGATTAACTCCCAGCTGAGTCAAGCGGTTGTGCAACCCAGACATCTTGAGTATGTGTTCACTGACAGAGCTATTTTCCTCCATCTTACAACTAAAGAACTTGTCGGAGACTTCATATCTCTTGACCCGGGCATGAGCTTGGAAAACCATTTTCAGCTCCTCAAACATCTCATATGCTCCGTGTTGCTCAAAACGCTTTTGGAGCCCCAGTTCTAAGTTGTAAAGCATGCCGCACTGAACGAGGGAGTAATCATCAGCACGCTGCTGCCAAGCGTTCATAACGTCTTGGTTCTCTGGGATGGGTGCTTCACCTAGCGGTGCTTCTAGGACATAATCTTTCTTGGCAGCTATGAGGATGATCCTCAGGTTCCGGACCCAGTCCGTATAGTTGCTGCCATCATCTTTCAGCTTGGTTTTCTCTAGGAACGCGTTGAAGTTGAGGGCAACATTAGCGTGGGCCATTTGATCTACAAGACATAGTGTAAAGATTTTAGACTATGTTCATGATAATTAAGTTCATCTAATCAAATTATTCAATGAACTCCCACTCAGATAGACATCCCTCTAGTCATCTAAGTGAAACATGATCCAAGGCAACTAGGCCGTGTCCGATCATCACGTGAGACGGACTAGTCAACATCGGTGAACATCTACATGTTGATCGTATCTTCTATACGACTCATGCTCGACCTTTCGGTCCTCCGTGTTCCGAGGCCATGTCTGTACATGCTAGGCTCGTCAAGTCAACCTAAGTGTATTGCGTGTGTAAATCTGGCTTACACTCGTTGTATTTGAACGTTAGAATCTATCACACCCGATCATCACGTGGTGCTTCGAAATAACGAACCTTCGCAACGGTGCACAGTTAGGGGGAACACTTTCTTGAAATTAATTCGAGGGATCATATTATTTAAGCTACCGTCGTTCTAAGCAAATGAGATGTAAAACATGATAAACATCACATGCAATCAAATGGTGACATGATATGGCCAATATCATTTCGCTCCTTTTGATCTCCATCTTCGGGGCGCCATGATCATCGTCGTCACCGGCATGACACCATGATCTCCATCATCATGATCTCCATCATCGTGTCTTCATGAAGTTGTCACGTCAACTATTACTTCTACTACTATGGCTAACGGTTTAGCAATAAAGTAAAGTAATTACATGACGTTATATGTTGACACGCAGGTCACAAATAAATTAAGACAACTCCTATGGCTGTTGCCGGTTGTCATACTAATTGACATGCAAGTCGTGATTCCTATTACAAGAACATGATCATCTCATACATCACATATATCATTCATCACATCCTTTGGCCATATCACATCACAAATCACTTGCTGTAAAAACAAGTTAGACGTCCTCTAATTGTTGTTGCAAGTTTTTATGTGGCTGCTATAGGTTTCTAGCAAGAACGTTTCTTACCTACGCCAAAACCACAACGTGAATTGCCAATTTCTATTTACCCTTCATAAGGACCCTGTTCATCGAATCCGATCCGACTAAAGTGGGAGAGACAGACACCCGCCAGCCACCTTATGCAACTAGTGCATGTCAGTCGGTGGAACCGGTCTCACGTAAGCGTACGTGTAAGGTTGGTCCGGGCCGCTTCATCCCACAATGCCGCCGAATCAAGATAAGACTAGTAACGGCAAGATAATTGACAATATCGACGCCCACAACTGCTTTGTGTTCTACTCGTGCATAGAAACTACGCATAGACCTAGCTCTGATACCACTGTTGGGGATCGTAGCAGAAATTAAAAAAATTCTACGCATACCAAGATCAATCTATGGAGTATTCTAGCTACGAGGGGAATAGGAGTGCATCTACATACCCTTGTAGATCGCGAGCGGAAGCGTTCAAGTGAACGGGGATGATGGAGTCGTACTCGCCGTGATCCAAATCACCGATGACCAAGTGCCGAACGGACAGCACCTCCGCGTTCAACACACGTACAGTCTCCTCCTTCTTGATCCAGCAAGGGGGAAGGAGAGGTTGATGAAGATCCAGCAGCACGACGACCTGGTGGTGGATGCAGCAGGATCCCGGCAGGGCTTTGCCAAGCGCAAGCGGGGAGGAGAGGTGTTGCGGAGGGAGAGGGAGGCGCCAAGGGCAAGGGTGCGGCTGCCCTCCCTTCCCCCCTCTTTATATAGGGGCCTTGGGAGGGCGCCGGCCCTAGGAGATCTAATCTCCAAGGGGGCGGCGGCCAAGGGGTGGCTTCACCCCCAAGCCAAGTGGGGGGCGCCCCCATCCCTAGGGTTTCCCAACCCTAGGCGCAGGGGGGCCCAAGGGGGGGCGCACCAGCCCACCAGGGGCTGGTTCCCCTCCCATTTCAGCCCATGGGGCCCTCCGGGATAGGTGGCCCCATCCGGTGGACCCCCGGGACCCTTCCGGTGGTCCCGGTACAATACTGGTAACCCCCGAAACCTTCTCGATGGCCGAAACTGGACTTCCTATATATAAATCTTTACCTCCGGACCATTCCAGAACTCCTCGTGACGTCCGGGATCTCATCCGGGACTCCGAACAACTTTCGGGTTACTGCATACTAATATCTCTACAACCCTAGCGTCACCGAACCTTAAGTGTGTAGACCCTATGGGTTCGGAAGACGCGCAGACATGACCGAGACGCCTCTCCGGTCAATAACCAACAGCGGGATCTGGATACCCATGTTGGCTCCCACATGCTCCTCGATGATCTCATCGGATGAACCACGATGTCGAGGACTCAATTAATCCCGTATTCAATTCCCTTTGTCAATCGGTACGTTACTTGCCCCAGACTCGATCGTCGGTATCCCAATACCTTGTTCAATCTCGTTACCGGCAAGTCACTTTACTCGTACCGTAATGCATGATCCCGTGGCCAACCCCTTGGTCACATTGAGCTCATTATGATGATGCATTACCGAGTGGGCCCAGAGATACCTCTCCGTCATACGGAGTGACAAATCCCAGTCTCGATTCGTGCCAACCCAACAGACACTTTCAGAGATACCCGTAGTGCACCTTTATAGCCACCCAGTTACGTTGTGACGTTTGATACACCCAAAGCACTCCTACGGTATCCGGGAGTTGCACAATCTCATGGTCTAAGGAAATGATACTTGACATTAGAAAAGCTCTAGCAAACGAACTACACGATCTTTGTGCTATGCTTAGGTTTGGGTCTTGTCCATCACATCATTCTCCTAATGATGTGTTCCCGTTATCAATGACATCCCCATGTCCATAGCCAGGAAACCATGACTATCTGTTGATCAACGAGCTAGTCAACTAGAGGCTCACTAGGGACACATTGTGGTCTATGTATTCACACATGTATTACGATTTCCGGATAACACAATTATAGCATGAATAATAGACAATTGTCATGAACAAAGAAATATAATAATAACTATTTTATTATTGCCTCTAGGGCATATTTCCAACAGCATGGTCATTCCACATGACCCAAAAGGAAAATTTAGTGTACAATCGGTCTTATAAGATTTTCTAATAGGTTGAAGAGGTGCACGGAAGCTCATCAAGGGAGGCATCAAGGTAACCGGGTTGCTCACTTCTCTTGGAATGATATTTGGAACTGCCCATGCTCACCGAATGTGTTCCAATTTGTTTGGCAGATTACCCATGACATTTTACCACACTGAGAAGCATTGTAAGAAGGGGAATTGAGATAGACCTACTTTTTCTAGTCGTGCACACTTTCTTGAGATGCAAAGGCATGGGCCAGATTTGGGGAAGGCTTAGGGCGGAGGGAGAGAGATGTGAACTAGTGTGGACGACAAGGCCAAAGGAAGTGTTGCATGTGATAATGCATACAAAAATACAAACTTGACAAGATCGTGGCCTTGTTGTGGATCGGGAGGAAAAACAAGAAACAAAATTAATGATGTTGAAGGGTTGCTTAGAGAAGAGGAAGTGATACAAAGATTGGGAGGTGTGTGATCGACTATGAGCAGCTATAGCTCCCCATTGTGGCGGCGAAACTTTGTATAGGCCAGTTCTTTTCAGATTTTGCAACAGCTTCTCCCAATTGGCCCTATATGTGCAACGTCGAAGAGCTACTTATGGAAGATAGGGTGAAGATAAATATTGATGGGTCGTCCGATCCTGACATGGAAATCGATGGATGGGGCTTTATTATCAAGGACCAGGCTGGAGATTTCATGGGAGCTAGCACACGTACAAAATATATTTCACTATGGATCCTCTCCAAGCTGAAGCTTATTGCTTGTCTAAGTGCAATCCGTGCAAACATCTGACTGGGGACTGATCAATTTGACTTGGAGTCTAACACCCAAGTCCTTCGTCCATGTCATTGAAAATAATGATTTAGACCTTAGAGAAACGAAATGCTCTTCTAGGAGATGAAGTTTCTCCTGAACTCAATTTTTTTTTCTAGTTTTACTATGTCTTCTTGCTCGAGAATTTGCAACAAGGTTGCCGACGTTGTCACAAAGTTTGGTGCAAGCAAGCATTGTTTGGCAGGATATGGTCCAAACCTTTAAGCAAGGTCTTATTGACATCGACATTTTCCTAGGAACCGACAGGAGCTACGTCTTTTTATTAAGAAGAAAAGAATTGATAGGTTAATAAGGAAAAGTGGTCGAAAACATGATACAACAACAACACATGCACACATGTACACACCAGCCTAGTCAACTGCTTTGTCACATCCAAGTGGCTAGAGACAACCCTCTACAACCCAATCCAAGGCTACTGCTCTGGCTTCCACACCAGCCCTGAGGTAGCCCAGTAGCATAGTCGAAGGCCATGCCGTTGAAACGCCCAAAACTATCACCCTACACGTTAATGATTTTTGGAATCATTGCACTGAATTCCATGCTTGCCTCATGGCCACGCACCAGTCTAGTCGAAAGACTATCATCCAAGCGACCAAAATCAACATCCCATGCGCATGTGATTTTGTAAGCCCCCTCTCCAACTTCCACACCGTCCCTAAGGCTGCACACCCGCATGACCGACGACAAAACTACCAATCCATACAAGCTGCCCGGCCGAGACGACTAACGGTGAGCAAATAACCGGATTACATAAATCTATCTCGAAATCTAAGGGGATACATTTAAGGAAGATGATAGTAGAGCAATATATTTAGTAACCCAAATAGCAGCGGAGTTCCACTGTCATGCAAGTACCTTGCTTACAAATTCGCAATCCACTAAAATAGAAAATAAACCTCACTCATCAACACAAAGATTTGACCGATAGATAATGGCAGAGCAATATAGAGTAACATAATACCAAAAGAGTTTCGTTCTCAATGCACTCATGCAAGTATATATCATAGACTGAGATAGACTGCCTCAACACACGCAGACTTATGATAGATAGGTAAGCTACTCGATGACATGGATAGGTAGGCGGTTTGCAGGTAGAATGATAGGACTAGTCTGTGGTCTCTGAAGGTGGAGACGACGGCCCTCCAATCTTGTAGTCCCGCAGCGCAACCTCGAGCCTTCGAAGTGAGGCCATGAGAGAATCATCGGCTGCATCCTCGTAGGAGAAGTACTTCTTGTGCTGCCCAAGCACGAAGAGCACACTGATGTGAATCATGGCGATGGCGGAGCCGGTCTTGCCGTCGACGCCGTTCTTCTCGACGTCCTCCATGAGAGCACGGCAGTTCGAACGCAACTTGTAGAAGAGACCTGCCATGCAAGTCGTTGAGTGCGGCAGTTCGAACGCAACTTGTAGAAGAGACCTGCCATGCAAGTCGTTGAGTGCGCCGGGTCAGAAGATTCGAGGAGCGTGAGAGTTTTCTGGAGCACCGCCTTCACCTCATCGTCCGAGCACATGGTGGGCGTGGGCTCGACGAGTGAGGATTTCTTCACCATCTCGTACAGGCTGGTCCTCCCCTGATCAGCTTCACCCTGCAACCAGCCAACCACACATCGTGGTCTGAGTCTGATGTACATGCATGGAAACATCACGGCGGGGAAGATCTACACTAGCACGAGAGTGAGCATACCATGATCTTGTCATCCGCAGACATGTACTCCTCCACCGAGGCCTTGTTCTCACCCATGGAGGAGATGAGGAATTCCTGGGGGGTCAGCTTGTTGTGAGAGGTGAGCAGGAGACGGATACGAGCATGCACGCCGATCAGCATGTTGATGGCCTCATCTTCGTCGAAGGGTGCTCCTTCGACCATCCCGTCGCACGCCTTCTGGAGGGCCTCGACTTCTTTGGTGAAGCAAGCCTGCTCGGCGATGCTGCTCTGCTTTGGAACGCAGAGGCCCCGCAGCAGAGCGGACGTTTCCTCAGCCATGGTCTTGATCTTCTCCGCCGAGAACGCCTGCAGATTGTGAGACAACGAATTCGCAAAAGAAGTAAGTAAATAAGAAGATCATCATGAGACAACGCGGTTTATAGCTAACAGATCTACACATAACAAAACGAAACATTGCAAAAGCGAAACCAAATCACAGAGAACAAGCGACTACGGCGAACATCGCTGCCGATGCCGACGTCGCATCCACGTGCTCAGACAAGGCTCGCGACGAGGAACGCCTGCATCTCGCGGCGAGTTCGGCGTAGAATGCGCGGAACGCGTACATCTCCGGCCCCATCATTCTCAGCAAGCGCCAGGCCGCCCCAAGGCGCGCCAGGCATGTCCGCCGCCGCGCAGCTTCGGCGACCGGGCCACCGTTACCTAGCACACTCCCGAACGACGCACACACCGACCCGCGCGCGCCCTATCTCCAGTTCTCCACGAGGGAGCCCCTCGACCAACGCGTGCGGCGAGCACCGCCGAGATATCCGATTGGACGCGTTTCCCGAACTTCCCTAACAGCTATAGAACGTCGCGAGCACGACAGCACCAGGCGGCCGCAGCCGCTCCACGGAGACGATCGATCTACACCAACCGCGGCAGGCCCTAGCCCTACAGCGCGCCTATCCGCCGCCGCGTACCCTCCCAACTTGAGCAACCCGGCCACCGCCACCATGCGCATGCACTCCCGCACTAGGCGTACCCACCCTGCAGCGCGCGCCCTTGCTCCGCGAGCCACTCAGACGCCGACGCCTCCGAGAGGAGGACGCTGGCGCCGCTCTCAACGCCACGCCTCCGAGAGGTTTCCGAAATAGTTCCACACGGATCTCGCGCATAGTAGAGAGTAGACTAGACGGAGGAAGGGAGGATAGCCGGATAATATATACCTTGGGCTTGAGGTCGTCGTCGGGGAAGGCGGGGCCGCGTCCCTGGACGGCAGCGAGCGTGGCCACCGAGCGCTTGCCGTCCACGGCAAGCACCAGACCGCCGGCGGCGCCGGCCGGCGCTTGCTTGGCGGAGACCACCGAAGGCGACGCCGACGCGGCCTTGTTGCCGGCCAGCACGAGAGAGGCGCCTGACGACGGCGTGGTCTTCCCGGCGGGTAGCATGACGCACGGCAGGGTGGAGAGTGGCGAAGGCAGAAAGGGTGGAGAGAGAGGGGTGAGGTGAAAGTGGGAAGGGCGAGGAGGGGCGTGGGTGCATATTCGGTATATATAGCGGAGCGGGGCGCGTGATCACATGGCGTGCGTGGACTGAGGACGACGGAACGGTTGCCAGAAAGATAGTCTCGGAGTAAGTCCGTCAGGGGGTCTCTCTGATAAAGCAAACAGAAGCCGCAGGAGGGTCATGCTGACATTCTTCCCTTTGGTTTGTGGTTGGTTGGGTCTTGTTTCTCTTTTACTACTATTTTCCTGGTTGTTGCAGATTGACCACGGACGGTCTTGAATGAAGAAAATACGGCAGGCTGAAATAAAGATAAGAATAACATGCATGGACCAACTCAACGTAGAAATTGAAACATCCACCCCAAAAAAGCCTCAGTTCCTTCACATATATAGTATTGATTCTCACGTCCACTTCCCTCTGCGTGCTTTGGCTAAAGTAAACAGGGCAGGCGCGAGCAGTTGAGGCGCCATGGCGCAGGAGCGCGGCAGCCAAGCAACAGCTAGCGCAGTGTAGTTTGATTTCTTTCGCAATGACCAAACGGCGACCGTGTCAACAAGATAAGGATCCGGAACAAGCGACTGTACCGGTCATTTGGCTAAAGTAAACAAGCGACTTTACCAGATGAAAACTAGAGTATGAATTTGCCATAAAACAAAATGGATGGATAATATGGAACTCCACCGTCTCCGTTGTTTACAAGTGTTTCATTGCCGTCAGTACAGGGTAGGGAGCGGGTGCGTGATCACACCATGGTCATGCGCATGGGTGTGAAGCCAGGCCAACGGGTGCCCGAAGGATCGGCCAGATACTATGGAACAACCAGAACCAGTGCAACATTTTTCAACTTGGACCAGAGATCCGTTTGTGCCGTCTGATAAAGTGAAACAGTGGCGATGGCAGAACATACTACTCCCTCCGTTCCAAATTACTTGTCGCAGAAATTGATATATCTAAAACTAAAATACATCTAGATACATCCATACTTGCGACAAGTAATTCGGAACGGAGGGAGTACATGGCAGAGGCAGTTTCTTTGATTGTTTTTTGCTTCTTTCTACCGAGGCCAAGGGCGCAGCACGTACGGTGCATGTTTCTTTCTTCCCTCCCAAGTTTGACCGGGCCTTAATTTCCTTTCTTTTTCTTTCCTGGTTGTTGCACGCTTTTGGATGATGAAATATCGGCAGAAATAAAGATGAGAATAGTAGCGTGGATCAAGGCAATGTACAAGCCTCAAATCCTTCCTTCCCGTTTCGAAAAAAGTTTTTACCGTTTCGAAAAAATCCTTCCTTCACATAAAATGTATATTAACCTTTTGCGTTTAGTTACAACAAACAATTTGGAATCGGTAATTGGAATTGCAAGGGACACTACTTGTCATCTGTAAACTGCCGTTATCTGCGTCCTTGCGTCTTTCTCTTTTGCCAAAGTAAACAGCCGTTCTGGCGGCAACAGTGGGCAGTGGCTTTTACCTGCCAAAGCAACAGTGACCGTATCAGCGCAGACGTAGGGAAGTTTGGACTGGACGCACCATCCAAAGCATGGTTTCTTTCCTTCCTGCATGGTGGGTGTCTGCATGTGGGGCCCTCCAATCTGGGGATACAAGACTCCACAATCAACCCGTCCCGCTCTACTCCGAGCTGTAGCACTCTTCTTCACCCTGCAAGTGCCTTTGGTAAAAGTAAACAGGCAGGCAGGCTCGGTGGTGGTTGCAGGCAGCACCTCGCACACACGGTGCTTGGTTTCTTCCGTGCCAAGTTTGGTCGCGTCTCATTTTTCCTTCCGTTACTGCAAATTACCCACGATTTTGGAACAAGAAAAAAAAGGTATGAACCGCCGCGCGCAGGCGCAGTTGAGGCGAGCAGGACCATGACCCGTGTCAACAAGAAAACGACGGACTCATGCGAGGCATGCTTTTTTTCTTCTTCTTTCCCAACGACTGAACTGAACCACGGCCGTGTCAGCAAGAAAACGACGGACCCAAAAGCACAAATCTGGACGCCGTGTACGTGCCGTTTTTCACCCTGTGTTATTACGGTTGTGCTGCATGCACTGGCCACCAAAAGGGATGCGCGCGCTGCGGTGCACGTAGAGCAGTCCCAGTCACGGACGCCACGCCGCCACCTGCGGTCGTGCAATCTTGGGGCTTGTTAGAGCAACTCCAATAAGGCGATTCATACGGACGGCGAATTTATTCGTTTTTTGTTCAAGTTTTTTGTCCTTTTGGATCGGTCACCCGCCTGGCATCCACTCTATTTTTAATATGGGTCGACAGGGCGCCCAACGCATCGACCCATATGTGCCTGCGTGGCCGGCTGGCCGTTCAATATTACATTGATTTGCAGTCAAACATATTGTCAAATAACATAGTTTACCGAATAAAATAATATAGTTTTACAAGCCGGATACAAATAAAATGTTTCACATAGTTTTGCAAACGAATAAAAGAAGATACATCTATTGGTTGTCAACATGAACCCACATATGCTCAACCAAATCATTTTACAGTTGCAAGTGAGTTTCCCAATCACGCATGTCTTGATGAAATTGGGTGAACTGTTCAAAAGTTGCCGCTACTCCATGCTCAGGCACAACATTCTCACCCTGAAACTGAAACCCTTGATCGTACAGACGTTCCGGGCGCTCGTCTTCTACGATCATATTGTGCATGATCACACAAGCAGTCATCACCTCGCACAGTTTCTGCGTGCTCCAGGTATTAGCAGGATACCGAATGATGCCCCATCGAGATTGCAAAACACCAAAGGCACGCTCGACATCCTTCCTAGCACTCTCTTGCTCTTGGGCAAATCTTTTCCTCTTCTCTCCGACAGGGTTGGGTATTGTCTTGACAATAATGGTCCACTGAGGATAGATACCGTCACCCAGGTAGTATCATTTGTCGTAGTTGTGGCCGTTGACAGTAAAGTTCACCGGTGGGCTGTTGCCTTCAGCAAGCCTAGCAAACACCGGCGAGCGCTGAAGCACGTTCATATCATTGTGTGATCTAGCCATGCCAAAGAAAGAGTGTCAGATCCAGAGATCTTGAGACGCCACATCCTCTAGTATGACAGTGCAAGCCCTGACATGTCCCTTATACTGCCCTTGCCAAGCAGAAGGACAATTCTTCCACTCCAGTGCATGCAGTCTATGCTGCCAAGCATCCCTGGGAAGCCCCTTCTGGCATTCATCGCCAACAAACAGGTTGTATCTTCAGCTGTCGGCTCTCTCAAGTACTCGGGGCCAAACACATTAATAACAACCTTGCAGAACTTATACAGGGACTCTAAGCATGTAGACTCACTCATGCGGACGTACTCGTCAATGAGATCACCTGTAACGCCCGGATAATCTTGCTACAGTAATCCCACGCTAATCATGCCACGTCATCCCTATTATTGTTGCTAAACGTCCGTTAGTTCAAACTGCGTCAAATTCAAACTTAAAATTAATGTCGGCAATAAAAAATTTCAAAAATTGAAACAAAAATGTTCGGTGGTTGCCATATATTACAAAGGTAATTATGGTGCAACAAACACATTTTTATAAAATGGCTAAATGGTTTAAAATGATTTAAACAGAAAACAAAGAAATAATAAAAGAAAACAGAAAACAAGCAAACAAAAAATGGAAGGAGAGAAAGGCCCCACTGGGCTTCGGCCCAGCAGGCCGGCCCTTCCGGCCGTAGGCCCAACCGGCCTCCCCCCCCACTTCTCCATATCCCCCCCACGAAACCGAACCCTAACCTAACCACTCCCCCACTCGCTTCCCCCCACTCCCATCGCCTGGATCTGGATCGGGGAATCCCGATCCCCTCGCCCCTCTCCCTCGCGCGCCCGTCGCCGCCTGGACGCGCCGGCGACCGGAGCTCCCTCGCCAGCCTGCTTCCCCTTCCCCACCGGCCTGCACCCGCTCCGTTGTATCGTCCCCGGCTGCCTCCTTGTCCCCCATTGCCGCGTGCCCTACTCCCCCTTGTGAGCGCCTCCCTCCTCTCCCTTCCTCCTCGCCGCGGTCACCGACGGCCCGTCGCGCCTATCACCGCGTGCGCCCGCGCCTCCCCGCGCACCCTCGACCGCAGCCCCCCTGAACCCGTAGCCCTCCCCGCTCCGGCCGTCCTCGCCGACCACGCCCGCGGCCCCTGCTTGCCGGCCAGCGCGAGCCCGCCGCCGGCCCAGCGCACGCGGCCACCCCTGCCGACCGCACCTTGGGCGTGCACCTGCGGCCCTCCTCGCCTCGCTCCCGCGCCGTGGCCACCCCCCTTGCTGCGCCTCTGCTTTTGCCGCCCCGCCTTTGCCTTGCCGCGTCGCCCGCTCGCCAGTGCACCAGCGCCCGCGCCCGCCAGCCGCCCCGTCGGGTGCGCCCCTACGAGGGCCATCGCCCGTTCGGGCTGCACCCAATACCTGCACGCCCGCAAAGGCCCCTAGGGCCTATGACGAACGGGGCCCACGCCCAGAACAAAATTGTAAAAAAATATAATAATTAACTAATTAACTAATTGATTAATTAATTAAAGAATTAATTAACTTAATTAATTGTGTTTAACTAACCTAATCAATTAACTAAACTAATTAAACATGTTTAGTTAGTCATAGACAATGACAGTAGGACCCACATGTCAGTTTGACTAGGTCAACTGACTAGTTGACCGCTAACACAATAATGACGTCATGCTGACATCACAAGTCACTGTTTTGGATAATTCGGATTTAAAAAAATAAATTAATACTAGAAAATAGATAAATCTTTAAAAATTAATATAAAATAAACCGCAACTTGGATTAAATTATTTTCAACATGAAAGTTGCTCAGAACAACGAGACGAATCCGGATACGCAACCCGTTCGTCCGCCACGCATCCCTATGTCACATCCCTAGCTCTACCTTGGCCTTGTACTAGCTTGGTTGCTGCATCATGTTTAAATTCAAATGAAATTTGAACTGAGGAATTCAGAAGCCTCAAAACCCTAATTAAAAGAAGGGCAAGCAACCCTTAAATTGCATTCTGTGAATCCAAAATGCCCTAAAAATAGTTTTGTGAATTTTGGCAAGAGTTATATATCAAACCAAAATTCTGGAATATTTTTAAGGAATTATTTGGTCTCTGAATTTAAATCAATAATCTATTTGAATTTGGGGATATATTCATAATATATAATGAATATATTTTCAAATGCTTTGAAATATTTTATGTACTTTTGGAATAGTCCAGAGAGGTAACATAAAATATTTCAGAATGTTTTGGCACTGTATGAAATTATTTTGAATTTGAAAACAGTGGCAAAATAAAATAAAAAGGGAAACAGAACAGAAAAAAATAAAAGGAGCAAAGCTTACCTGTGCAGCCCACCAGAGCCGGCCCAGCTCCTGTGCTGGTCCAACACTGTGCGGCCCAGCCCACCGCAGTCGCCACCGTCTTCAACCTCCTGCCAGTAGGCAGGAGGGCGTGTGCCCGACGCGCGCGCGCACGCTCCGGCCACCTCCGGCTTACCTGCTCGCCGCTGGAGGCACCCGAGGGAGCCACGCAGCCCCCCGACCCCCTCTCCCTTCTCCCTCTCCCCCCGCGTCCTCGTCCTCTCCCCGGAACACTCTCCCCCCCCCTCCTCTGTTATCCTCACCGAGCGGAGCCCCTCGCCGCCGCTCGCCATAACCACGGCCACCGGGCCTCCCTCGCTCCCCCGACTAGCCCAGAGGCTCCGCCTCGACCCCCTCCTTCCTCCCCACCGACCCACGGTCCTCCGGAAGCCCTGCAACACCGTCACCATCGCCGCTCCGTCGCCGGCCACCGAAGCTCCCCTCCGTCGATTCGCCGGACCCCGTGCCTCCCCTGCCTCGCCAGCAGCACCAGAAGAACCGCGGTGAGCCCTCGACCCGATTCCCCCTCTCCCCGTGCCCCACCTCCCTCTCTAGCTAGCCCCACCACTTTGCCCGAGGATCTCTCGCCGCCGGCCATGGCGTGGCCGTGGCCACAGCCACCCCAGCTCGTATCCGAGCCCACTGACGTGCTCACCGTGATCTCAGGAATCCGTAGCACGCCCCAGCTCCTCCTGCCGTGCTCCCTAACCCCGACCCCGAGATTGCCCGAACTCCGGCAACCGCAAAGGAGCTCGCCGCCGGCAGCTCCGGCCACCCCAGCTGCTGTCACTTGCCTCTTTAGATGCGCCTTCCTCCCAGCTACCCGTAGAGCCTCTCCGCCGCCCGAATGGTCGCCAGAGGAGCGACCCCGAAGCCCTCCGCCGTGCCTGTTGCCGCCGGCGTTGAGCCGCCGGCCTGTTTGGGCCATTTGACCGGGGTTTGACCTCCCCCTGTGACACTGACAGCCGGGCCCCACGCCCTTAATTAACCATGGCTTAAACTCCCGTTAGTTTAGATTAATCACAGTGGCCCCACGCGTCAGCTTGACCGTGCTGACGTGGCCTTTGACCCGGCCCCACCTGTCAATGGGTTAAACAACCCCGTGTCACTGACGTGTGGCCCCCACACGTCAGGTTTGACCTGGAGGCGCCCTGTTGACCTGCTGACGTCAAGGTGATGTCATGCTGACGCATTGAATGATTTTCTGGATTTAAAATAAATCAGAAAATTCCAGAAAATGCCTAAAACTTCTAAAAATCATAGAAAATTAACCGTAACTCCAAATTAAATAATTTATATATGAAAAATTATCAGAAAAATTCAAGGAATCCATCTGTACCATTTTCATGCATGTTAGAACAACTTATCACTACTGTTTAGGGCAAATGAAGTGAATGACATTTGAATAATCACATATGGAGTTTGAATTTGAATTTTATATTCAAACCAACTTCATTTAATCTGTTGCTAATTGCATTAGCTCAAAACACATTCATATTGCCATGTCATAGCATGCATCATATTGTGCATTGCATTGATTGTGTTTCCTTCTGTGTTGCCGGTATTTGTCCCCTCTCGATAGACGTGATACCGATGATGTGATCGTTGACACTGATGAAGACCCAATGTTATCTTCAGAAGTGCCAGGCAAGCAAAACCCCCTTGTTCATTCCGATACAATCCTACTCTCTCGCTCCTGCTCTCTTTTACTGCATTAGGACAACACGATCATCTGTTACTTGCTGCGGTAGCTGAACCCCTTTATCCTTTGCATGACCTGTCATTGCCACAGTAAATAGATGAAACCCACTAGCATGAGTAGGAGTTGTTTGAGCCCTGTTGTGCCTACTCATTCATGCTTGTTTGTCATGCCTGCTACTGCTTAGAGTCGAGTCAGGTCTGATTCATCGGGATGAATCAGAGGCGTGTGAACATGTCCTACTGTGTGTGAGCTAAGTGTGTGAACACGATTTGGTAAAGGTAGCGGTGAGAGGCCATGTAGGAGTACATGGTGGGTTGTCTCATTGTAGCCGTCCTCAGGAACTGAGTTCTGTGTTTGTGATCCATGATTCAGTTACTACCATACATTGGGCCCTGAAATATGACCCCGCTCGACTTCTTATTCACCCTCGTCCTCTGTCCAGGAGTTGCAAGTAGTTTCTGGTGTTTGTAGTATGCTGGAGGCCGTGGACAGCGCTGACCGTAGGGGTGGGCTGTGATGCGGTAGGTACGTGGCACGGTGTACCGGATGCCCGTTTGGTATCTCGGAACCCTGTTCACATTGTTTGGGGCTGTGAGCGAAACTCCGGCCGGATCTCCTCATGGATGGAACCCGAATAGGCGATAAACCTGGACTAGAGACTTGAGTGTTTAGGTAGGTCGTGGTCTACACCCACGTCGGCTTTCGCTTGAAGTCTGCCGAGCACATGTCGTGTGCAGACGCTAAGTGGTGGAAACATGTATGAAGAAGTACACCCCTGCAGGGTTAACATCATCTATTCGAATAGCCGTGTCCGCGGAAAAGGACTTCTGGGTTGCTTATATCAGTTCATAGACAAGTGAAAGTGGATACTTTAAAATGCGCAAGATAAGCGTGAGTGCTATGGATGGCGTTCTCGTAGGGAGACGGGAGCGGATCCATAGTGGTGTATTGATATGGTGAATATGTGGACTCGTGTGCGCCACCTCAAAAGAGTTACTTGCAGTCGTAGTTTAGGATAGCCACCGAGTCAAAGCTGGCTTGCTGCAGTTAAACCCCACCATCCCCTTGTTGAAAATGATGCATATGTAGTTAGTTCTGATGTAAGTCTTGCTGGGTACATTTGTACTCACGTTTGCCTATTTTATGTTTTTGCAGAGAGAATTCGGTCTCGCTAGTAGTTTCACGTGGACTTCGACGTTTAGCTTGATACCTCAGCTACGATCTTGTGCCCTCGGCAGGATCTGATAGATAGTCAGGCTTCTCAGCCTTTTCCATTTATAGATGTCTGTACTCAGACATGATAGCTTCCGCTTGTGCTTTGTCTTGTATGCTCTGATTGTTGGGTCATGAGACCCATGATTGTAATATCTCGCTCTCCGGAGCCTATTGATTAAAATACTTGAGTTGTAGAGTCATGTTGTGATGCCATGTTGTATTTGCACATATCGAGCATATTGTGTGTATGTTATTGAAATGCTTGGTATGTGTGGGATCTGACCATCTAGTTGTTTATCTTTAGTAGCCTCTCTTACGGGGAAATGTCTCCTAGTGTTTCCACCGAGCCATGGTAGCTTGCTACTGCTCCGGAACACTTAGGCTGGCCGGCATGTGTCCTTCTTCGTTCCTGTGTCTGTCCCTTCGGGGAAATGTCACGCGGTGAATACCGGAGTCCTGTTAGCCCGCTACAGCCCGGTTCACCGGAGTCCTGCTAGCCCAGTGCTACAGCCTGGATTCACTCGCTGATGACCGACACGTTCGATGCTGGGTCATGGATGCCTGTCCCTGTAAGTCTGTGCCGCTTTGGGTTTACGACTAGCCATGTCAGCCCGGGCTCCTTATCATATGGATGCTAGCGACACTGTCATATACGTGTGCCAAAAGGCGCAAACGGTCCCGGGCAAAGGTAAGGCGACACCCGTGGGAATACCGTGCGTGAGGCCGCAAAGTGATATGAGGTGTTACATGCTAGATCGATGTGGCATTGAGTCGGGGTCCTGACAGCGTTGGTATCAGAGCTTGACTGCCTGTAGGATTACCAAGCCAAACTGGTCGGAGTTGAGTCTAGAAATTCTTTAGTTATATAAGGGAATTGATTGTGGGATGGAACGTAAGGCTCTTTTTTTTATTCCTTATACCTCATGGCCTTCTGATCTGAGTCATCATCTTCTCTTCTACGGGGATTAAGAACTAGGCTATCTCTTCTTTCTATTAGGATCACGTGTTACTAATCAGTAGACTTATAAGATTGTTGGATTTAAGTCTTAGTTCAGTTCCTACTACTTCCGTATGTTAATTGTTGATCTCGGAACCTTGATATTGTGCTTCTGAGTGGTTATGCCACCATTTTTGTGATTGTCTCAAATCTTTTTGAGCAATTATAGCCGTTATGCTGTCCGAGTCATCCCAGGTTTCTAAATAGTCCGATGCATTTGCAAAATCCTTTCCCTCTGGTTTCGATGTTCCTTTATGCCAGCTCAATCACACTAATTGTTGAGTTGAGGTAATTATTGCCTCGACATATATGTTTGAATTATTATTATGACCCTAAGTGCTTAGGGGATCATCTAGTGGTCTAGCCATGATTTGTGTCCTAGTGTGAAGATTCTGGCCTTTATTCTCGGAAGCATCCCGTGATGCTACTTAGTAGTAGGTATTCTACTCCTGGGTTCTGAACCCGAGATTCACTCTACTTACTTCATGTCGATAGTAACTGCTAGCTCCCTTGGGTTATTAGTAACCTTTGCGATAGTCCTTGAAGTCCGTGGTATCTTCTTCTTCCAAATACCATGAACTACTTATGGCATATGTTTATTGGATCAAAAAAATCACAATTAGAGTACTCTTGAGGAGTTCTCCATTCATAAATCGTGACTCTGCCAGTTCTACCTTTCTGCATGGGTTATCCGGGAGAAATATGTTGAACTTGGTTCGACATACTAATCTATGCATCCACAACTCAGAAAATTATATGTTCCTTTGAGTTGTTCTCTTTAGTTGCATTCTGACCCTCGCCTATCAATTGATAGTCAAGAGTATGCGTGCGTTCGTCTATCGATGCCTATTACTCTTGTGGTCCGTCAAGCCATTCCATCGCAGAATGACTAGGAGAAACAAACTCCAGTACCTTTTTCATATCCAGGATTGGGTCAGGGAAGTTGTGCTCCGCAGATCAAATTGCTAATCCAGCTTTCGTTCTGTTCTACCTTGGAGTATTACCATCTTTAAATCGGGATTGTTATAGGAATTGCACCCCATCCTATGAACTCCTGGTACAGTGATACTTCTTGCCGTCATTAGTCATTCCTCGGTCTTCGTGTTGATGCAACCGGAATACCGACAAATGAATTGTGATGTGTGAAATCAATACGCCTAGCAACCTCGTTGCTGGGTAGTTAAAGGACAATAATTTCATTCTTAGTGTGTTGGTTATAGAATCATCATTCTAAGATTGATCGTGCTACCTAGTCCACTCTCCTGGTTCACTCCTCGATCGATGAGTTAGGATTATTTCAAATCCTTACTCTATTGATCATATCGTCCTGCCCTGAAAAGCAAGATTGTTCTCGAGCTTAGTAACATACCGGTGGTTCGTGATTTTCTGAATATCTTCTCAGAAGTATTACCAGGTTGTCACCTGACCGCTATGTTGAGCTCGTGATCAAGTTGGTTTCTTGTGAACCACCTTCTCTCCAAGAATCGGTGTTAGATATCCCTGAGCTAGTTGGTTAAGCTAAACGACAACTCGGAGGGTTGGAAGATAAAAGCTTGCCTGACTTAGTTCGTTCCAAAGGGATATTCTCGTGTAGTGTGTGTTGAAGAAAGATGATATCTTCATCGATTGGTCCCTGTGATCAGTTGCTGGACCTATTGTCTTATCAATCCTTTGATTTGAGTGTGGGCTATCGTCAAATCAAATCAGTACCAACGATGCTCGTAATGTTTTCTTATTCGTGGTTGATCCCTCGAGCATACACCATTATATCTTTTAGGTCTGACCAATGCTATCACTTGTTCACCTAACTATGGATTTCCTTTTAAAAGGAAACCTAGATGAATTGTTGTTGAGCCCATTGACAACATCCTTATCTCCTCCATAATTTTGTTGAACATTAGGCTAGTGTTGGAAATTTTTGAAAGCATTTGTTCATGCTAGCTCATGAAGCATATGTTGGATGAAGGTAGTGACTTCCTTTAATTCATGTGCATCTGATGCAAGTTGCCGTCGTGGATTCGAGAAAGTCAATGTTGTTTTCTTGGAATCATTCTAAATCAGTCATGCACACGTGCGAAGAATTCTGTGGTTCGGAGACTTGCAACCTCCATTCCATATGTATACCCTAGCACACCAAGCCACTGATTGTTTTGTTCACGGAAAAGGAGTTGATGTGCTAATCCTAGGTCATGCACAAGACTTCCATATCCTCGATTATGGTTCCCAACCAGAACTCGGTAGTGTTTTATTATAAGACTACCACGTGGTCATGTTTGTCTGGGACAGCGTGTTCACATGTTTGTAGCAGAACCAGCTCATGTTTTGGAGCTTGCTATCGTAGTTCATCTCCCGAGAATCTCGCAACGTCATCTCGTCGATTTGTGTTGCAAACTTTCATTTTTCTTCCTAGACTCGATAAGTCTGGAATATCCTGACACCAACCAGATCTGAATCTCAGGCAGATATGATGGTTTGGAACATTTCCCAAGAACTATAATATCGGTCCCTCGAAAACCGGTAAGGTGGATGTCGTGGCCAACACACCCAGCCGGAAGACCTGTTATTATAATATCTTGATTGAAGCAGTTGGCCACCTTCCCATAAGGACTTCGTAGGATTTACTTCCTAGTTGTGCCTTAAGATTTTTGTGTTCCCGAAGTCCGACCTTTTAGTTGATGTTCTAGATATCAAACCATATCTATGAATGGGTTATACTAGCACATCAAGGAGAACATTAGAAGCGGAGTGCTAAATGTCTCTCGGTCGATCATCCAGACTTTATTTCCTTGGCCCCGCCAAGGGTGAAATCTGAGAAGGTGTTATCTTCCTTTGCATCTGCATCATCCGTCATCATTCATCATGGCAGCAAGTTGTGTTACCGGACCCTTGACACGGATGTTGGTAAAACCTTGATGAATATGGAAATGCTCAAGTTCTTGAGAGCACGCACAAGCTCTAGGTGTTATCGTCGGCACTAACTGGGTTTGCTCTCAGTTTCCTCGGCAATGCTATGATCTTTTCAAACAGTGAATTCACTCTCTGTTGTTGGGTTCTTCCCCAGTTACCAGAATCATTCCCAGCATTTGCATTTTGTTCCCAGCTTGCACCGCCAATGTGCCATTCTACCACGGGTCTCTTCCATCTCCGGTGATAAGGAAATTCATCCACTACGTTGTCTTCAACAAGGTAATCCACATCATCCAAGTCCGAGTATGCCATTCTACCGGCCCCCTCCAAATGATCGCTCGAGAATTGCCTTAGGCTGGTTTAGAGAGTCTAAATGATCTCTATATCAAAGGTAATTCTTTTTGCCACTTAAGGGGATATTTCTACGAGTCACCGTCCCTAAGGTGCCTCGCTGTGGTATCATGGCAACTCAACTCCTCGCTACGTTGACAATCGTTTACCACCTTCTTAGGTGTGGAGTTGTTGTCTACCTAGTGAACCTTCGTCATCTGTTCCACTCCATTTCTCTAGAGGTGTGCTTCGTCTCTCAGCTTGAGGGATATTGTTATGTCTCAGTCCGTAAGTTGTTCGATCTTCGAGAGGATCGACCCTTCTAGAGTCTCCTTCTTCCCTCCATGTCATGTGGCAGGATTTCTCAGAGCAAGACGACAAGGCAAAGATGGTGAATGAATCAACGTTCAATTGAAGTGCACCCTGGATCGTGAAGATTATACTAGTTGCGTTTTCCTTCACCTTACCCTACGCTTGAATCTCGAGACGAGATTCTTGTTTAGTGGGGGTGAGTTGTCACATCCCTAGCTCTACCTTGGCCTTGTACTAGCTTGGTTGCTGCATCATGTTTAAATTCAAATGAAATTTGAACTGAGGAATTCAGAAGCCTCAAAACCCTAATTAAAAGAAGGGCAAGCAACCCTTAAATTGCATTCTGTGAATCCAAAATGCCCTAAAAATAGTTTTGTGAATTTTGGCAAGAGTTATATATCAAACCAAAATTCTGGAATATTTTTAAGGAATTATTTGGTCTCTGAATTTAAATCAATAATCTATTTGAATTTGGGGATATATTCATAATATATAATGAATATATTTTCAAATGCTTTGAAATATTTTATGTACTTTTGGAATAGTCCAGAGAGGTAACATAAAATATTTCAGAATGTTTTGGCACTGTATGAAATTATTTTGAATTTGAAAACAGTGGCAAAATAAAATAAAAAGGGAAACAGAACAGAAAAAAATAAAAGGAGCAAAGCTTACCTGTGCAGCCCACCAGAGCCGGCCCAGCTCCTGTGCTGGTCCAGCACTGTGCGGCCCAGCCCACCGCAGTCGCCACCGTCTTCAACCTCCTGCCAGTAGGCAGGAGGGCGTGTGCCCGACGCGCGCGCGCACGCTCCGGCCACCTCCTGCTTACCTGCTCGCCGCTGGAGGCACCCGAGGGAGCCACGCAGCCCCCCGACCCCCTCTCCCTTCTCCCTCTCCCCCCGCGTCCTCGTCCTCTCCCCGGAACACTCTTCCCCCCCCCTCCTCTGTTATCCTCACCGAGCGGAGCCCCTCGCCGCCGCTCGCCATAACCACGGCCACCGGGCCTCCCTCGCTCCCCCGACTAGCCCAGAGGCTCCGCCTCGACCCCCTCCTTCCTCCCCACCGACCCACGGTCCTCCGGAAGCCCTGCAACGCCGTCACCATCGCCGTTCCGTCGCCGGCCACCGAAGCTCCCCTCCGTCGATTCGCCGGACCCCGTGCCTCCCCTGCCTCGCCAGCAGCACCAGAAGAACCGCGGTGAGCCCTCGACCCGATTCCCCCTCTCCCCGTTGCCCCACCTCCCTCTCTAGCTAGCCCCACCACTTTGCCCGAGGATCTCTCGCCGCCGGCCATGGCGTGGCCGTGGCCACAGCCACCCCAGCTCGTATCCGAGCCCACTGACGTGCTCACCGTGATCTCAGGAATCCGTAGCACGCCCCAGCTCCTCCTGCCGTGCTCCCTAACCCCGACCCCGAGATTGCCCGAACTCCGGCAGCCGCAAAGGAGCTCGCCGCCGGCAGCTCCGGCCACCCCAGCTGCTGTCACTTGCCTCTTTAGATGCGCCTTCCTCCCAGCTACCCGTAGAGCCTCTCCACCGCCCGAATGGTCGCCGGAGGAGCGATCCCGAAGCCCTCCGCCGTGCCTGTTGCCGCCGGCGTTGAGCCGCCGGCCTGTTTGGGCCATTTGACCGGGGTTTGACCTCCCCCTGTGACACTGACAGCCGGGCCCCACGCCCTTAATTAACCACGGCTTAAACTCCCGTTAGTTTAGATTAATCACAGTGGCCCCACGCGTCAGCTTGACCGTGCTGACGTGGCCTTTGACCCGGCCCCACCTGTCAGTGGGTTAAACAACCCTGTGTCACTGACGTGTGGCCCCCACACGTCAGGTTTGACCTGGAGGCGCCCTGTTGACCTGCTGACGTCAAGGTGATGTCATGCTGACGCATTGAATGATTTTCTGGATTTAAAATAAATCAGAAAATTCCAGAAAATGCCTAAACCTTCTAAAAATCATAGAAAATTAACCGTAACTCCAAATTAAATAATTTATATATGAAAAATTATCAGAAAAATTCAAGGAATCCATCTGTACCATTTTCATGCATGTTAGAACAACTTATCACTACTGTTTAGGGCAAATGAAGTGAATGACATTTGAATAATCACATATGGAGTTTGAATTTGAATTTTATATTCAAACCAACTTCATTTAATCTGTTGCTAGTTGCATTAGCTCAAAACACATTCATATTGCCATGTCATGAGCATGCATCATATTGTGCATTGCATTGATTGTGTTTCCTTCTGTGTTGCCGGTATTTGTCCCCTCTCGATAGACGTGATACCGATGATGTGATCGTTGACACTGATGAAGACCCAATGTTATCTTCAGAAGTGCCAGGCAAGCAAAACCCCCTTGTTCATTCCGATACAATCCTACTCTCTCGCTCCTGCTCTCTTTTACTGCATTAGGACAACAACGATCATATTGTTACTTGCTGCGGTAGCTGAACCCCTTTATCCTTTGCATGACCTGTCATTGCCACAGTAAATAGATGAAACCCACTAGCATGAGTAGGAGTTGTTTGAGCCCTGTTGTGCCTACTCATTCATGCTTGTTTGTCATGCCTGCTACTGCTTAGAGTTGAGTCAGGTCTGATTCATCGGGATGAATCAGAGGCGTGTGAACATGTCCTACTGTGTGTGAGCTAAGTGTGTGAACACGATTTGGTAAAGGTAGCGGTGAGAGGCCATGTAGGAGTACATGGTGGGTTGTCTCATTGTAGCCGTCCTCAGGAACTGAGTTCTGTGTTTGTGATCCATGATTCAGCTACTACCATACATTGGGCCCTGAAATATGACCCCGCTCGACTTCTTATTCACCCTCGTCCTCTGTCCAGGAGTTGCAAGTAGTTTCTGGTGTTTGTAGTATGCTGGAGGCCGTGGACAGCGCTGACCGTAGGGGTGGGCTGTGATGCGGTAGGTACGTGGCACGGTGTAACCGGATGCCCGTTTGGTATCTCGGGAACCCTGTTCACATCGTTTGGGGCTGTGAGCGAAACTCCGGCCGGATCTCCTCATGGATGGAACCCGAATAGGCGATAAACCTGGACTAGAGACTTGAGTGTTTAGGTAGGTCGTGGTCTACACCCACGTCGGCTTTCGCTTGAAGTCTGCCAAGCACATGTCGTGTGCAGACGCTAAGTGGTGGAAACATGTATGAAGAAGTACACCCCTGCAGGGTTAACATCATCTATTCGAATAGCCGTGTCCGCGGAAAAGGACTTCTGGGTTGCTTATATCAGTTCATAGACAAGTGAAAGTGGATACTTTAAAATGCGCAAGATAAGCGTGAGTGCTATGGATGGCGTTCTCGTAGGGATACGGGAGCGGATCCATAGTGGTGTATTGATATGGTGAATATGTGGACTCGTGTGCGCCACCTCAAAAGAGTTACTTGCAGTCGTAGTTTAGGATAGCCACCGAGTCAAAGCTGGCTTGCTGCAGTTAAACCCCACCATCCCCTTGTTGATAATGATGCATATGTAGTTAGTTCTGATGTAAGTCTTGCTGGGTACATTTGTACTCATGTTTGCCTATTTTATGTTTTTGCAGAGAGACTTCGGTCTCGCTAGTAGTTTCACGTGGACTTCGATGTTTAGCTTGATACCTCAGCTACGATCTTGTGCCCTCGGCAGGATCTGATAGATAGTCAGGCTTCTCAGCCTTTTCCATTTATAGATGTCTGTACTCAGACATGATAGCTTCCGCTTGTGCTTTGTCTTGTATGCTCTGATTGTTGGGTCATGAGACCCATGATTGTAATATCTCGCTCTCCGGAGCCTATTGATTAAAATACTTGAGTTGTAGAGTCATGTTGTGATGCCATGTTGTATTTGCACATATCGAGCATATTGTGTGTATGTTATTGAAATGCTTGGTATGTGTGGGATCTGACCATCTAGTTGTTTATCTTTAGTAGCCTCTCTTACGGGGAAATGTCTCCTAGTGTTTCCACCGAGCCATGGTAGCTTGCTACTGCTCCGGAACACTTAGGCTGGCCGGCATGTGTCCTTCTTCGTTCCTGTGTCTGTCCCTTCGGGGAAATGTCACGCGGTGAATACCGGAGTCCTGTTAGCCCGCTACAGCCCGGTTCACCGGAGTCCTGCTAGCCCAGTGCTACAGCCTGGATTCACTCGCTGATGACCGACACGTTCGATGCTGGGTCATGGATGCCTGTCCCTGTAAGTCTGTGCCGCTATGGGTTTACGACTAGCCATGTCAGCCCGGGCTCCTTATCATATGGATGCTAGCGACACTGTCATATACGTGTGCCAAAAGGCGCAAACGGTCCCGGGCAAAGGTAAGGCGACACCCGTGGGAATACCGTGCGTGAGGCCGCAAAGTGATATGAGGTGTTACATGCTAGATCGATGTGGCATTGAGTCGGGGTCCTGACACCCTAGCATAGCGAACACGCAACTTTTCCCCTCCGACTCCTCTGCTCGAAAATGCGAAACACCGGGGATAATTTCCCGGATGTTCCTCCCCTTCACCGGTACCACCTCGTAACGCGTTAGGGCACACCTACCATCACGCTTTGTCATGTCATGCATCGACATGCATTTGTTTGCATTATATTTATTGTTTCTTCCCCCTCTTCTCTCGCTAGACACCGAGACCGACGCCGCTGCTACCCAGTACGACTATGGTGTTGACGACCACTCTCTCTTGCCAGAGCAACCAGGCAAGCCCCCCATTTTGATCACCAGATATCGCCTACTCATCTCTATACTGCTTGCATTAGAGTAGTGTAGCATGTTACTGCTTTCCGTTATTCCTATCCTGATGCATATCCTGTTCTTGCTACTACTGTTGTTACCATTACCTGCTATCCTACTGCTTAGTATAGGATGCTAGTGTTCCATCAGTGGCCCTACACTCTTGTCCGTCTGCCATGCTATACTACTGGGCCGTGATCACTTTGGGAGGTGATCACGGGCATATACTATATACTTTACACAGTTACATTACCTGTGGTACTGTTCGAAGTTGGGGGCTGAAGGGGCAGGTGGCTCCATCCCGATAGAGGTGGGCCTGGGTTCCCGATGGCCCCCGACTGTTACTTTGAGGCGGAGCGACAGGGCAGGTTGAGACCACCTAGGAGAGAGGTGGGCCTGGCCCTGGTCGGCGTTCGCAGATACTTAACACGTTTAACGAGATCTTGGTATTTGATCTGAGTCTGGCTACTGGCCTATACGCACTAACCATCTACGCGGGGACAGTTATGGGAACTCGACGTCGTGGTATCAGCCGAAGCCTTCGTGATGTCAGCAACGGAGCAGCGTGCGCTGGATTGGACTGGAACGCCTACTAGGCTAGGTCTGCTTACGGCCGCCCATGCAACGTGCAGGTGTGCTAAGGGCGATGGGCCCAGACCCCTGGGCGCTTAGATTTAGACCGGCGTGCTGACCTCTCTGTTGGTCTAGGTGGGGCTGCGACGTGTTGATCTTCCGAGGCCGGGCATGACCCAGAAAAGTGTGTCCGGCCAAATGGGATCGAGCGTGTTGGGTTATGTGGTGCACCCCTGCAGGGAAGTTAATCTATTCGAATAGCCGTGATCTTCGGTAACAAGATGACTTGGAGTTGTACCTTGACCTTATGACAACTAGAACCGGATACTTAATAAAACACACCCTTCCAAGTGCCAGATACAACCGGTGATCGCTCTCTCACAGGGCGACGATGGGAGGATCATCGGTTAGGATTATGCTACGTGATGATACTTGGAGGACTTCAGTCTATTCTCTTCTACATGCTGCAAGACGAAGGCTGCCAGAAGCGTAGTCTTCGAAAGGACTAGCTATCCCCCCTTATCCCGGCTTTCTGCAGTTCAGTCCACATATAATAGCCTTATTCCAGTTGATACCAATGCATACATATGTAGTGTAGCTCCTTGCTTGCGATTACTTTGGATGAGTACTCACGGTTGCTTTCTCCTTCCCTTCCCTCTATCCTTTCTACCTGGTTGTCGCAACCAGATGCTAGAGCCCAGGAGCCAGACGCCACCGTCGACGACGACTCCTACTACACCGGAGGTACCCACTATTACGTGCTGCCCGCTGACGACAACCAGGTGTAGTTAGGAGGATCCCAGGTAGGAGGCCTGCGCCTCTTTCGATCTGTATCCCAGTTTGTGCTAGCCTTCTTAAGGCAAACTTGTTTAACTTATGTCTGTACTCAGATATTGTTGCTTCCGCTGACTCGTCTATGATCGAGCTCTTGTATTCGAGCCCTCGAGGCCCCTGGCTTGTAATATGATGCTTGTATGACTTATTTAAATTTTAGAGTTGTGTTGTGATATCTTCCCGTGAGTCCCTGATCTTGATCGTACACATTTGCGTGCATGATTAGTGTACGATTGAATCGGGGGCGTCACAAGTTGGTATCAGAGCCGACTGCCTGTAGGAATCCCCCTTCCACACTCCTTGGCCGAAGTCGAGTCTAGTGATTGCAAAACTTTTACTAACATGACTGTGTGGCTTACGAGCCCACGCGCCATTGGGTGGTATTAGGATCTTGTACTCCTCGATCCTTACTCTGGGACTCTGAACTCTCTCCTACTCGGGTTAAACGATTTTACTAACTCTAACGCCAGGATCCCGTGACCACGTTCACCCGAAAGTTGGATAAGCCATAGTTATTCTTTAGAATTAGTATTTGAACCTTATCCACATTGTCATTTGACTCCTGTGAAAACATCTTTGTTTTCAGATGGAACCCACGAGACAGGTCGTGCGCCACACGACGGCCATTGGTGCCTCAGGATCGCCTGCTGTGTTGGTTGAGATGATGACCTATCTGGGTTATCGCTGGCACCCTGAATACACCGTCTATGAGGAGTACCAGGACTTCAACCAGGAGCAGTACCGTGCCATCGTCCACCTCTACTCTTGAGAGTTTGACTCCACTACCGTGCTGCACACTGCTCATGGTGTTGGAGTGACCATCGATATGGCGGTCCACGATGCTGCTTATGCTGCTCTGACACGTCTTCGCGGAGAGTATCAGGAGTTGGACACCTCCCCCTTCAGGCACATTGCTATCGCATCTGATGTTGGTGCGGAGGGATATTACACTGCTGCCTACTCCACCGTCACCCGAGAGCCCTTCTACCATCAGAACCTGGTTCTGCATGCTGATGGGCTGGATAGAGCTAACCGAGCTCTTCGCCACGAGTTGTACACCACCCGTCAGCACTTGTACCGTGCTCTGACGCTGTTGCACCCCTCTGTCCGATCTGGTGATCTGTCACGTTCTGCGATCTACCCTGCCAGGACCGTGATGCCCCAGGGCGTCGGCTGGCCAGATGTGGGAGGCTACTCTCCTGCACTTGGTCCTCTCCTGCCACCTGCGCATCGGGTTCCGCACCAGAGTATTCGCGGACCCCAGGCTGCTCGCGTGGAGGTCTTCCCTTCGCGTCACTACCAGCTGTCAGGCTACACCTACCTCCACAGTTCCTCCTGGGACTGATGAAGGCTTGCTTATTAGTGTTAGATGCATTCATCGCGAGCTTGCGTGCCGCCTATGATGTATTAGTCTATGTACTTAACTCTGTGTACCAAACTCTATGCATGATCTCTTTTGTAAGATATGCCGACTACTATGTAGTATCTATCATGCTGCTTTCATTGTGCATGTTTCATCATGAATGATTCTTGTCCTTGCAAAATTTCTCGATGCTGAACTACCCCTGTTATATATTAGCAGGATGGTTAGACCAGGTGGTCGTGGACGTGGTGGCAACCTCCCACCACCGCCTGAGTACATGGCTGGTATGATCCAACAGCTTGAGATGAATCGCCAGTTCATGAAGAATATGATGGCTCAGTTTCCTCGCCCCAATATGAACCAGCAGCCAACTCCAGTAACTCTGCAGGATTTCATGCGCCTGAACCCAACTGTGTACCGCAGCTCAACTCAGCCTCTGGATGCTGATGACTGGCTCCGTGACATCACCTATGAGATGGAGTCTGCTGATGTAGCCCCTGCCAGCTATGTCACCTTTGCTTCCTTCTTCCTGAAGGGACCCGCAGCTCAATGGTGGGACAGCCACAAGCGTACTCTGCCAGTTGGAACAATCATCACCTGGCCAGACTTCCAAGCTGCCTTCCGTGCTCGCTTCATGGACCGTAAGAAGCGTGAGTTTCGCAACCTCACCCAAGGCAACAAGACTGTTGAAGCTTATCAGCGGGAGTTTCTTGACTTGTCCCGCTATGCTGAAGAGGACATTGCAACTGATGCACGCAGACAGGAGAAGTTCCGTGATGGCCTTCAAGCTGACATCAAGCTCGCACTTCTAGTGCATGACTTTGCTGATTTCACCACTCTAGTGAACAAGGCCATCAATGTCGAAACTGGTCTGCAGGAATACCAGAGCTCTCACAGGCGCAACCGTGACACGGGCTCATCTTCGGGCCTGTCCTCGCATAAGCGCAAGATATGGATTCCCAATAGCATGTACCAGCCGGATGCACCTGCCCCAAGGCAGACCTATGCTGCACCTCGTCTGCCTGCTCCTCCGACTAGGCAGCCAAGACTCCCAGCTCCACCACCACAAGCTCCTGTTCCCACTCCCAATAATGGGTTGTGCTTCAGGTGTGGACAACCAGGGCACCGTGCTAGGGAATGCAACCAGAACCAGAATCAACTGGCCCTTCCAGCAACTGGCCGTGGAAGCAACCAGCCCCGCAGCAACAATGCCAAGTCTTATGGTTGTGTTCATGCCAACCACGTTGATCTGAGCGAAGCTCAAGACTAGCCTGCTACTGTGATGGGTACCCTCCTCGTAAATTTAGTACCAGCATCCGTTTTATTTGATACAGGTGCATCGCATTCATTCATGTCAGAAGGTTTTGCATGCTTGCACGACATTAAATGTGAGGACATGAATGCTTCACTATTAGTACACACCCCTGCGGGCCAATGTCGAACCTCCATGATTTGCAACGACGTCCCTGTAGAAATCGAAGGACTGGAATTCCTTTTCTCTCCCATCGTACTGAAGTCCTGTAGCATTGATCTCATTCTGGGAATGAATTGGTTAAAAGCGCATACTGCTTCTATAGTTTGCACCACTAAGACCGTCCATCTGCTACACCACGAAATAGTTACTTACCAAGCTCATCTGGTGCAAAACGCCGAGGCACGGCTTTATGCCTTGAATGCGTTGAACGCTGCACCACTCGAGGGCATTGAAAACATTCCCGTCGTTCGTGAATTCCAAGATGTCTTCCCAGAAGAGCTTCCAGGGATTCCCCCTGCTAGAGCTGTCGAATTCATCATCGACTTGAAACCCGGCACCACCCCTATAGCTAAACGACCCTACAAGATGCCGCTGCATGAGCTCATTGAGCTTAAGGAGGAAATCGACAAATCTCTTGTCAAAGGTTTCATTCACCCAAGTTGCTCTCCTTGGGGAGAACCTTCTCTCTTTGTTAAGAAGAAGGATGGGACAAACCGATTAGTCCAAGACTACCGTCCTATAAACCAAGCTACCATTCAGAATAAATACCCTCTTCCTCGGATCAATGATCTTTATGATCAACTGGCTGGCTCATCAGTGTTCTCCAAACTCGACTTGAGGTTGGGTTACCACCAGATCCGTGTTCGTGAAGAGGACATCCCAAAAACCGCCTTCGTGACTCGGTATGGATCATACGAGTACACCGTCATGTCATTCGGCTTAACGAATGCTCCAGCCACCTTCTCTCGTCTGATGAACTATATATTCATGGATTACCTCGACAAGTTCGTCGTGGTTTATTTGGACGATATCCTTGTATTTTCCAAGAACAAGGAAGAACATGCTGAACATCTTTGTCTTGTGTTGGAAAAGCTTCGGGAGCATCAGCTGTATGCTAAGTATTCCAAGTGTGAATTCTGGCTCCCCGAAGTAACCTATCTTGGGAATGTCATCTCCAAGGATGGTATTGCCGTCAACCCTGGACGAGTTCAGGCTATTCTCGATTGGACTCCTCTGAAGAACGTCAAGCAAGTCCGAAGTTTTCTCGGTCTCGCCAGCTATTGCCGTCGATTCATCGAGAAAACTTGTCCAAGATTGCCAGGCCTCTGACTAATCCGTTGCATAAGGGTGTCAAGTTCGACTGGATAGACAAGTGTCAGGAAAGTTTCCAGGCGCTCAAAGACAAGTTGACTTCTGTCCCCGTGCTTACTCCACCTGATACTAAGAAGGACTTCGTCATTTACTGCAACGCTTCCCGTCAAGGATTAGGCTGTGTCCTAATGCAAGAGCGCATAGTGATTGCTCATGCCTCTTGTCAACTGCACCCTCACGAAGAAAACTACCCAGTTCATGACCTTGAGCTTGCTGCTGTCATTCATGCACTGAAGCAGTGGCGACATTACCTTCTCGGTAATCATTGCGAGATCTTCATCGACCACCAAAGTCTGAAGTATCTGTTTACTCAGCCAGATCTGAACCTCCGGCGGCAGAGATGGATGGAGACTATTGCAGACTTTGACGTGGGTATATCCTATACCCCCGGCAAGGCTAATGTACTGGCTGATGCCTTGAGCCGCAAGTCTTACTGCAACCACCTCCAGGTTCACAAAGTTCAGCCCTCGATTGTCAAAGAATTTAGAAAGATGAACCTTCATATTGTTCCTCCTGGAGCACTCGCTCCCCCTCCCCGGAGTTCCGCAAGATGAATCTTCTTGTTGTTACTAAGGGTTCTCTAAATACCCTGGCTGTCGTACCAGATCTCATAGCTGGTATAAAGACTATTCAAGGTTATGACTCTGAAGTCCATAAGATTAAACGCCATCTAGCAGAAGGAAAGCCCTCATTCTTCACTATCGCCGACGATGGCGCCTTGTATTTCAAAGGCCGCCTAGTGGTACCATGTTCGAAGAAAAACCTGGATAAGACTAAAAGGGTTATGCAAGAAGCTCATGATACGCCTCTGTCCATAGATCCTGGTAGTACAAAGATGTACCAGGATATTCGTCAAAGACTCTGGTGGTCTAATATGAACCAGGACATTGCTCGTTATGTTGCTGAGTGTGACGTTTGTCGCCGTATCAAAGCAGAGCATCAGAGGCCTGCTGGAACTCTGCAACCTATCTCTATTCCTGAATGGAAATGGGACCATGTTGAGATGGACTTCGTCACTGGATTTCCCAAATCGCAGAAAGGTAATGATGCTATTCTTGTCGTCATTGACCGGCTTTCTAAAGTTGCACATTTTCTGGCGGTCAAAGAGACAATCACTGCTAGTCAGCTTGCTACTCTCTACATGGCCAGAATTGTTTCACTTCACGGTATTCCACTGGTTATCAGTTCAGACCGTGGCAGCTTATTCACTTCAAGTTCTGGGCAAGTTTCCAAGAAGCTATGGGGACTCATCTGTCGTTCAGTACTGCGTTTCATCCTCAGTCGCAAGGACAGGTTGAACGTGTCAACCAAGTTCTCGAAGACATGCTTCGAGCTTGTGTAATATCATTCGGCAAGAAATGGGAGGAATCTCTTCCATATGCCGAGTTCTCTTATAATAATAGCTATCAAGCTAGTCTGAAGATGTCCCCCTTCGAAGTGCTATATGGACGAAAGTGTTGAACCCCTCTGAACTGGTCAGAAACGGGGGAACGTCCACTCTTTGGTCCGGATATTATCCAACAGGCCGAAGAAAAAGTTCGCATTATTCGCGAGAATCTCAAGACTGCTCAGTCACGTCAGAAAAGTCAGTATGACCGTCATCACCAAGACATGGACTATCAACCTGGCGAAAAGGCTTATCTTCGAGTTACACCAATGAAGGGTGCACACCACTTCGGGATCAAAGGAAAGCTAGCTCCCTGCTATATTGGTCCTTTCACTATTCTCGAAAGGCGTGGAAAGGTGGCATATCAACTGGAGCTTCCGCCGAACCTTTCTCAGGTTCACGATGTGTTCCACGTGTCACAACTCCGACGCTGCTTCAAGGACCCAATCCGAGCAGTGGATCATGAAGTGCTTGAATTGCAACAGGACCTCTCCTATAAAGAGCATCCGGTCCGCATTCTCGACCAAGCTGAATGCCGCACACGTCAGAAGGCGATCAAGTTCCTCAAGGTCCAGTGGTCGAATCACTCTGAAGACGAAGCCACCTGGGAACGCGAGGATCGTCTTCGTGATGAATACCCCGCACTGTTTCCTTCTACCTCCTAAATCTCGGAACGAGATTTCTTGTAGTGGAGGAGAATTGTAACGCCCGGATAATCTTGCTACAGTAATCCCACGCTAATCATGCCACGTCATCCCTATTACTGTTGCTAAACGTCCGTTAGTTCAAACCACGACAAATTCAAATTTAAAATTAATGTCGGCAATAAAAGTTTTCAAAAATTGAAACAAAAATGTTTGGTGGTTACCATATATTACAAAGGTAATTATGGTGTAACAAACATTTTTATAAAATGGCTAAATGGTTTAAAATGATTTAAACAGAAAAGAAAGAAATAATAAAAGAAAATAGAAAACAAACAAACAAAAAATGGAAGGAGAGAAAGGCCCCACTGGGCTTCGGCCCAGCAGGCCGGCCCTTCCGGCCGCAGGCCCAACCGGCCTCCCCCCCCACTTCTCCATATCCCCCCACGAAACCGAACCCTAACCTAACCACTCCCCCACTCGCTTCCCCCCCCCCACTCCCATCGCCTGGATCTGGATCGGGGAATCCCGATCCCCTCGCCCCTCTCCCTCGCGCGCCCGTCGTCGCCTGGACGCGTCGGCGACCGGAGCTCCCTCGCCGGCCTGCTTCCCTTCCCCACCGGCCTGCACCCGCTCCACCGTATCATCCCCGGCTGCCTCCTTGTCCCCCATTGCCGCGTGCCCTACTCCTCCTTGTGAGCGCCTCCCTCCTCTCCCTTTCTCCTCGCCGCGGTCACCGACAGCCCGTCGCGCCTATCACCGCGTGCGCCCGCGCCTCCCCGCGCACCCTGCGACCGCAGCCCCCCTGAACCCGCAGCCCTCCCTGCTCCGACTGTCCTCGCCGACCACGCCCGCGGCCCCTGCTTGCCGGCCAGCGCGAGCCCGCCGCCGGCCCAGCGCACGCGGCCACCCCTGCCGACCGCACCCTGGGCGTGCACCCGCGGCCCTCCTTGCCTCGCTCCCGCGCCGTGGCCACCCCCCTTGCCACGCCTCTGCTTTTGCTGCCCCACCTTTGCCTTGCCGCGTCGCCCGCTCGCCGGTGCACCGGTGCCCGCGCCCGCCAGCCGCCCCGTCGGGTGCGCCCCTGCGAGGGCCATCGCCCGTTCGGGCTGCACCCGATACCTGCACGCCCGCAAAGGCTCCTAGGGCCTATGACGAACGGGGCCCACGCCCAGAACAAAATTGTAAAAAATAATAATAATAATTAACTAATTAACTAATTGATTAATTAATTAAAGAATTAATTAACTTAATTAATTGTGTTTAACTAACCTAATCAATTAACTAAACTAATTAAACCTGTTTAGTTAGTCATAGACAATGATAGTAGGACCCACATGTCAGTTTGACTAGGTCAACTGACTAGTTGACCGCTGACACAATAATGACGTCATGCTGACATCACAAGTCACTGTTTTGGATAATTTGGATTTAAAAAATTAAATTAATTCTAGAAAATTGATAAATCTTTAAAAATTAATATAAAATAAACCGTAACTCGGATTAAATTATTTTCAACATGAAAGTTGCTCAGAACGACGAGACGAATCCGGATACGCAACCCGTTCATCCGCCACGCATCCCTAGCATAGTGAATATGCAACTTTTCCCCTCCGACTCCTCTGCCCGAAAATGCGAAACGCCGGGGATAATTTCCTGGCTGTTCCTCCCCTTCACCGGTACCACCTCGTAACGCGTTAGGGCACACCTAGCATCACACTTTGTCATGTCATGCATCGACATGCATTTGTTTGCATTATATTTATTGTTTCTTCCCCCTCTTCTCTCGCTAGACACCGAGACCGACGCCGCTGCTACCCAGTACGACTACGGTGTTGACGACCACTCTCTCTTGCCAGAGCAACCAGGCAAGCCCCCCCTTTTGATCACCAGATATCGCCTACTCATCTCTATACTGCTTGCATTAGAGTAGTGTAGCATGTTACTGCTTTCCGTTATTCCTATCCTGATGCATAGCCTGTCCTTGCTACTACTGTTGTTACCATTACCTGCTATCCTACTGCTTAGTATAGGATGCTAGTGTTCCATCAGTGGCCCTACACTCTTGTCCGTCTGCCATGCTATACTACTGGGCCGTGATCACTTCGGGAGGTGATCACGGGCATATACTATATACTTTACACAGTTACATTACCTGTGGTACTGTTCGGAGTTGGGGGCTGAAGGGGCAGGTGGCTCCATCCCGGTAGAGGTGGGCCTGGGTTCCCGATGGCCCCCGACTGTTACTTTGAGGCGGAGCGACAGGGCAGGTTGAGACCACCTAGGAGAGAGGTGGGCCTGGCCCTGGTCGGCATTCGCAGATACTTAACATGTTTAACGAGATCTTGATATTTGATCTGAGTTTGGCTACTGGCCTATACGCACTAACCATCTACGCGGGGACAGTTATGGGAACTCGACGTCGTGGTATCAGCCGAAGCCTTCGTGACATCAGCAACGGAGCGGGCGCTGGATTGGACTGGAACGCCTACTAGGCTAGGTTCTGCTTCCGGCCGCCCACGCAACATGCAGGTGTGCTAAGGGCGATGGGCCCAGACCCCTGGGCGCTTAGGTTTAGACCGGCGTGCTGACCTCTCTGTTGGTCTAGGTGGGGCTGCGACGTGTTGATCTTCCGAGGCCGGGCATGACCCAGAAAAGTGTGTCCGGCCAAATGGGATCGAGCGTGTTGGGTTATGTGGTGCACCCCTGCAGGGAAGTTAATCTATTCGAATAGCCGTGATCTTCGGTAACAGGACGACTTGGAGTTGTACCTTGACCTTATGACAACTAGAACCGGATACTTAATAAAACACACCCTTCCAAGTGCCAGATACAATCGGTGATTGCTCTCTCACAGGGCGACGAGGGGAGGATCATCGGTTAGGATTATGCTACGTGATGATACTTGGAGGTCTTTAGTCTATTCTCTTCTACATGCTGCAAGACAGAGGCTGCCAGAAGCATAGTCTTCGAAAGGACTAGCTATCCCCCCTTATCCCGGCTTTCTGCAGTTCAGTCCACATATAATAGCCTTATTCCAGTTGATACCAATGCATACATATGTAGTGTAGCTCCTTTCTTGCGAGTACTTTGGATGAGTACTCACGGTTGCTTTCTCCTTCCCTTCCCTCTATCCTTTCTACCTGGTTGTCGCAACCAGATGCTGGAGCCCAGGAGCCAGACGCCACCGTCGACGACGACTCCTACTACACCGGAGGTGCCTACTACTACGTGCTGCCCGCTGACGACGACCAGGAGTAGTTAGGAGGATCCCAGGCAGGAGGCCTGCGCCTCTTTCGATCTGTATCCCAGTTTGTGCTAGGCTTCTTAAGGGAAACTTGTTTAACTTATGTCTGTACTCAGATATTGTTGCTTCCACTGACTTGTCTATGGTCGAGCTCTTCTATTCGAGCCCTCGAGGCCCCTGGCTTGTAATATGATGCTTGTATGACTTATTTAAGTTTTAGAGTTGTGTTGTGATATCTTCCCGTGAGTCCCTATCTTGATCGTACACATTTGCGTGCATGATTAGTGTACGATTGAATCGGGGGCGTCACATCACCGGGCATTCCGTATGCAAGCATTTGGATGGCAGCGGTGCATTTCTGATAAGAGGAGAAACCGATCTTGCCGACGGCATCCTATTTGCACTCGAAATAGTCTTCATAGCCGACCACCCCTCTCTAATACGGTTGACAAGATGCCTACTCATATGGAAACGACGGCGGAATATTTGATGTTTGAACAATAGGTTTGTTGTATCAAAGTAGTCCTTCCAAAGAAGGAAATGCCCGCTCTCTCACTTGCGATTCAACGCCTGAAGGTGGCTCGTGATACGCCCATTTTGCATCATGCTTTTATATCGATACTTTTTGCATTATGGGCTGTTATTACACATTATGTCACAATACTTATGCCTATTCTCTCTTATTATACAAGGTTTACATAAGGAGGGAGAATGCCGGCAGCTGGAATTCTGGGCTGGAAAAGGAGCAAATATTAGAGACCTATTCTGCACAAGTCCAAAAGTCATGAAACTCCACGAAAGTTATTTTTGGAAATAATAAAAAATCCTGAGTGGAAGAAATACCAGAGGGGGCCCACACCCTGGCCACGAGGTTGGGGGCGTGCCCTACCCCCTGGACGCGCCCCTGCCTTGTGGGCCCCCTGTTGGCCCTCCGGTGCCCATCTTCTGCTATATGAAGTCTTTCGTCCGAAGAAAAATCATAAGCGAGCTTTCGGGACGAGACTCCTGTCACATCCCTAGCTGCTGGTAGTGCTCTGGGCTAGCTCATGTGTGCATCATGTTTAAATTCTGAAAATTTGAATTGAGGGAATTTTGGAAGCCTCAAAAACTTAAATAAAAGAGGGGCAAGAAACCCTAAAACTGCAATCAGTAAATCCAAAATGCCCTAGAAATAGCTCTGACAATTTTGGCAAGAGTTATAAATCAAACCAAAATTTTGGGACATTTCTAAGGAATTATTGGGCTCTGATTTTAAATCAATATTTTATTTGAATTTGGAGTTATATTCATAATATATAATGAATATATTTTCAAATGACCTGAGATATTTTTGTATATGTGGAGAAGTCCATTAAGTGACTTAAAAATATCCAGGGGAGTTTTGGCACTGTTTTCAAACTCTGTTTGAATTAAAATTCAGTGCCAATTAAATAAAACAGAACAAAAATAGAAAACAATAAATAAAAACAGAGAGAGGGAGAGAAGGCCACCTGGGCCACCTACCTGGCGCCACTTACCTGGCCCAGCTCCCCAGCCGGCCCAGCCCACCTCCTCCCCCTTGTCCTCTTCCTCCTCTGCCAGGAGGACGAACAGAGGCGAGGCGTGGCGCGCGCCGACGCTGCCTCGGCCACCTCCTGCTTCCCCTGGCCACCTCCTGCTTCCCCTGGCCGCGTGGATGAATGCCCCGGTGTCGTCCCGATCCGCCCGACCTCTCTCACTCTTCCCTGCTCCCTCTCTCGCCGTTTCCCACCTCACCGAACACGCTCGCCGCCGCCGACGAGCTCCCTCGTGGCCACCGGCCACCCCTAGCCTCGCCGATGCGCTCAAAGGCTCCGCCTCGACCCCCTCCTTCCTCCCCACCGACCCACGGCCCTCCGGAGGCCCTGCAACGCCGCCACCATCGCCGTTCCGTCGCCGGCCACCGAAGCTCACCGCCGTCGATTCAAGACGTCTGGCGCGTCCCCGAGCCCACTGAGCCACCCTGCTGCCCCCCTGTGAGCTTACCGTCGTTTCCCCTCACCTCTCTCTCTCGCGCGCGCCCTGTAGCCGCCGCCCCACGAGCACCCGAAGCCGCCGTCCGCCATGGCCGGCGAGCTCCGTGCCCCGAGCACCTCTGCCTCGCATAGCAGCTCCGACATGCTCCTGCCGCCCTTTAGGTGCTGCCTAGCACCTCCGTTCACCCACCTATGAGCTGCAGCACCACACCCACACTTAGCCGAGCTCCGGCCGCCGCGGAAGTGGACGCCGCCGTCGATCTGAGTCGTCTCCGGCAACCCCACTAGCACCAGAGGACGCGGACGAGGCTCGGGGTTCCAACGGTGCCATCCGCGCCTCGATCCGTGGCCTGTACTGCGATTCCGCGCATCGCCGCCGTCTCGGGCCTCGCCGGCGTCATGTCGCCGGTGGATTAGCCCCGGTTGACCAGGGATTTGACCCCCCTGGGTCACTGACGTGTGGGCCCGTCCCCTGCTAACTCTTGGTTAAGATAATAACTAATTTTAACTAAGTCACTGACTCACTGACATGCGGGCCCCGCCCGGCTAACCAAGTTAGTTAGGATTAATCTTAATTAGGTTAGTTAGTCCAGACACTGACACGCAGGGCCCACAGGTCAGTTTGACCTGGACGGCGCCCGTTGACCTGCTGAGGTCAGCATGAGGTCATGCTGACGCAATAATTCCTTTCTGGAATTAAAATAAATTAGGAAATGATTTATAAATTCCAGAAAATAGCTAAAACTTCAATAAATCATAGAAAATTAACCGTAACTCCAAATTAAATAATTTATATATGAAAAATTATCAGAAAAATTCAAGGATTCCATCTGTACCATTTTCATGCATGTTAGAGCAACTTATCACTACTGTTTAGGACAAATGAAGTGAATGACATTTAAATAATCACATATGGAGTTTGAATTTGAATCTTGTATTCAAACCAACTTCATTTAATCTGTTGCTAGTTGCATTAGCTCAAAACACATTCATTTTGCCATGTCATGATCATGCATCATATTGTGCATTGCATTGATTGTGTTCCCTTCTGTGTTGCCGGTAATTGTCCCCTCTCGATAGACGTGATACCGATGATGTGATCGTTGACACTGATGAAGACTCAATGTTATCTTCAGAAGTGCCAGGCAAGCAAAACCCCCTTGTTCATTCCGATACAATCCCACTCTCTCGCTCCTGCTCTCTTTTACTGCATTAGGACAACACCGATTCAACTGTTACTTGCTGCGGTAGCTGAACCCCTTTATCCTTTGCATGACCTGTCATTGCCACAGTAAATAGATGAAACCCACTAGCATGAGTAGGAGTTGTTTGAGCCCTGTTGTGCCTACTCATTCATGTTTGTTTGTCATGCCTGCTACTGCTTAGAGTTGAGTCAGGTCTGATTCATCGGGGATGAATCAGAGGCGTGTGAACATGTCCTACTGTGTGTGAGCTAAGTGTGTGAACACGATTTGGTAAAGGTAGCGGTGAGAGGCCATGTAGGAGTACATGGTGGGTTGTCTCATTGAAGCCGTCCTCAGGAACTGAGTTCTGTGTTTGTGATCCATGATTCAGCTACTACCATACATTGGGCCCTGAAATATGACCCCGCTCGACTTCTTATTCACCCTAGTCCTCTGTCCAGGAGTTGCAAGTAGTTTCTGGTGTTTGTAGCTTACTGGAGGCCGTGGACAGCGCTGACCGTAGGGGTGGGCTGTGATGCGGTAGGTACGTGGCACGGTGTACCGGATGCCCGTTTGGTATCTCGGGAACCCTGTTCACATCGTTTGGGGCTGTGAGCGAAACTCCGGCCGGATCTCCTCATGGATGGAACCCGAATAGGCGATAAACCTGGACTAGAGACTTGAGTGTTTAGGTAGGTCGTGGTCTACACCCACGTCGGCTTTCGCTTGAAGTCTGCCGAGCACATGTCGTGTGCAGACGCTAAGTGGTGGAAACATGTATGAAGAAGTACACCCCTGCAGGGTTAACATCATCTATTCGAATAGCCGTGTCCGCGGTAAAGGACTTCTGGGTTGCTTATATCAGTTCATAGACAAGTGAAAGTGGATACTCTAAAATACGCAAGATAAGCGTGAGTGCTATGGATGGCGTTCTCGTAGGGAGACGGGAGCGGATCCATAGTGGTGTATTGATATGGTGAATATGTGGACTCGTGTGCGCCACCTCAAAAGAGTCGCTTGCAGTCGTAGTTCAGGATAGCCACCGAGTCAAAGCTGGCTTGCTGCAGTTAAACCCCACCATCCCCTTTGTTGATAATGATGCATATGTAGTTAGTTCTGATGTAAGTCTTGCTGGGTACATTTGTACTCACGTTTGCCTATTTTATGTTTTTGCAGAGAGACTTCAGTCTCACTAGTAGTTCCGCGTGGACTTCGACGTTTAGCTTGTTACCTCAGCTACGATCTTGTGCCCTCGGCAGGATCTGATAGATAGTCAGGCTTCTCAGCCTTTTTCATTTATAGATGTCTGTACTCAGACATGATAGCTTCCGCTTGTGCTTTGACTTGTATGCTCTGATTGTTGGGTCATGAGACCCATGTTTGTAATATCTCGCTCCTCGGAGCCTATTGAATAAATTACTTGAGTCGTAGAGTCATGTTGTGATGCCATGTTGTATTTGCACATATCGAGCATATTGTGTGTATGTTATTGAAATGCTTGGTATGTGTGGGATCTGACCATCTAGTTGTTTATCTTTAGTAGCCTCTCTTACCGGGAAATGTCTCCTAGTGTTTCCACTGAGCCATGGTAGCTTGCTACTGCTCCGGAACACTTAGGCTGGCCGGCATGTGTCCTTCTTCGTTCCTGTGTCTGTCCCTTCGGGGAAATGTCACGCGATGAATACCGGAGTCCTGTTAGCCCGCTACAGCCCGGTTCACCGGAGTCCTGCTAGCCCAGTGCTACAGCCTGGATTCACTCGCTGATGACCGACACGTTCGATGCTGGGTCATGGATGCCTGTCCCTGTAAGTCTGTGCCACTTTGGGTTTACGACTAGCCATGTCAGCCCGGGCTCCTTATCATATGGATGCTAGCGACACTGTCATATACGTGTGCCAAAAGGCGCAAACGGTCCCGGGCAAAGGTAAGGCGACACCCGTGGGAATACCGTGCGTGAGGCCGCAAAGTGATATGAGGTGTTACATGCTAGATCGATGTGGCATTGAGTCGGGGTCCTGACAGCGTTGGTATCAGAGCTTGACTGCCTGTAGGACTACCAAGCCAAACTGGTCGAAGTTGAGTCTAGAAATTCTTTAGTTATATGTAGGGGAATTGATTGTGGGATGGAACGTAAGGCTCTTTTACTCCTTATACCTCATGCCTTCTGATCTGAGTCATCTTATCTTTCCTGCGGGGATTAAGAACTAGGCTATCTCTTCTTCCCATCAGGATCATGTGTTACTAATCAGTGGACTTATAAGATTGTTGGATTTAAGTCTCAGTTCAGTTCCTACTACTTCCGTATGTTAATTGTTGATCTCGAAACCGTGATATTGTGCTTCTGAGTGGTTATGCCACCATTTTTGTGAATGTCTCAAATCTTTTCTGAGCATTTACAGTCGTTATGTTGTCCGAGTCATCCCAGGTTTCTAAGTAGTCTGATGCATTTGCAAATCCCTTCTTCCCGTTTCATTGTTCCCATGGGCCAGATTAACCACACTAATCAGCGAGTTGAGGTACTCCGTTACCTTGACATATATGTTGGAGGTATTATTATGACCCTAGGTGTCTTAGGGGATCATCTAGTAATTTAGCCATGATTTGTGTTCCCAGTGTGATGATTCTGGCCATCATTCTCGAAAGCATCCCGTGATGTTATTAGTTAGTAGGCATTCTACTCCTGGGTTCTGAACCCGAGATTCACTCTACCTATTTCATGTTGATAGTAATTGCTAGTGCCTTTAGGATATTAGTAACCTTTGCGATAGTCCTTGAAGTCCGTGGTATCTTCTTCTTCCAAATACCATGAACTACTTATGGCAGAAGTTCCTCGTTGAACTGAAATATCACAACAGGATTATTCTTGAGGAGTTCTCCATTCATAAATCGTGACTCTGCCAGTTCTACCTTTCTGCATGGGTTATCCAGAAGAAATATGTTGAATTCGTTCGACATATTAATCTATGCATCCACAACTCAGAAAATCGTATGTTCCTTTGAGTTGTCCCTCTTTAGTTGTCTTCTGACCCTCGTCTATCAATTGATAGTCAAGATTATGTGTGCATTCGTTCATCGATGCCTATTACCCTTGTGGTCCGTCAAGCCATTCCATTCAGAATGACTAGGAGAAACAAACTCCAGTACCTCTTCCATATCCAGGATTGGGTCAAAGAAGTTGTGCTCCGCAGATCAAATTGCTAATCCAGCTTTTGTTCTGTTCTAACTTGGAGTATTACCATCTTTATATCAAGAATGTCATGGGAATTGCACACCATCCTATGAACTCTTGGTACAGTGATACTTCTTGCCATCATTAGTCATTCCTCAGTCTTCGTGTTGATGCAACCGGAATACCGCCAAATGAATTGTGATGTGTGAAATCAATATGCCTAGCAACCTCGTTGCTGGGTAGTTAAAGGACAATAATTTCATTCTTAGCGTGTTGGTTTTGAATCATCATTCTAAAGTTGATCATGCTACCTAGTCCATTCTCCTGGTTCACTCCTCGATCGATGAGTTAGGATTATTTCAAATCCTTGCTCTATTGATCATATCGTCTTGCCCTGAAAAGCAAGATTGTTCTCGAGCTTAGTAACATACCGGTGGTTCGTGATTTTCTGAATATCTTCTCAGAAGTATTACCGGGTTATTTCCTGACTGTTATGTTGGGCTTGTGATCAAGTTGGTTTCTTGTGAACCACCTTCTCTCCAAGAATCGGTGTTAGATATCCCTGAGCTAGTTAGTTAAGCTAAACAACAACTTGGAGGGTTGGAAGATAAAAGCTTGCCTGACTTAGTTCGTTCCAAAGGGATATTCTTGTGTAGTGTGTGTTGAAGAAAGACGGTATCTTCATCGATTGGTCCCTGTGATCAGTTGCTGGACCTATTGTCTTATCAATCCTTTGATTTGAGTGTGGGCTATCGTCAAATCAAGTCAGTACCAACGATGCTCGTAATGTTGTCTTATTCGTGGTTGATCCCTCGCGCATACACCATTACATCTTTGGTCTGACCAATGCTATCACCGTGTTCACTTAACTATGGAATTCCTTTTAGAAGGAAACCTAGATGAATTGTTGTTGAGCCCATTGACAACATCCTTATCTCCTCCATGATTTTGTTGGACATTAAGCTAGTGTTGGAAACTTTTGAAAGCATTTTCTTCATGCTAGCTCATGAAGTATTTGTTGATGAAAGGAGTGACTTCCTCTTATACACGTGCATTTGGTGAAAGTTGCCGCCGTGAATTTGAGAAAGTTAGTTTTGCTTCCTCTGGAATCATCCCAAGTCAGTCATGCATATGTGCGAGGTATTCTGTGGTCTGGAGATTTGCAACCTCCATTCTATATGTATATCCTAGCACACCAAGCCACTGATTGAGTTGTTCAAAGATAAAGGAGTCTGTCCAAGGTGAACTCTTTGGACTTCCACGCGTGGAGACTTCGATGTCATTAATGATGGTTCCCCACCTGAACTCGGTAGTGTTTTGTTGTAAGACTACCATGTGATAATGTTTGTCTGGGACAACGTGTTCACATGTGTGTAGCAGAACCAGCTCATGTTTTGGAGCTTGCTATCGTAGTTCGCTCCCCGAGAATCTCGCAACGTCATCTCGTCGATTTGTGTTGCAAACTTTCATTTTTCTTCCTAGACTCGATGAGTCTGGAATATCCTGACACCAACCAGATCTGAATCTCAGGCAGATATAATGGTTGGAACATTTCCCAAGAACTATAATATCGGTCCCTCGGAAACCAGTAAGGTGGATGTCGTGGCCAACACACCCCGCCAGGAGACCTATTATTGTAGTATCTTGATTGGAGAAGTTGGCCACCTCCCCATAGGGATTTCGTAGGATTTACTCCCTAGTTACCCCTATGGATTCCTGTGCTCCCGAAGTCCGACCTTTTTACTTGATGTTCTAGATATCAAACCATATCTATGAATGGGTTACACTAGCACATCAAGGAGAACATTAGAAGCGGAGTGCTAAATGTCTCTCGGTCGATCATCCAGATTTTATTTCCTTGGCCCCGCCAAGGGTGAAATCTGAGAAGGTGTTATCTTCCTTTGCATCTGCATCATCCATCATTATTCATCATGGTAGTATGTTGTGTTGTCAGCACCCTTGACGCGGTTGTTGATAAAACCTTGATGATTGTGGAAATGCTCAAGTTCTTGAGAGCACGCACAAGCGCTACGTCTTATCATCGGCACTAGCTGGGATTGCCCCAGATTTCCTCGGTTATGCTATAACCACTCCAACAGTGAATTCACTCTCTATTGTTGGGTTCTTCCCCAGTTACCAGAATCATTCCCAGCATTTGCATTTTGTTCCCAGCTTGCACCGCCAATGTGCCATTCTACCATGGGTCTCTTCCATTTCCGGTGATAAGCAAAATTCATCCATTACGTTGTCTTCAACAAGGTAATCCACATCATCCAAGTCCGAGTATGCCATTCTACCGACCCCCTCCAAACGAACGTTGTGAATTGCCTTAGGCTGGTATGGAGAGTTTCAATGATCTTTGAATCAAAGGTAATTCTTTTTGCCACTTAAGGTAATAATCTACGAATCACCCTACTCCAGGATGTTTCGTCGTGGTATCATGGCAATTCAACTCCTCGCTATGTTGACAACCGATCACCACATTCTTAGGTGTGGAATTGTCGTCTACCTAGTGAACCTTCGTCATCTGCCTCACTCCATTCTTATGGATGAGTGCTTCGTCCCTCAGCTCGAGAGATGTTGCTATGTCTCATTCCATGAGTTAATCCTGAGTTGTTCGACCTTCGAGAAGAACGATTCTTTTAGGGTCTTTCCTTTCCTCTCGTTGTCATGTTAGTTGGAGTTCTCAGAACACGACGACAAGACAAAGATGGTGATTGAATCAACGCTCTTATGAAGTGCACCCTGGATCGTGAAGATTGTACTAGTCTGCGTTATCCCTTCACCCTACCCTACGCTTGAATCTCGAGACGAGATTCTTGTTTAGTGGGGGTGAGTTGTCACATCCCTAGCTGCTGGTAGTGCTCTGGGCTAGCTCATGTGTGCATCATGTTTAAATTCTGAAAATTTGAATTGAGGGAATTTTGGAAGCCTCAAAAACTTAAATAAAAGAGGGGCAAGAAACCCTAAAACTGCAATCAGTAAATCCAAAATGCCCTAGAAATAGCTCTGACAATTTTGGCAAGAGTTATAAATCAAACCAAAATTTTGGGACATTTCTAAGGAATTATTGGGCTCTGATTTTAAATCAATATTTTATTTGAATTTGGAGTTATATTCATAATATATAATGAATATATTTTCAAATGACCTGAGATATTTTTGTATATGTGGAGAAGTCCATTAAGTGACTTAAAAATATCCAGGGGAGTTTTGGCACTGTTTTCAAACTCTGTTTGAATTAAAATTCAGTGCCAATTAAATAAAACAGAACAAAAATAGAAAACAATAAATAAAAACAGAGAGAGGGAGAGAAGGCCACCTGGGCCACCTACCTGGCGCCACTTACCTGGCCCAGCTCCCCAGCCGGCCCAGCCCACCTCCTCCCCCTTGTCCTCTTCCTCCTCTGCCAGGAGGACGAACAGAGGCGAGGCGTGGCGCGCGCCGACGCTGCCTCGGCCACCTCCTGCTTCCCCTGGCCACCTCCTGCTTCCCCTGGCCGCGTGGATGAATGCCCCGGTGTCGTCCCGATCCGCCCGACCTCTCTCACTCTTCCCTGCTCCCTCTCTCGCCGTTTCCCACCTCACCGAACACGCTCGCCGCCGCCGACGAGCTCCCTCGTGGCCACCGGCCACCCCTAGCCTCGCCGATGCGCTCAAAGGCTCCGCCTCGACCCCCTCCTTCCTCCCCACCGACCCACGGCCCTCCGGAGGCCCTGCAACGCCGCCACCATCGTCGTTCCGTCGCCGGCCACCGAAGCTCACCGCCGTCGATTCGAGACGTCTGGCGCGTCCCCGAGCCCACTGAGCCACCCTGCTGCCCCCCTGTGAGCTTACCGTCGTTTCCCCTCACCTCTCTCTCTCGCGCGCGCCCTGTAGCCGCCGCCCCACGAGCACCCGAAGCCGCCGTCCGCCATGGCCGGCGAGCTCCGTGCCCCGAGCACCTCTGCCTCGCATAGCAGCTCCGACATGCTCCTGCCGCCCTTTAGGTGCTGCCTAGCACCTCCGTTCACCCACCTATGAGCTGCAGCACCACACCCGCACTTAGCCGAGCTCCGGCCGCCGCGGAAGTGGACGCCGCCGTCGATCTGAGTCGTCTCCGGCAACCCCACTAGCACCAGAGGACGCGGACGAGGCTCGGGGTTCCAACGGTGCCATCCGCGCCTCGATCCGTGGCCTGTACTGCGATTCCGCGCATCGCCGCCGTCTCGGGCCTCGCCGGCGTCATGTCGCCGGTGGATTAGCCCCGGTTGACCAGGGATTTGACCCCCCTGGGTCACTGACGTGTGGGCCCGTCCCCTGCTAACTCTTGGTTAAGATAATAACTAATTTTAACTAAGTCACTGACTCACTGACATGCGGGCCCCGCCCGGCTAACCAAGTTAGTTAGGATTAATCTTAATTAGGTTAGTTAGTCCAGACACTGACACGCAGGGCCCACAGGTCAGTTTGACCTGGACGGCGCCCGTTGACCTGCTGAGGTCAGCATGAGGTCATGCTGACGCAATAATTCCTTTCTGGAATTAAAATAAATTAGGAAATGATTTATAAATTCCAGAAAATAGCTAAAACTTCAATAAATCATAGAAAATTAACCGTAACTCCAAATTAAATAATTTATATATGAAAAATTATCAGAAAAATTCAAGGATTCCATCTGTACCATTTTCATGCATGTTAGAGCAACTTGTCACTACTGTTTAGGACAAATGAAGTGAATGACATTTAAATAATCACATATGGAGTTTGAATTTGAATCTTGTATTCAAACCAACTTCATTTAATCTGTTGCTAGTTGCATTAGCTCAAAACACATTCATTTTGCCATGTCATGATCATGCATCATATTGTGCATTGCATTGATTGTGTTCCCTTCTGTGTTGCCGGTAATTGTCCCCTCTCGATAGACGTGATACCGATGATGTGATCGTTGACACTGATGAAGACTCAATGTTATCTTCAGAAGTGCCAGGCAAGCAAAACCCCCTTGTTCATTCCGATAAAATCCCACTCTCTCGCTCCTGCTCTCTTTTACTGCATTAGGACAACAACGATCATATTGTTACTTGCTGCGGTAGCTGAACCCTTTATCCTTTGCATGACCTGTCATTGCCACAGTAAATAGATGAAACCCACTAGCATGAGTAGGAGTTGTTTGAGCCCTGTTGTGCCTACTCATTCATGCTTGTTTGTCATGCCTGCTACTGCTTAGAGTTGAGTCAGGTCTGATTCATCGGGGATGAATCAGAGGCGTGTGAACATGTCCTACTGTGTGTGAGCTAAGTGTGTGAACACGATTTGGTAAAGGTAGCGGTGAGAGGCCATGTAGGAGTACATGGTGGGTTGTCTCATTGCAGCCGTCCTCAGGAACTGAGTTCTGTGTTTGTGATCCATGATTCAGCTACTACCATACATTGGGCCCTGAAATATGACCCCGCTCGACTTCTTATTCACCCTAGTCCTCTGTCCAGGAGTTGCAAGTAGTTTCTGGTGTTTGTAGCTTACTGGAGGCCGTGGACAGCGCTGACCGTAGGGGTGGGCTGTGATGCGGTAGGTACGTGGCACGGTGTACCGGATGCCCGTTTGGTATCTCGGGAACCCTGTTCACATCGTTTGGGGCTGTGAGCGAAACTCCGGCCGGATCTCCTCATGGATGGAACCCGAATAGGCGATAAACCTGGACTAGAGACTTGAGTGTTTAGGTAGGTCGTGGTCTACACCCACGTCGGCTTTCGCTTGAAGTCTGCCGAGCACATGTCGTGTGCAGACGCTAAGTGGTGGAAACATGTATGAAGAAGTACACCCCTGCAGGGTTAACATCATCTATTCGAATAGCCGTGTCCGCGGTAAAGGACTTCTGGGTTGCTTATATCAGTTCATAGACAAGTGAAAGTGGATACTCTAAAATACGCAAGATAAGCGTGAGTGCTATGGATGGCGTTCTCGTAGGGAGACGGGAGCGGATCCATAGTGGTGTATTGATATGGTGAATATGTGGACTCGTGTGCGCCACCTCAAAAGAGTCGCTTGCAGTCGTAGTTTAGGATAGCCACGGAGTCAAAGCTGGCCTGCTGCAGTTAAACCCCACCATCCCCTTGTTGAAAATGATGCATATGTAGTTAGTTCTGATGTAAGTCTTGCTGGGTACATTTGTACTCACGTTTGCCTATTTTATGTTTTTGCAGAGAGACTTCAGTCTCACTAGTAGTTCCACGTGGACTTCGACGTTTAGCTTGTTACCTCAGCTACGATCTTGTGCCCTCGGCAGGATCTGATAGATAGTCAGGCTTCTCAGCCTTTTTCATTTATAGATGTCTGTACTCAGACATGATAGCTTCCGCTTGTGCTTTGATTTGTATGCTCTGATTGTTGGGTCATGAGACCCATGTTTGTAATATCTCGCTCCTCGGAGCCTATTGAATAAATTACTTGAGTCGTAGAGTCATGTTGTGATGCCATGTTGTATTTGCACATATCGAGCATATTGTGTGTATGTTATTGAAATGCTTGGTATGTGTGGGATCTGACCATCTAGTTGTTTATCTTTAGTAGCCTCTCTTACCGGGAAATGTCTCCTAGTGTTTCCACCGAGCCATGGTAGCTTGCTACTGCTCCGGAACACTTAGGCTGGCCGGCATGTGTCCTTCTTCGTTCCTGTGTCTGTCCCTTCGGGGAAATGTCACGCGATGAATACCGGAGTCCTGTTAGCCCGCTACAGCCCGGTTCACCGGAGTCCTGCTAGCCCAGTGCTACAGCCTGGATTCACTCGCTGATGACCGACACGTTCGATGCTGGGTCATGGATGCCTGTCCCTGTAAGTCTGTGCCACTTTGGGTTTACGACTAGCCATGTCAGCCCGGGCTCCTTATCATATGGATGCTAGCGACACTGTCATATACGTGTGCCAAAAGGCGCAAACGGTCCCGGGCAAAGGTAAGGCGACACCCGTAGGAATACCGTGCGTGAGGCCGCAAAGTGATATGAGGTGTTACATGCTAGATCGATGTGTCATTGAGTCGGGGTCCTGACAACTCCGCCGCCACGAGGCGGAACCAATCTAGGGCTCCGGCAGAGCTGTTCTGCTAGGGACACTTCCCTCCGGGAGGGGGAAATCATCGCCATCGTCATCACCAACGCTCCTATCATCGGGAGAGGGTAATCTCCATCAACATCTTCACCAGCACCATCTCCTCTCAAACCCTAGTTCATCTCTCGTATTCAATTCTTGTCTCTAAGTCTGGGATTGGTACCTGTAGGTTGCTAGTAGTGTTGATTACTCCTTGTAGTTGATTCTAGTTGGTTTATTTGGTGGAAGACCATATGTTCAGATCCTATATGCATATTAATACTCCTCTGATTATGAACATGAATATGCTTTGTGAGTAGTTACGTTTGTTCCTGAGGACATGGGAGAAGTCTTGCTATTAGTAGTCATGTGAATTTGGTATTCGTTCGATATATTGATGAGATGTATGTTGTCTATCCTCTAGTGGTGTTATGTGAACGTCGAATACATGACACTTCACCATTATTTGGGCCTAGAGGAAGGCATTTGGAAGTAATAAGTAGATGATGGGTTGCTAGAGTGACAGAAGTTTAAACCCTAGTCTATGCGTTGCTTCGTAAGGGGCTGATTAGGATCCATATGTTTCATGCTATGGTCAGGTTTACCTTAATACTTCTTTTGTAGTTGCGGATTCTTGCAATAGGGGTTAATCATAAGTGGGATGCTTGTCCAAGTAAGGGCATCACCCAAGCACCGGTTGTGACGCCCCCGATTCAATCGTACACTAATCATGCACGCAAATGTGTACGATCAAGATCAGGGACTCACGGGAAGATATCACAACACAACTCTAAAACATAAATAAGTCATACAAGCATCATAATACAAGCCAGGGGCCTCGAGGGCTCGAATACAAGTGCTCGATCATAGACAAGTCAACGGAAGTAACATCTGAGTACATACATAAGTTAAACAAGTTTGCCTTAAGAAGGCTAGCACAAACTGGAATACATATCGAAAGAGGCGCAGGCCTCCTACCTGGGATCCTCCTAACTACTCCTGGTCGTCGTCAGCGGGCTGCACGTAGTAGTAGGCACCTCTAGTGTAGTAGGAGTCATCGTTGAAGGTGGCATCTCGATCCTGGGCTCCATCGTCTGGTCGCAGCAATCGGGTAGAGAAATGGGAAAAAGGGGGAACAAGGCAACCGTGAGTACTCATCCAAAGTACTCGCAAGCAAGGAGCTACACTACATATGCATGGATATATGTGTAAAGGACCATATCAGTGGACTAAACTGCAGAATGCCAGAATAAGAGGGGGATAGCTAATCCTATCGAAGACTACGCTTCTTGCAGCCTCCATCTTGCAGCATATAGAAGAGAGTAGACTGAAGTCCTCCAAGTAGCATCACATAGCATAATCCTACCCGGCGATCCCCTCCTCGTCGCCCTGTTAGAGAGCGATCACCGGGATGTATCTGGCACTTGGAAGGGTGTGTTTTATTAAGTGTCCGGTTCTAGTTGTCATAAGGTCAAGGTACAACTCCGGGTCATCCTTTTACCGAGGGACACGGCTATTCAAATAGATTAACTTCCCTGCAGGGGTGCACCACATAACCCAACATGCTTGATCCCATTTGGCCGGACACACTTTTCGGGGTCATGCCCGGCCGTGGAAGATCAACACGTCGCAACCCCACCTAGGCACAACAGAGAGGTCCGCACGCCGGTCGAATCCTAAGCGCACAGGGATCTGGGCCCATCGCCCATAGCACACCTGCACATTGCGTACGCGGCCGGAGAGCATACCTAGCAACCTCCATTACAAAGGAAGTCACGTTACGCGTTCCAACCCGGCGCGCACCGCTCAGTCGCTGACGTCACGAAGGCTTCGGCTGATACCACGACGTCGAGTGCACATAACTTTCCCACGTAGTTGGTTAGTGTGTATAGACCAAATGGCCAGACTCAGATCAAATACCAAGATCTCGTTAAGCGTGTTATTTGAAGTTACCGCGAACGCCGATAGGGCCAAGCCCACCTCTCACCCAGGTAGTCTCAACCTGACCTGTCGCTCCGTCACAAAGATCCACCCAGAGGGCCGTCGGGACAAAGGTCCTTTCAGCCCCCAATCCGTGAATCACTCGCGGGTACTCCTCGAGCCGACCAGACTTTAGTCACCACATGTATCATGTATAAAGTATAGTATATACCCGTGATCACCTCTCGAGTGATCACGGCCCGATAGTATAGCACAGCAGACGGACAAGAATGTAGGGCCACTGATGGAAAACTAGCAGCCTATACTAAGCATGTAGGATTGTAGGTAAAGGTAACAACAGTAGTAGCAAGGACATGCTATGCATTAGGGTAGGATAAACGGAAAGCAGTAACATGCTACACTACTCTAATGCAAGCAGTATAGAAGAGAATAGGCGATATCTGGTGATCAAGGGGGGGGGGGGGCTTGCCTGGTTGCTCTGGCAAGAGAGAGGGGTCGTCAACTCCGTAGTCATACTGGGTAGCAGCGGCGTCGGTCTCGGTGTCTAGCAAGAGAAGAGGGGGAAGAAACAATAAATATTCAAGCAGACAGATGCATAGCGATGCATGACAAAGCAAAGCGTGATGCTAGGCGTGCCCTAACACGGTATGAGGTGATACCGGTGAAGGGGGGAAACAGCCGGGAAAGTATCCCCAGTGTTTCGCATTTTCGGGCAGAGGAGCCGGAGGGGGAAATTTGCGAGTTTGATTGGTCAGGGATGCATCGCAGACAAACGGGCTGCGTATCCGGGTTCGTCTCGTCATTCTGAGCAACTTTCATGTTGAAAATAATTTAATCCGAGTTACAGATTAAAAGATATGATTTTCTAAAGATTTTATTAATTTCTGGAATTTAATTAATTATTTAATTTAATTCGAAAATGGATTTATGACATCAGCATGATGTCATGCTGATGTCAGCAGTCAACAGGGTTGACTGATCAACATGATGTGAGGGCCCCGCGTGTCATTGACTGATTAATTAACTAATAGTTAATTAGGTTAATTAGTGATTAGATTAATCTAATTATGATTAATTAAGTTAATTAATTCTTAATTAATTAATATTTTATTTATTTATTATTATTATTAATTCTTTTTTTAATAAAATGTTCTAGGGCTGGGCCCTGTTTGTCATAGGCCCTAGGGGCTTAGCGGGTTTGCCCCCTAAGGGGCACATGGCACAGCCCGTCTGGGCGCTGGCGGGATGGCCCGACAGGGTGAACCGGGGCACCGGCCTCGGCCACGGCGGGGCGCCGGCGCCGGGCGCCAACCGGGCGGAGGACGGGAGATGGCTACGACGCACAGGACAGGGGCGGCCGGCGAGAGGAGCGGCTTCAGCGGCATCGGCGAGCAGCACCACCTGGGGCGCGCGGGGTAGGGCGTGGCGATGAAATCGGCCGAAGCAGTTCCGGGCTCGGCAGCGCCAAGGCACATGTGGGCGTGCCGGGGAGCTCGCACCGCAGCGAGTCCAGGGGCGGCAGAGGGGTGGTCGGAGGCGGGCTGCAGAGGTGGCCGCGTCGAGTGAAGCAGCATAGGGGTTTGGCCTGCAGTAGGCGTGACGAGCCTGGCGGGCACGGTCGGTGGTAGCGGGGCGCGGCCCAGACACGTCGTAGGAGAGAAGGTCGGGGTGCGGTGAGCGCGGTCGCGGGCGTGACCAGGGGCGAGCCTGAGCGCGGCCAACGGCACGGCCAACGGGCGCGGGGCCATGGTGAGCGCGGGGGCGGAGCGAGCAAGGCGCGGCGACGGTCGCGGGAGAGGGAGTGCAAGCAGAGGGGGAGGGAGAAAGCGGCGGCTCACTGGGGCGGTAGGGCAATGGCAGCAGGGGTCGAGGGGGGTGGCGGAGACGACAGCGTAGAGGAGGCAGGCTGGTGGGGGAGCGCCGGCGAAGTCCAGGCGCGGTCTCCTGGCGGCGTCGGGCGCCGAGCGAGGGAGAAGGGGATCGGGCTCCTCCCGATCCAGATCTAGAGCGAGGGGGTGGGGGAGAGGGAGTGGGAAGTGGGGGGAGTGTCGGTTAGGGTTCCCCCCCCTCGTGGGGATAAGGCAGGGGCGGGTCGGCCGGCTCGGCCAAGTGGGCCGGCCTGGCCGGTGAGCTGGGCCGTCTGGCCCAGTTGGCTAGGGGGCCTTTTTATTCTTTTTAGTTTTGTTTTGTTTTCTGTTTTTGTAGTTTCTTTTCTTTTTATTTATTTTCTTTTTGGTTTTAAATCATTTTAAATCATCTAGGCATTTTATAAAAATGTGTTTGCTTTATTATAATCACCCTGGCATTTAACTGCACACTCCGAACATTTTAGTTTAATATTTTGAAAACTTTTGCCGTTTGACATTAATTTGAATTTGAATTTTGACGCGGTTTCGAATTAACCCGAGATTAACTACAGTGACCGAGGTGACATGGCACCATTAACGTGAGATTTCTGTAGCATGATTATCCGGGCGTTACAAATCTCCTCCACTACAAGAAATCTCGTCACGAGATTTAGGAGGTAGAAGGAAACAACACGGGGTACTCATCGCGAAGACGATCCTCGCGTTCCCAGGTAGCTTCGTCTTCAGAGTGATTCGACCACTGGACTTTGAGGAACTTGATCGCCTTCTGACGTGTGCGGCATTCAGCTTGGTCGAGAATGTGGACCGGATGCTCTTTATAGGAGAGGTCCTGTTGCAATTCGAGCACTTCATGATCCACTGCTCGGATTGGCTCCTTGAAGCAGCGTCGGAGTTGTGACACGTGGAACACATCATGAACCTGAGAAAGGTTTGACGGAAGCTCCAGTTGATATGGCACTTTTCCACGCCTCTCGAGAATAGTGAAAGGACCAATATAGCGGGGAGCTAGCTTTCCCTTGATCCCAAAGCGGTGAGCACCCTTCATTGGTGTAACTCGAAGATAGGCCTTTTCGCCAGGTTGATAGACCATGTCTTTATGATGATGGTCATAATTACTCTTTTGGCGTGACTGAGCAGTCTTGAGATTCTCGCGAATAATGCGGACTTGTTCTTCGGCATGTTGGATAATATCCGGACCAAAGAGTGGACGTTCCCCAGTTTCTGACCAGTTCAGAGGGGTTTGGCACTTTCGTCCATATAATACTTCGAAGGGGGCCATCTTCAGACTAGCTTGATAGCTATTATTATAAGAGAACTCAGCATACGGGAGAGATTCCTCCCATTTCTTGCCGAAGGAAATAACAAAAGCTCAAAGCATGTCTTTGAGAACTTGGTTGACACATTCAACTTGCCCTTGTCACTGCGGATGAAACGCAGTAATGAATGTGTCGGAGTAAATAGCCATGGGTAGCCTAGCCGGCTTCCCCTGGCCCTTCTAAAAAAATTACGAGCCCGTCCGGCTCTCAAGAATCCAAGACATGGGGCCGCCTTCCCCTTGCTGGCTGTCACCCAAGCCGGCTTTCGGAAGGCGGCCCGACTTTAGCCCTCATGAAGAAAGCCATGGGAGGGCCGACTTCGAGAAGCCGGCCGCGAGGAGGCCGACTCCAAGAAGCCGGCTCCCATAAAGCGATCGAGACCGTACCCTCAAAGTTTGCATCCACCTAGCGGTGATGAGACGAGGCGTGGCTACAGTAAAGCCTGCCACCCCCAAATCCTAGAGCACGATCGGCACAGTGCGCCGTACGGGTGACCATGACCCGCCCAGCGCAACACTGTTGCTATGCCGACCCTGACGCCATCCACGACGGACTACCAGCGCGGCCCACGGGCGGTGGGTCCCTTCGGGCAGAGAGACACCCGAAGGCGGCCACGCCTCCCCCAGTCGGCCCAAGACAGAGCCGGCTCCCCGCAGCCGGCTTGCCGCCTCCCTCGAAGGAGACGCCCCATTAAGAAGACAAGACGCGGTGAGGCTACAGCGATCGCCCGCCGGGCGGCGGCACTGTAGCCACGCCTACCTCGACGAAGCCCACGTCGCCAAGATAGAGCAACAGTAACCAGCCGCCGACCAGGTCCTGGACAGTGGGGCCTGCCTGTCGACCGAGGAGCCGGCAGCCGGCGGGACCCACCAGTCGGCGGGCCCCAGCGGCCGGCACAGAAGCCGGCGAGCGCAGTCACAGACGGCTGGGCCCCATGCCCAGTCGGAGTACCATTGTACCCCTGGGGGGTAGGCCTATATAAACCCCCCGGGGCACCCATGCAAAGGGTTGGACCCCCAGCTAGTTTTAGACACCACACAAGGAGAAGAAGCAAGCTAGCCATGCCCTTCTTCCTCCTCCCACCGAACAGCTCAAGGAGCATTGTGTAGCTACTTGTCCATCTAGTGATCATGTGGAGACCCCGCAGAGCAGCAGTAGGGGTGTTATCTCCACGGAGAGCCCCGAAGCTGGGTAAGATTCGCCGGCGTGCATGTCTTCGCGTCATCCCGTTTCCAAGCACCGGCGACGTCTTACTGGCTCCCACAATGATAAGCCACCCGTTGGCATATGTTGCACCTACCACCCGATAGAATGACAGATGAGTTCCCATAGCTTCTTGGAAACTTGCCCAGAATCTTGAAGTGAATAAGCTGCCATGGTCCGAACTGATAACCAGTTGAATACCGTGAAGTGAAACAATTCTGGACATGTAGAGAGTTGCAAGATGACTAGCAGTGATCGATTCTTTGACCGCTAGAAAATGTGCAACTTTAGAAAGCCGGTCTATGACGACAAGAATAGCATCATTACCTTTCTGCGATTTGGGAAATCCAGTGACGAAGTCCATTTCAACATGGTCCCATTTCCATTCAGGAATAGAGACAGGTTGCAGAGTTTCAGCAGGCCTTTGATTTTCTTCTTTGATACGACGGCAAATGTCACACTCAGCAACATAGCGAGCAATGTCTTGCTTCATGTTAGACCACCAGAATCTCTGACGGATGTCCTGGTACATCTTTGTACTACCAGGATGGATACATAGAGGCGTATCATGAGCTTCTTTCATAACTTTCTGAGTCATATCCAGGTTTTTCTCCTTACACGGCACCACTAGGCGGCCTTTGAAGTACAAGGCGCCATCATCAGCAATAGTGAAGAATGAGGGCTTTCCTTCTGCGAGGTAGCGGTTAATCTTGTGGGCTTCAGAGTCATATCCCTGTATTGTCTTGATGGAGTCCACGAGATCTGGTTCGACAGCCAGGGTATTGAGAGAACCCTGGGAAACAACACGAAGGTTCATTTTGCGGCACTCAGGAGGAGGGGGAGCGAGTGCACCAGAGGGGAACAATATGGAGGTTCAGCTTTCTGAATTCTTCAACAAGCGAGCGCTGAACTTTGTGAACCTGGAGGTGGTTGCAGTAAGACTTGCGGCTCAAGGCATCTGCCATTACATTAGCCTTGCCTGTTGTATAGGAAATACCCAAGTCAAAGTCTGCAACAATCTCCATCCATCTCTGCTGACGGAGGTTCAGGTCTGGCTGAGTAAACAGATACTTCAGACTTTGGTGGTCGGTGAAGATCTCGCAACAATTACCGAGAAGGTAATGTCGCCACTGCTTAAGTGCATGAATGACAGCAGCAAGTTCGAGGTCGTGAACTGGGTAGTTCTCTTCGTGAGAGCGCAATTGTCGCGAAGCATAAGCAATCACTTTGCGCTCTTGCATTAGTACACAGCCTAATCCTTGACGGGAAGCATCGCAGTAAATGACAAAGTCCTTCTTAGTATCAGGTGGAGCTAGCACTGGGGCCGAAGTCAACTTGTCTTTGAGTGCCTGGAAGCTTTCCTGACATTTGTCTGTCCATTGGAACTTGACACCCTTATGCAACAGGTTAGTCAGAGGCCTGGCGATCTTGGAGAAGTTCTCGACGAATCGACAGCAATAGCTGGCGAGACCGAGAAAACTTTTGACTTGCTTGACATTCTTCGGAGGAGTCCAATCGAGAATAGCCTGAACTCATTCAGGGTTAATGGCGATACCATCCTTAGAGATGACATGCCCAAGATAGGTTACTTCAGGTAGCCAGAATTCACATTTCGAGAACTTGGCATATAGTTGATGTTCCCGTAGCTTTTCTAGCACAAGACGAAGATGTTCAGCATGCTCTTCTTCGTTCTTGGAAAATACCAAGATATCATCCAGATAAACCACGACGAACTTGTCGAGGTAATCCATGAATATATAGTTCATCAGGCGAGAGAAGGTGGCTGGAGCATTGGTTAAGCCGAATGACATGACAGTGTACTCGTATGAACCATATCGAGTCACGAAGGCGGTCTTTGGGATATCCTTTTCACGAACATGGATCTGGTGGTAACCCAACCTCAAGTCGAGTTTAGAGAACACTGATGAACCAGCCAGTTGATCATACAGATCATTGATCCGAGGAAGAGGATATTTGTTCTGAATGGTAGCTTGGTTTATAGGACGGTAGTCTTGGACGAATCAGTTTGGCCCATCCTTCTTCTTGACAAAGAGAGAATGTGCTCCCCAAGGAGAGCAACTTGGGCGAATGAAACCACTTCGATGAGATTTGTCGATTTCCTCCTTAAGCTCAAGGAGTTCATGCGGCGGCATCTTGTAGGGCCGCTTGGCTATAGGAGTGGTGCCTGGTTTCAAGTCGATGACGAATTCGACAACTCTAGCAGGGGGAATCCCTGAAAGTTCTTCAGGAAAGACGTCTTGGAATTCGCGAACGACGGGAATGTTTTCAATGCCCTGGAGTGGTGCAGCGTTCAATGCATTCAAGGCATAAAGAAGTGCCTCGGCATTTTGCACCTGATAAGCTTGGTAAGTAACTATTTCATCTGACGGGTGTAGTAGATGGACGGTCTTAGTGGTGCAAACTATAGAAGCAGTATGCACTTTCAACCAATCCATCCCCAAAATGAGGTCGATGTTAGACGACTTCAGGATAATGGGCGAGGCATAGAATTCCAGCACTTCGATTTCCACGGGGACGTCGACGCCAACCATGGAGGTTTGACATTGTCCCACGGGGTTTTTTACCACTACCGAAGTGTTCATCTCCTCACATTTAACGTCGTGCTTGTATGCAAAATCTTCTGACATGAATGAATGCGATGCTCCTGAATCGAATAAAACAGATGCAGGTACTGAATTTACGAGGAGTGTACCCATCACAGTAGCAGGCTGGTCTTGAGCTTCGTTCAGATCAACGTGGTTGGCATGAACACGACCATAAGACTTGGCGTTGTTGCTGCGGGCCTGGTTGTTTCCACGGCCAGCTGCTGGAAGGGCCAGTTGATTCTGATAACAGTTCCTGGCAAGGTGACCTGGTTGACCACACTTGTAGCACAGACCATTATTGGGAGTGGGAACAGGAGCTCCGGGTGGTGGAGCTGGAAGCCTTGGCTGCCTAGACGGTGGGGGAGGCAGACGCGGCGCAGCATAGGACTGCCTTGGGGCAGGTGCAGTTGTTTGGTACATGCTGTTGGGAATCCATATCTTACGCTTCTGCGAGGGTGGGCCCGAAGATGAGCCCGTGTCACGGTTGCGCCTGTGAGAGCTCTGGTATTCCTACAGACCAGTTTCGACATTGATGGCCTTGTTCACCAAGGTGGCGAAATAAGTAAAGTCATGCACTAGAAGTGCGAGCTTGATGTCAGCTTGAAGGTCGTCACGGAACTTCTCCTATCTACGGGCATCAGTTGCAATGTCCTCTTCAGCATAGCGGGACAAGTCCAGAAACTCCCGCTGATAAGCTTCAACAGTTTTGTTGCCTTGGGTGAGGTTGCGGAACTCATGCTTCTTCCAGTCCATGACTCCCTGAGGAATGAAGCAGGCACGGAAAGCAGCTTGGAAGTCTGGCCAGGTGATGATTGTTCCAGCTGGCAGAGTACGCCTGTGGCTGTCCCACCATTGAGCTGCGGGTCCCTTCAAGAAGAAGGAAGCAAAGGTGACATAGCTGGCAGGGGCTACATCAGCAGACTCCATCTCATATGTGATGTCACGGAGCCAGTCATCAGCATCCAGAGGCTGAGTTGAGCTACGGTACACAGTTGGGTTCAGGCGCATGAAATCCTGCAGAGTTACTGGGGCTGGCTGCTGGTTCATATTGGGGCGAGGAAACTGAGCCATCATATTCTCCATGAACTGGCGATTCATCTCAAGCTGTTGGATCATACCAGCCATGTACTCAGGCGGTGGTGGGGCGTTGCCACCACGACCACGACCACCTGGTCTAACCATCCTGCTAATATATAACAGGGGTAGTTCAGCATTGAGGAATTTGCGAGGACAAGAATCATTCATGATGAAACATGCATAATGAAAGGAGCACAATAGATACTACATAGTAGTCGGCATATCTTACAAAAGAGATCATGCATAGAGTTCGGTACACAGAGTTCAGTACATAGACTAAGACATCATAGGCGGCACGTAGGCTCGCGGCGAATGCATCTAATACTACTAAGCAAGACTCTATCAGTCCCTAGAGGTACTGTGGAGGTAGCTGTAGCCTGAAAGTTGGTGGTGCTGCATCAGGAACTCCACATTAGTAACCTGGGGTCCGCGGATACTCAGGTGCAGAACCCGACGCTGAAGTGGCAGCAGAGGACCAAGTGGGGGAGAGTAGCCTCCCACATCTGGCTAGCCGACACCCTGGGGCATCACGGTCCTGGCTGGGTAGATCGCAGAACGCGACAGCTCTCTAGATCCGACAAAGGGGTGCAACAGCGTCCGAGCACGGTAGAGGTGCTGACGGGTGGTGTACAACTCGTGGCGAAGAGCTCGGTTAGCTCGATCCAGTCCATCAGCATGCAGAACCAGGTTCTGATGGAGAAGGGCTCTCGGGTGACAGTGGAGTAGGCAGCAGTGTAGTAACCCTCCGCACCAACATCGGATGCGATAGCAATGTGCCTGAAGGGGGAGGTGTCCAACTCCCGATACTCTCTACGAAGGCGTGTCAGAGCAGCATAAGCAGCATCGTGAACTGCCATATCGATGGTCACTCCAACACCATGGGCGGTGTGCAGCACAGTAGTGGAGTCATACTCCCGAGAGTAGAGGTGGACGATGGCACGGTACTGCTCCTGGTTAAAGTCCTGGTACTCCTCAAAGACGGTGTACTCAGGGTGCCAGCGATAACCCAGATAGGTCATCATCTCAGCTAGCATGGCAGGTGATCCCGAGGCACCAATGGCCATCGTGTGGTGCACGACCTGCCTTGTGGGTTCCATCTGAAAGCAAAGATGTTTCAAAGGAGTCAAATGACAGTGTGGAAATTGTTCAAAATACTATTCTAAGGAATAACTATGGCTTTTATCCAACTTTGGGGTGAATGTCGTCACGGGATCCTAGTGTTAGAGTTAGTAAATTCGTTTAACCCGAATAGAAGAGAGTTCAGAGTCCCAGAGTAAAGGTCGAGGAGTAAAAGATCCTAGTACCACCCAATGGCGACGTGGGCCCGTAAGACACACATCCATGTTAGTAAAAGTTTTTGCAATGTCTAGACTCGACTTCGGCCAAGGAGTGTGGAAGGGGGATTCCTATAGGCAGTCGGCTCTGATACCAACTTGTGACGCCCCCGATTCAATCGTACACTAATCAGGCACGCAAATGTGTACGATCAAGATCAGGGACTCACGGGAAGATATCAAAACACAACTCTAAAACATAAATAAGTCATACAAGCATCATAATAGAAGCCAGGGGCCTCGAGGGCACGAATACAAGTGCTCGATCATAGACGAGTCAACGGAAGCAACAATATTTGAGTACAGACATAAGTTAAACAAGTTTGCCTTAAGAAGGCTAGCACAAACTGGGATACAGATCGAAAGAGGCGCAGGCCTCCTGCCTGGGATCCTCCTAACTACTCCTGGTCGTCGTCAGCGGGCTGCACGTAGTAGTAGGCACCTCCAGTGTAGTAGGAGTCATCGTCGAAGGTGACGTCTGGATCCTGGGCTCCATCGTCTGGTCGCAGCAATCGGGTAGAGAAATGGGGAAAAGGGGGAACAAGGCAACCGTGAGTACTCATCCAAAGTACTCTCAAGCAAGGAGCTACACTACATATGCATGGATATATGTGTAAAGGACCTTATCAGTGGACTGAACTGCAGAATGACAGAATAAGAGGGGGATAGCTAATCCTGTCGAAGACTACGCTTCTGGCAGCCTCCGTCTTGCAGCATATAGAAGAGAGTAGACTGAAGTCCTCCAAGTAGCATCGCATAGCATAATCCTACCCGGCGATCCCCTCCTCGTTGCCCTGTTAGAGAGCGATCACCGGGTTGTATCTGGCACTTGGAAGGGTGTGTTTTATTAAGTGTCCGGTTCTAGTTGTCATAAGGTCAAGGTACAACTCTGGGTCGTCCTTTTACCGAGGGACACGGCTATTCGAATAGATTAACTTCCCTGCAGGGGTGCACCACATAACCCAACACGCTTGATCCCATTTGGCCGGACACACTTTTCGGGGTCATGCCCGGCCGCGGAAGATCAACACGTCGCAGCCCCACCTAGGCACAACAGAGAGGTCAGCACGCCGGGCTAATCCTAAGCACACAAGGGTTTGGGCCCATCACCCATAGCACACCTGCATGTTGCATACGCGGCCGGAGTGCAGACGTAGCAACCTCCATTACAAAGGAAGTCACGTTACGCGGTCCAACCCGGCGCGCGCCGCTCAGTCGCTAACGTCACGAAGGCTTCGGCTGATACCATGACATCGAGTGCCCATAACTTTCCCACATAGTTGGTTAGTGCGTATAGACCAAATGGCCAAACTCATATCAAATACCAAGATCTCGTTAAGCATGTTATTTGAAGTTACCGCGAACGCCGACAGGGCCAGGCCCACCTCTCACTCAGGTAGTCTCAACCTGCCCTGTCGCTCCGCCACAAAGATCCACCCAGAGAGCCATCGGGACAAAGGTCCTTTCAGCCCCCAATCCGGGAATCACTCGCGGGTACTCCTCGAGCCGACCCGACTTTAGTCACCACATGTATCATGTATAAAGTATAGTATATACCCGTGATCACCTCCCGAGTGATCAGGCCTGATAGTATAGCACATCAGACGGACAAGAATGTAGGGCCACTGATGGAAAACTAGCATCCTATACTAAGCATGTAGGATTGCAGGTAAAGGTAACAACAGTAGTAGCAAGGACATGCTATGCATCAGGGTAGGATAAACGGAAAGCAGTAACATGCTACACTACTCTAATGCAAGCAGTATAGAAGAGAATAGGCGATATCTGGTGATTAAGGGGGGCTTGCCTGGTTGCTCTGGCAAGAGAGAGGGGTCATCAACTTCGTAGTCGTACTGGGTAGCAGCGACGTCGGTCTCGATGTCTAGCGAGAGAAGAGGGGGAATAAACAATAAATATTCAAGCAAACAGATGCATAGCGATGCATGACAAAGCAAAGTGTGATGCTAGGCGTGCCCTAACGCGGTATGAGGTGATACCGGTGAAGGGGGGAAACATCCGGGAAAGTATCCCCGGTGTTCTGCGTTTTCGGGCAGAGGAGCCGGAGGGGGAAAGTTGTGAGTTTGATAGGTTAGGGATGTGTGGCGGACGAACAGGGGATGGCGACGGTGCATAGGACAGGGGCGGCCGGCGAGAGGAGCGGCTTCAGCGGCATCAGCGAGCAGCACCACCAGGGGCGCGTGGGGTAGGAGGTGGCGATGAAATCGGCCGGAGCAGTTCCGGGCTCGGCAGCGCCGAGGCACAGGCGGGCGTGCTGGGGAGCTCGCACCGCAGCGAGTCCAGGGGCGGCAGAGGGATGGTCGGAGGCGGGCTGCAGAGGCGGCCGCGTCGAGTGAAGCAGCATAGGGGCTTGGCCTGCAGTAGGCGCGACGAGCCTGGCGGGCGCGTCGGTGGTCGCGGGGCGCGGCCCGGACGCGTCGTAGGAGAGGAGGTCGGGGTGCGGTGAGCGCGGTCGCGGGTGAGACTAGGGGCGAGCCTGAGGGCGGCCAACGGTGCGGCCAGCGGGCGCGGGGCCATGGTGAGCGCGGGGGCAGAGCGCGCGAGGCGCGGCGACGGTCACGGGGGAGGGAGTGTGAGGAGAGGGAGCGGGAGAAGGCGGCGGCTCACTGGGGCGGTAGGGCAATGGCAGCGAGGGTCGAGGGGGGTGGCAGAGACGACGACGTGGAGGAGGCAGGCCAGTGGGGGAGCGCCGGCGAGGTCCAGGCGCGGTCTCCTGGCGGCGTCAGGCGCCGAGCGAGGGAGAAGGGGATCGGGCTCCTCCCGATCCAGATCCAGAACGAGGGGGTGGGGGAGAGCGAGTGGGGAGTGGGGGGGAGTGTCGGTTAGGGTTTCCCCCCCGCGTGGGGATAAGGCAGGGGCGGGCCGGCCGGCTGGTCCAGGTGGGCCGGCCTGGCCGGTGAGCTGGGCCGTCTGGCCCAGTTGGCCACGGGGCCTTTTTATTCTTTTTAGTTTTGTTTTGTTTTCTATTTTTGTAGTTTCTTTTCTTTTTATTTATTTTCTTTTCTGTTTTAAATCATTTTAAACCATCTAGGCATTTTATAAAAATGTGTTTGCTTTACTATAATCACCCTGGCATTTAATTGCACACTCCGAACATTTTAGTTTAATATTTTGAAAACTCTTTCCGTTTGACATTAATTTGAATTTCAATTTTGACGCGGTTTCAAATTAACCCGAGATTAACTACAGTGACCGAGGTGACATGACACCATTAACGTGAGATTACTGTAGCATGATTATCCGGGCGTTACACCAGTCCACCCACATATCAAATTATTAAAGTACCGAACGCGAATCATATGAACGTGATGAAAACTAGCTTGACGATAATTCCCATGTGTCCTCGGGAGCGCTTTTCTCTATGTAAGAGTTTGTCCAGACTCGTCATTTGCTACAAAAAGGATTGGGCCACCTTGCTGCATTTTATTTACTTTTGGTACTTGTTGCTCGTTACAAATTATCTTATCACAAAAGTATCGATTACCTATTATTTCAGTGCTTGTAGAGAATACCTTGCTGAAAACCACTTACCATTTCCTTCTGCTCCTCGTTGGGTTTGACACTCTTACTTATCTAAAGGACTACGATATATCCCCTATACTTGTGGGTCATCAAGACTCTTTTCTGGCGCCGTTGCCGGGGAGTGAAGCGCCTTTGGTAGGTGGAATTTGATAAGGAAAATTTATAGAGTGTGCTGAAATTTATTGTCACTTGTTACTATGGAAAGTAATCCTCTGAGGGGCTTGTTCGGGGTATCTTCACCCCGAACAGTAGAGCAAAGAGTTGCTCCTCAACCTACTGAACCTACTGAAAATGAAAATGTCTACTTTGAAATTCCTTCGGGTATGTTAGAAAAACTGCTGGCTAATCCTTTTGCAGGAAACGGAACAATGCATCCTGATGAACACCTAATCTATGTGGATGAAGTTTGTGGATTATTTAAGCTTACAGGTGTGCCCGATGATGTTATTAAGAAAAAGGTCTTCCCTTTATCTTTGAATGGAGATGCTTTGACATGGTATAGGCTATGTGATGATATGGGATCATGGAACTACAAATGATTGAAATTGGAATTTCATCAGAAGTTTTATCCTATGCATCTTGTTCATCATGATCGCAATTATATATATAATTTCTGGCCTCGCGAAGGAGAAAGCATTGCTAAAGCTTGGGGGAGGCTTAAATCAATGTTATATTCATGCCCCAATCATGAGCTCCCAAGAGAAATAATTATTCAAAAAATTTATGCTCGGCTTCTGATAACAATCGCACCATGCTCGATACTTTTTGTGCTGGCTCTTTTATGATGAAGACTATTGAATTCAAATGGGATTTATTGGAAAGAATTAAACGCAACTCTGAAGATTGGGATCTCGACGAAGGTAAGGAGTCAGGTATGACACCTAAGTTTGATTGTGTTAAATCTTTTATGGATATCGATGTTTTCCATAAATTTAGCACTAAATATGGACTTGACTCTGAGATAGTAGCTTCTTTCTGTGAATCTTTCGCTGCTCATGTTGATCTCCCTAAGGAGAAGTGGTTTAAATATCATCTTCCCATAGAAGTAAAAGTAACTGCACCTATTAAAGTTGAAGAAAAGACTATCACTTATAATGATCCTATTGTTCCTACTTCTTATGTTGAGAAACCACCTTTCCCTGTCAGGATAAAGGATCATGCTAAAGCTTCAACTGTGGTTCATGAAAGCAATATTAGAACCTATACACCTCCTGAGAAAGTTAAAGTTGAACCTAATATTGCTGTTGTTAAAGATCTCTTGGCTGATAATATTGATGGGCATGTTATTCATTTCTATAATGAAACTGCTAGAATTGCCAAACCTTGTGCTAAAGATAAACATAGACCTATGGTGGGCATGCTTGTTATTTCTGTTAAAATAGGAGATCATTGTTATCATGGCTTATGTGATATGGGCGCTAGTGCTAGTGCAATACGTATTGACTTATACAAAGAAATTATGCATGATATTGCACCTATGAGTTAGAAGATATTGATGTCATGATTAAACTTGCCAATAGAGATACTATTTCATTAATGGGAATTGTTAGAGATGTTGAAATCTTGTGTGGGAAAACTAAATATCCTGCTGATTTTCTTGTTCTTGGTTCCCCACAAGATAGCTTTTATCCCATTATATTTGGTAGACCCTTCTTGAACACTGTTAATGCTAAGATAGATTGCAAAAAGGATGTTGTTACTATTGGTTTGGGTGATATGTCTCATGAGTTTAATTTCTCTAAATTTCATAGACAACACCGTGAAGAGGAATTGCCTAGTAAAGATGAAATTATTGGTCTTGCTTCTATTGTCGTACCTCCTAGTGATCCTTTAGAACAATATTTGCTAGACCATGAAAATGATATGTTTATGAATGAAAGAAGGGAAATAGATGAAATATTCTTTAAGCAGGAACCTATCCTGAAGCACAATTTGCCTGTTGAAATCCTAGGGGATCCTACTCCACCCAAGGGTGATCCTGTGTTTGAGCTTAAACCGTTACCCGATACTCTTAAATATGCTTATCTTGATGAGAAAAAGATATATCTTGTTATTATTAGTGCTAACCTTTCAGAGCATGAAGAAGAGAGATTATTGAAAACTCTAAAGAAGCACCGCGCTGCTATTGGATATAGTCTTGATGATCTTAAAGGCATTAGTCCCACTCTATGCCAACACAAAATAAATTTGGAGAAAGATGCCAAACTAGTTCATGATCACCAACGACAGCTGAATCCTAAGATGAAAGAAGTGGTAAGAAAGGAAACACTGAAGTTTCTTGAGGCAGGTATTATTTATCCCGTTGCTAATAGTCAGTGGGTAAGTCATGTCCATTGTGTCCCTAAAAAGGGAGGTATTACCGTCATTCCTAATTATAAAGATGAATTGATCCCGCAAAGAATTATTACAGGTTATAGGATGGTAATTGATTTCCGCAAATTAAATAAGGCTACTAAAAGGATCATTACCCATTACCTTTTATTGATCAAATGCTAGAAAGATTATCCAAACATACACATTTTTGCTTTCTAGGTGGTTATTCTGGTTTCACTCAAATACCTGTGTCAGCCGATGATCAATCAAAGACCACTTTTACTTGCCCTTTCGGTACTTTTGCTTATAGACGTATGCCTTTTGGTTTATGTAATGCACCTGCTACCTTTCAAAGATGCATGATGGCTATATTCTCTGACTTCTGTGAAAAGATTTGTGAGGTTTTCATGGATGATTTCTCCATATATGGATCCTCTTTTGATAATTGCTTGAGCAACCTTGATCGAGTTTTGCATAGATGTGAAGAGACTAACCTTGTCTTGAATTGGGAGAAGTGCCACTTTATGGTTAATGAAGGTATTGTCTTGGGGCATAAAGTTTCTGAAAGAGGTATTGAAGTTGATAAAGCCAAGGTTGATGTTATTGAAAAGATGCCATGTCCCAAGGACATTAAAGGTATAAGAAGTTTCCTTGGTCACGCCGGTTTTATAGGAGGTTGTAACACCCCCAGTGTCATGCTATAGTAATCCCCTGTTAATGGTGCCATGTCATCTTGTTACTGTTGCTAATCTTCACTTGATCCAAATCACAATTCAAATTCAAATCCAATCTAAAGTCAAAATTTCATATTTGCCAAACCTGAAAACTAAAATGTTCAAAGTGTGGAAAATAATCCCCTAGGTATTTGTCATGTTGGAACCAACCTCTTTTGGTTTCCGAAAGTTCTCCTGGAAATTATTTAGTGGTCCAGCAGCTTTTAAAATTGGCCTTTTGAATTTCAAAAAAATGATTAGATAACTCTTTTTGGCCTCAAACTTTTTGTGACTTCTAGAAATAATGTGCTTCATTTATGTGACGAGTCTCATATCTATCAAAACTCCTTTAGTTTTATATTTGAAATAAAGCAGTATCTAGATTTGAAAACAGATTTTAAAAATGTAAAAAAAAGGAAAACGAACCCCCCCCCCCCGGGCCAACCGGCCCAGTTAGCCAACTGGCCGGCCCAGTCGGCCATGCCCATCCCGGCCGGGCCACCTCTCCCCGCTTAACCCCCCCCCCCCCCCCACGCCTCCTCGAACCCTAGCCCGATCCACCACCACACCCCACTTCCCCCACGATCCCTCGCTCCTCTCCCCCAACCCCACGACCCGATCTGGATCGGGGGCGCTCGCCCCCCCCCCCCGACCCTGGTGACCGCGTCGCCCCGCGCGCCGACCCCGCCAACGAATCGCCGAGCGCCGCCCTTCCTGGCCTCCTCCTCGTAGCCCCGTCCCCTCTCCCTCGTGGCCTGACGCCTGCTCAACGCTGTCGATGTCGCCGCCACCTCGTGCCATCACCGGACCTCGCCGGACGCCTCCTCGACCCCGCCCGCCTCTCCATCGCCGGAGCTGCTCCGCGACGCCTTGCCTCCTCATCGGCTCCGTTGAGCCTCATCGACCCTCTACTCTGCAACGGTCGTGAGCGCCCCCTCCATCTTCCCTCTCTCTGCATCGTCCCGAGTGCCACCACGCCGGCACACGCGCCTGCACCGGTCGCGCTCGCCGCGCCTCGCAGCCCGCGACCTACCGCGCTCCCGCCATCGCTCGCGCAGGCGCCCGCTCGACCCGCCTGCGTCACGGCCGACCCCCGCTCGCTCGTGCCTCTGCGGCACCCGCCGCGATGCCCTACTCTGGCCAGCTGTTGTGGCCGGCGCCCCCCTGGGGGCTTCGTACACCAAACGGGCGCCCACACCCAGCGCCCGCAACCGCACCCGCTGGCGCCCATCATCGCTCTCCCAGGGCCACCGCCAAAGGGGCCCCACCCCTTGTGTTAAAAAATAAAATAAATATATGTATTAAATGATTAATTAATTGGTTAATTAATTAATTAACTTAATTAACTTTGTTTAATTAACCTAATGAACAATATAGTCTAATTAAGCATGTTTAATTAAATTGTGCCAATGACAGCGAGTCCCACATGTAAGTTTGACTCAGTCAACTGCACTATTGACTGCTGATGTCATGATGATGTCATGCTGATGCAATAACTCCTTTTAGGTTTATTAATAAACTTTAGAAAACTTTTAAAACTTTGGAAATTCATATAAAATAATTCGTAACTCAGATGAAAATGTTTTCTACATGAAAGTTGCTCAGAACGACGCGACGAATCTGAATACGCGATCCTTTTACCTGTCAGATGCCTCTAACTATCTGAACATGGAACATTTCCCCTCCAATCATCTGTCTGACACAGGTCCGGAACCGGGAATACATTCCCGGTTGAATTTCCCCTTCACCTATATCGTGTAGCCATATGTTAGGTCACCCCCCGGCACAACATATTGCCACACTATGCTTTGTGATGATATGTTTGCTTTATATTTACTGTTTCTTCCCCCTCTTCTCTCCGGTTGACCCCGAGACCGATGCCGCCCCTGTGATCGACTACGTCGACGACGACCCCTCCTTGCCAGAGCAACCAGGCAAGCCCCCCCCCCTTTGATCATTCTGATATCACCCATTCGATTCTCTCATGCTTGCATTAGATTTTGCTACTTTTATTGTTTGCTCCTATTCTGCTGCATAGCCTGTTTATTGTAACCTGCTATTGTTACCTACCTGCTTATCCTAAACTGCTTAGTATAGGTTGGTTAGAGACCCATCAGTGACCCCCCACTTGACCCGACTGCCCCGCTGGATTATCAGAAGACCCGATCAACGGGATCGAAGACCAGGCCCTGACACCTCACGTCACATCATGCCCCTTTGTTGCTCGACTCTGCAGAGTTACCATCGAGTGGCGAGGGTGGAACCTCATACATCACTCCTGATGAGATCTCTGTAGAGTAGCTATTCGGTCATGGTCATCGAGGGTGATTTCCTCCTTAACCACTTCCGATACGACTCTATCGTGCAACCCCTCAAGTGTGAACCTTGAGGGTGGTTCCTCTTATGTTCACCATGATGTTTACATTGAGTGGGAATCCGACAAGGGTGATTTCTCAGGTTTTCCCCCTTGGTGTTAGACACACGGTTACTATGGTTACTATGACTTTGCACTGGACCCTGTTACTAAAGACGGGTTGGCCCTGAGGGGTACCCGCGCGAGCTTAATTGCGAGTGATGTGGAGTCGGGCGGACCTGGAAGGTGCCCGCGAGATAATTACGAGGCGTGACAGGCATTCCTAGCCCTTGCCGCAAGTCCTCGAGACGGGGCAACGGAGTCAGATCTTTCGTGAGTCTCTGCTTGTTACCGCACGTTCCTAATCCACTACGATTTGGATATTTAATCCGAGGGGCCTCTGGCCTGATAGCACTAACCATCACGTGGGCATAGTATGGGCGTTCTGCGTCGTATGCATCAGTCGAAGCTTAATAGATGTCAGCGACTGAGCGGCGTGCGTCGGGTTGGACTGCGTAAGCGCCTGCCTTGTTGAAGGAGGTAGCTAGGTCTGCTCACCAGCCGCGTTCGCAACGTGCAGGAGTTCCCGGGGAGATGGCCCATGACCCCTGGGGGCATAGGTTTAGTCCGGCGTGTTGGCCTCTCTATTAAGCCTAGGTCGGGTTGCGGCGTATTGTTTGGCCGAGGCCGGGCATGACCCAGGAAAGTGTGTCCGGCCGGAGTTAATCGAGCGTGGTGGGTAAGTTGGTGCACCCCTGCAGGGAAGAAAACATCTATCGATAGCCTGTCCTACGGTAACGGACACTTGGAGTTGTATCCCGATTGATACAACTAGAACTGGATACTTGTGATGAGAACTGGATGGTGATGAGAATTGGATTGTGATGATAACTGGATAGTATGGCTCTGGGATTGCTTTCTCGCAGGGAGTCGAGAAAGGATCTCTGGCCAAGGTTGATAACACTACTACTTTACTTTATGCTACTCTACTCCCTCCTGTTGCTGCAAGATGGTGATTTTCCAGAAGATGCTAGTCTTCGATAGGACTAGGCCTTCTCTCTATTCTGGCATTTCTACAGCCCGGTCCACATATACAGCCTTCCTTTGATAATGTTGCATATGTAGTGTAGATCCTTGCTTGCGAGTACTTTGGATGAGTACTCATGGTTGCTTTGCTCCCCCTTTCCCCCTTTCTTCTTTCCGGTTGATGCAACCAGATGCCGGAGCCCAGGAGTCAGATGTCACCGTTGATGCCTACTACTACGTGGAGACCGCCGACAACCAGGAGTAGTTAGGAGGCTCCCAGGCAGGAGGCCTTGCCTTTTCGATCAATGTTGCTTTTGTGCTAGCCTTCTTAAGGCAAATTTGTCTAACTCATGTCTGTACTCAGATATTGTTGCTTCCGCTGACTCTTGTGTTTTCGAGCTTATGTATTCAAGCCCTCGAGGCCCCTGGCTTGTAATATAAAGCTTGTATTATTTTAATTTGTGTCTAGAGTTGTGTTGTGATATCTTCCCGTGAGTCCTTGATCTTGATCGTACACATTTGCGTGTATGATTAGTGTACGAATGAATCGAGGGCGTCACAGAGGTTCATTAAAGACTTCTCAAAAATCTCTCGGCCTCTGACTAATTTATTGCAAAAGGATATATCATTTGTCTTTGATAATGATTGTGTAGATGCATTTGAAATACTTAAGAAAGCATTGATCTCTGCACTTGTTGTTCAGCCACCTGATTGGAATTTACCTTTTGAAATCATGTGTGATGCTAGTGATTATGCTATAGGTGCTGTTCTAGGGCAAAGAGATTATAAGAAATTAAATGTTATTCAATATGCTAGTAAAACTCTAGATAATGCCCAGAGAAATTATGCTACTACTGAAAAAGAATTCTTAGCAGTTGTATTTGCTTGTGATAAGTTCAGACCTTATATTGTTGATTCTAAAGTAACTATTCACACTGATCATGCTGCTATTAAATATCTTATGGAAAAGAAAGACGCTAAACCTAGACTTATTAGATGGGTTCTCTTGTTACAAGAATTTGATTTGCATATTATTGATAGAAAGGGAGCTGAGAACCCCGTTGCAGATAACTTGTCTAGGTTAAAGAATGCTTTTGATGACCCATTACCTATTGATGATAGCTTTCCTGATGAACAATTAAATGTCATAAATGCTTCTCGTACTACTCCTTGGTATGCTAATTATGCTAATTACATCGTTGCTAAATTTATACCACCTAGTTTCACATACCAACAAAAGAAAAAGTTTTTCTATGATTTAAGACATTACTTCTGGGATGACCCACATCTTTATAAAGAAGGAGTAGATGGTGTTATTAGACGTTGTGTACCTGAGCATGAACAGGAACAGATCCTATGCAAGTGTCGCTCCGAGGCTTATGGAGGACACCACGCTGGAGAAAGAACTGCACATAAGGTATTGCAATCCGGTTTTTATTGGCTTACTCTCTTCAAGGATGCCCGTAAGTTTGTTTTATCTTGTGATGAATGCCAAAGAATTGGTAATATTAGACATCAAGAAATGCCTATGAATTATTCACTTGTTATTGAACCATTTGATGTTTGGGGCTTTGATTATATGGGACCTTTTCCTGCCTCCAATGGATACACACATATTTTAGTTGCTGTTGATTACGTTACTAAGTGGGTAGAAGCTATTCCAACTAGTAGTGCTGATCATAACACTTCTATTAAAATGCTTAAAGAAGTTATTTTTTCGAGGTTTGGAGTCCCTAGATATTTAATGACTGATGGTGGTTCACATTTTATTCATGGTGCTTTCCGAAAAACGCTTGCTAAATATGATGTTAATCATAGAATTGCATCTCCTTATCACCCACAGTCTAGTGGTCAAGTAGAATTGAGCAATAGAGAGCTCAATTAATTTTGCAAAAGACTGTTAACATATCTAGAAAGAATTGGTCCAAGAAACTGGATGATGCATTATGGGCCTATAGAACTGCATACAAAAATCCTATGGGTATGTCTCCGTATAAAATGGTTTATGGAAAAGCATGTCACTTACCTCTCGAACTAGAACATAAGGCATATTGGGCCATTAAAGAGCTTAACTATGATTTCAAACTTGCCGGTGAGAAGAGGTTATTTGACATTAGCTCACTTGATGAATGGAGAACCCAAGCCTATGAGAATGCCAAATTGTTTAAGGAAAAGGTTAAAAGATGGCATGACAAAAGGATACAAAAGCGTGAGTTTAATGTAGGTGATTATGTATTACTATACAACTCTCGTTTAAGATTTTTTGCAGGGAAACTTCTCTCTAAATGGGAAGGCCCTTACGTTATCGAGGAGGTCTATCGTTCCGGTGCCATAAAAATCAATAACTTCGAAGGCAAAAATCCGAAGGTGGTGAACGGTCAAAGAATTAAACATTATATCTCAGGTAATCCTATAAATGTTGGAACCAATGTTATTGAAATGCAACCCTAGAGGAATACATAAGGCACACTTTCCGGAACGTTTCAAACTCTGAAAAGGAATAGGTGTGTGGTACGGTAAGTAAACCGACTCCAAAACAGTTCTTATGGCAATTTTTCTCCGTTTTGGAATATTTAGAAAAATAGAAAAATAAGAAGCAGTGCGGGAAGGACACGAGGCCTCCACGAGGGTGGAGGGCGCGCCCTACCCTACTGGGCGCGCCCCCTACCTCGTGGGCACCTTGTGTGCCCTCTGGACTCCGTTTTCTTGCACGATACATATTTTGGTCGGTAAAAAATCATCATATAATCTCCCGAAGGTTTTGACTCCCGTATGACGCAATTATCCTCTGTTTGTGTTTCGAGCTGTTGTTGCTGCAGATTATAGCAAGATGTCTTCTCAAGAGTCAGTCGGGGAGAGCCGGGTGTTTCATCCGGCATCGAGATCAAGGACAAACAGCAATGTTGACCACTTTGGGCCAGCAACGGAGGAAGAGATGGAGGCTGATTTGAAGAGGATAGATGCCATGGAGGAGGATCAAGAAGTCACTTCTCGCTTCCGAGCTGGATTCACAATGGGGGAACTACAGAGCGCGGCTATTCCAAACTCGGTTATCCCTTCCAATGTTAGATTTCTTTCTTATGAAAATATGAAGAAGAGTGTCACTTGTTCTCTCGCAGCTATGCAACACCCTTGGGTGCAAGGAGCTTTGGCCATTACAGGAAAGCTTCGAAAGGAAATAATGGACCTCAAGCAGCAAGTCAACAAGCTCGAGGAGGAGAATCGTATCCCGAGGGGCATCATCGCCAAGAATATCACATCACCATCCCCGAAAAAGGAAACATAATCACATGGGTATGGGCACTCCCCTTGGCAACTGCCAAGCTTGGGGGAGATGCCCCGGTATCGTATCACCACCACATCTTATATCTTTATTATTTTTCTTAGTTCAATCCTTTTAGTAGTATCTTGATCTAGTAAAATAAAGTTTTGGTATGATCTAGTCTTGAGTTTTGCTTTATGATCCCTCTATGTAATCGAGTTCGTGAGCTATATATAATAAAGATTAGTGTTGAGTCAAGGGCTTGATTATCTTGCTATGATCTTGAGAAAACAAAAGAAAGAGAAAAAGAATAAAAAGAAACAAAGAGATCATATTGATTTTATGGAGAGTAATGACTTCACATAGAAAGAGTATGATGATTAAAAGTTGTTGAGAGTTGACAAACATAGCTTTGGTCATCGTTGCAATTAATAGGAAGTAATAAAGAAAGAGAGGTTTCACATATAAATATACTATCTTGGACATCTTTTATGATTAGGAGCACTCATTAAAATATGACATGCTAAAGAGTTGATGTTGGACAAGGAAGACAAAGTAATGGGTTATGTTTTCTTATATTTGAGATAAAGTATATTGTCATGGATCATCCAACATATTGAGCTTTCCTTTCCCCCTCATGCTAGCCAAATTCTTTGCACCAAGTAGAGATACTACTTGTGCTTCCAAATACCCCTAAACCCAGTTTTGCCATGAGAGTCCACCATATCTACCTACGGATTGAGTAAGATCCTTCATGTAAGTTGTCATCGGTGCAAGCAATAAAAATTGCTCTCTAAATATGTATGATTGATTGGTATGGAGGAAATAAGCTTTATACGATCTTGTGATGTGGAAGAAATAAAAGCGACGGACTGCATAAAGGTTCATATCACAAGTGGCAATATAAAGTGACGTTCTTTCGCATTAAGATTTTGTGCATCCAACCCTGAAAGCGCATGGCAACCTCTGCTTCCCTTTGCGAAGGGCCTATCTTTTATGTTTATCCTCTACCTTATGCAAGAGTCATGGTGATCTTCACCTTTCCTTTTTACATTTTATCCTTTGGCAAGCACAGTATGTTGGAAAGATCCTGCTATATATATATATCTAATTGGATGTAAGTTAGCATGAGTTATTATTGTTGACATTACCCTTGAGGCAAAAGGTTGGGAGGTGAAACTATAAGCCCCTATTTTTCTCTGTGTCCGATTAAAGTTCTGTAACCACAAGTTTTGCGTGAGTGTTAGCAATTATGAAAGACTAAATGATAGTTGAGTATGTGGACTTGCTAGAAAGCTCTGTCATAGACTCTTTCTGATGTTTGATAAATTGCAATTGCCTCAATGACTAAGATTATACTTTGTTGGTTCTCAATAAAGTTTCTGATTCATACTTTGCATTGTGAATAGATTATTACTTGAGCATAAGAAATCATATGACAATATCCATATATGTTGTTGTTATGAGAATAATCATGATGACCTCATGTCTGTATTTTATTTTACCGACACCTCTACCTCTAAACATGTGGACATATTTATCGTTATCGGCTTCCGCTTGAGGACAAGCGAGGTCTAAGCTTGGGGGAGTTGATACGTCCATTTTGCATCATGCTTTTATATCGATACTTTTTGCATTATGGACTGTTATTACACATTATGTCACAATACTTATGCCTATTCCCTCTTATTTTACAAGGTTTACATAAGGAGGGAGAATGCCGATAGCTGGAATTCTAGGCTGGAAAATGAGCAAATATTAGAGACCTATTCTGCACAACTCCAAAAGTCCTAAAACTCCACGAAAGTTATTTTTGGAAATAATAAAAAATACTGAGCGGAAGAAATACCAGAGAGGGCCCACACCCTAGCCACGAGGGTGGGGGGCGCGCCCTACCCCCCTGGGCGCGCCCCCTGCCTCGTGGGCCCCCTGTTGGCCCTCCGGTGCCCATCTTCTGCTATATGAAGTCTTTCGTCCGAAGAAAAATCATAAGCAAGCTTTCAGGACGAGACTCCGCCGCCACGAGGCGGAACCTTGGCGGAACCAATCTAGGGCTCCAGAAGAGCTGTTCTGCTGGGGATACTTCCCTCCGGGAGGGGGAAATCATCGCCATCGTCATCACCAACGCTCCTCTCATCGGGAGAGGGCAATCTCCATCAACATCTTCACCAGCACCATCTCCTCTCAAACCCTAGTTCATCTCTTGAATCCAATTCTTGTCTCTAAGTCTGGGATTGGTACATGTAGGTTGCTAGTAGTGTTGATTACTCCTTGTAGTTAGTGCTAGTTGGTTTATTTGGTGGAAGACCATATGTTCAGATCCTATATGCATATTAATACTCCTCTGATTATGAACATGAATATACTTTGTGAGTAGTTACATTTGTTCCTGAGGACATGGGAGAAGTCTTGCTATTAGTAGTCATGTGAATTTGGTATTCGTTCGATATTTTGATGAGATGTATGTTGTCTATCCTCTAGTGGTGTTATGTGAACGTCGACTACATGACACTTCAGGATTATTTGGGCCTAGAGGAAGGCATTGGGAAGTAATAAGTAGATGATGGGTTGCTAGAGTGACAGAAGCTTAAACCCTAGTTTATGCGTTGCTTTCTAAGGGGCTGATTTGGATCCATATGTTTCATGCTATGGTTAGGTTTACCTTAATAATTTTTTATAGTTACGGATGCTTGCAATAGGGGTTAATCATAAGTGAGATGCTTGTCCAAGTAAGGGCAGCACCCAAGCACCAGTCCACCCACATATCAAATTATCAATGTACCAAACATGAATCATATGAACATGATGAAAACTAGTTTGACGATAATTCCCATGTGTCCTCGGGAGCGCTTTTCTCTATATAAGAGTTTGTCCAGGCTTGTCCTTTGCTACAAAAAGGATTGGGCCACCTTGCTGCACTTTATTTACTTTTGTTACTTGTTGCTCGTTACAAATTATCTTATCACAAAACTATCTGTTATCTATTATTTCAGTGCTTGCAGAGAATACCTTGCTGAAAACCGCTTATCATTTCCTTCTGCTCCTCGTTGGGTTCGACACTCTTACTTATCGACAGAACTATGATAGATCCCCTATACTTGTGGGCCATCAGCCCGGAATGGAGTCACGGAACAACGGCCGCTGGCTACTGAGGTGGTGATGGACCAACATGGCAGCCAATATCTCCTCCTCGTCGTCGGATGACGAATCGTCGGAGTTGCAAAGGAAACTGTGGAAAAAGAACTCGTCGACGGAGTCCATTTTCATACCTTGGCAAACTGTCCAACAGCTTACGGGCGTCGAAGAAGGAGACGGCCGGCGAGGGGAGTCGTGGCGCGCACGGACCAGCTAGCTGCCCTGCCGACGTCCGACGAGTGGGCCGGCATCCGACGAGCATGCCGGTCGGATCTGGCCGGGGCGGCGAGGCGGCTTCTTGGTCGCGAGCGGCTGTGCGGTGGGAGGAGCAATGGTGGGAAGCAGTTTGCTCCCCGGCTGCAAGACGGCGGTGGTGGGCGACGGGGAAGTGGGCGGCGTTGCTGGGCGGATGTGGAGGTGGCGGCATTTGGCAGATTCGCCAGCAAAAATGGGCGGTAGCGTCGGCGACGAAGGAGACGAGCGAGGATTGCTGTTGGCTGGGGGTGAAGGGGGAGGCCAATGTGCCACCGACCAGCAGGCCTGGGGAAAGGAGAAGGCGAGCGTGCGAGCGTCCGTCGCGTGTCCGCGCCGACACAAATCCGGCTTAAAAATGGGCCGGGAATGGGTCGCCCGCGGGCGAAAGCGGACGTGCGTCCGTTTGGGTCAACGTGTTAGGCCGTCTTTTGTGCCCGCGCCAACCCAAACGGACGGCGGCGAACGAAATGGGTCGCCCTATTGGAGTTGCTCTGATGGCGCACGAAAAGTCCGAAACAAACCTTGAAGTTGTCGGGGAAAGCTAAATTGAATACTGAACTTGTAATCCTGAAAATCAGCATACCAAACTTTTCAATCTCGGTATATTTTAAACTTTAAGAGCGTACCCAAACAGAAATCGCGCACGTAATCCTAGGTTTGTTGTCTGCGGTTACGACTGGCCGGCCCAACAGACACAAAATGAGGATTTTTTCGTAAAACGCGACGTAAAAATACCCAAAACGTGTGGTCGCGACTGGGCCAACCGAACAGACGTGAGGCGAGATTTGTTTTTTCATAAAACTGATAACTCCGACTAGCCACTGGAACAATCGGCTGTTTGTTGTCTCTATATTTAGAGGCAAGACCAATTAAACCAGATAGAGCAGTGTCGAGATTTGAGGCACTTTATAAAGGACAAACAAATATTAAGAACGTGCAGGCCTGAACAATTTTTGAGATATCCTTTTTTAAAGTGAATTTTTTTTGAAAATTCAGAACAATTTTAAAAACGAACAATTCTTTTAAAACACAATCAGTTTTGAAAAAGTGAACACTATTTGAAACATCAATTTTTTAAAACCTGAACAAATATTAAAAAAATAAACAATGTAAAAAATGTTTTATAGTTTTATGAAATGTTTATTGTCATTAAGAAAATGTAAAACGTGTATTTGGCAAAATGTTATCGTGTCACATTTTTCATAAATGTTTTCGGAATTTTGTAAATTATTTCTGCTTAAAAAATACAATAGTTAGTTCTAAATTGTTCATATATTATTTTAAGAAATGTTTGAAATTTTTCAGGAATGTTAAACGCTTCCGTGGAAATCCATTTTTGGTGTTTTTATATAGGACGTGCTATACGAAATCAGTAGTATCAGGCAGGGCGATTTTTGTTTAGGGTCAGGCAGGGCGATTTGCTAGGTGAAGCCTATGCTAGTTATGGGCACTTTTTCTTTTGCGGCTGCTGGTATTTTTGTTGCTCACTAGTCGATGTGTACGTGCAATGCACATTAATTTAGAAGTATATTAAGTGCATGCGAATATTAAATAGGATATTATTTACATGTTATCATGTGATTAGCACTATATTCGGCATGAAATTAAACGTGCTGAACGCTCAACATTGAAGCAGTCTAAATCGTTGGATTGACATGATTTGATGGTCGAGATTAATTAAATCTGCCTCTTTGAATCTTTTTATATTAATATAGATATAGATAATATATGACAAGTGGGTACGTGTAGTTTAACAAAATGTGTATTATCATTACGGAAATGTAAACGAATTTATTATCCTTACTAAATTGAAAAAAAAAACAAGTAGAGCAAGCGAGCGACTGCGCTAATGGGCTGTTCCAATTTGTCCTAATGTCCAGCCAGTCAACAATGCTTGCCAAGTGAGCAAATCTCCGAAATCACTAGTTGAAGAGTACTCGTTGTAAAGATCACTTCAACTCCCCTGGTTGCAACAAGTGGTGCACATACAACGTGTCACTTGTTGCAATCTGAGAGTCTTCTTTTTTTCGTAGATCCGTTATTCAAAATATTTTATCTCTCAAGTCGTGCGTCCAAATCTCGAACCGCTTTTACCGTTTGATTCATCGTGTCGAGATCTTCAAAACTAGATCGTGTGTTGATAGGTTTTGACAAACTTTTTTATGAAAAAATCAGACAAAAAACCGAACCGGACGCACGGGTTTTTTCTGTTTTCCAAAGAGGCACACCCGTGCCTCTCACAAAATCACAACCTTGCCTCTCGCGAAAGCAAGACCGTCACTCTCACGGAAGAAAAAATAAAAGAGAAACGTCTTTTTTTCGTTTCCGAGGAGGCACGGCCATGACTCTTGCGAAAGCACAACCGTGCCTCTTGCGAAGCAAAACCGTGACTCTCGCGAGAGGAAAAAAAAGAAAATGCGTTTTTTCCGTTTCCGACAGGCACGGCTGTGACTCTCGCGAAAGCACAACCGTGACTCTCGCGAAAGAAAAAAAACAGAAAACGCGTTTTTTTCGTTTTCGAGAGGCACGGCCGTGACTCTCGCTAAAGCACAACCATGCCTCTCGCGGAAGCAAAATCATGACTCTCACGAAAGGAAAAAAACAAAAAACACGTTTTTTTCGTTTCCGAGAGGCACGGCCGTGACTCCCGGGAAAGCACACCCGCGCCTCTCGTGGAAGCAAAACCATGACTCTCGCGAATAAAAAATATATATAAATGCATTTTTTCCCGTTTCCCGGTGGCACGGCCGTGACTCTCGCGAAAGCAAAACCGTGCCTCTCGCGGAAGCAAAACCGTAACTCTCGTGGAAAAAAAACGCACTTTTTCGCGCAAAAAAAGTTTTACCCTAATTTTTTTATCGAAAAGCTAAGGAAAACCAAAATGTCGAAAAAAACCCATTTAAAAAGCCGAAAACGCTTGCAGAAAAATAAAAAAATAAAATCCGGAGGGAGCGTCCAGAGCGTGACACGTGGCGAATGATGAGAGCGTGGCAAGTGGCGCTGATCGTTGCGAGGCTCCCGAAGGAGCGCTCGTTCACTAGTTGCTCTCGCAAATCCCAGCTAAACCCCCTCAAGGTTTAAAATAGACCGGGATCAAAAAGTTCGATGTGTTGATTTCCAAGATTACAAGTTCAAAGTTCGATTTAGCTTTCGCCTATAACTTTAAGGTTTGTTTTGGACTTTTTCCATTATAGCGCTTTTTCTCTCTCCACCCATCTATGTGTTTCCTATAGTTCGCTCCATCCGTTATTGTGTGGTGGTCACTGTGGTGCTAAGGGCAACTCCAACGCCTGACACATTCTGTACATGCATGCATGTTTGGGTTGAAACGGATACAAACTGTGGCCTAGCGTGCCGACACAAATGGACGAGCATCCACTTTTTCTTCGCGCGTGACCCATTTCATGCTCAAGTTTGGGTCGGGCTTGCGTCGGCGCAGACACGACATGGACACGCGCCCTTGTCCTCCTCCGAGCCCGCATGGCACATTGGCCATTCTTCCCCTATTCCATCCACAACCAAGACACCCGGCCACCCCCGCCCTCGCCGCAGTAGCCCATTTCCGGCCGGTTGGACGTTGTTCAGGCCATCGCCCTTACCCACAGACACCTCCCCAGTAGCACGCCGTACCCGACGGGCGCTCTTACCGATGTTGGTAGCCTGTTTTCGCCGCCGTCGTAGCACCCCAAGACAACGCCACCCCCTCGCCTCGGCCACCACCGGAAACGCTCCAAGCACGGCATCCTCGCTCGACGGTCGTTGCCACCGTCGCCTCCATACCGACAGGCCTGCTGTCTGGTCTGGGAGAGGCGCAGGGCTCTGCACCAGCCGGCTTCTTCCACCATGCCCGCAAGGTACAACGGATAATGGCGATGAGTATTTTTTCAACATCTTCATTTACAATTCGGACGATTCATCGTCGGTCGTTGAGGAGTTTGTGGTTGCTACTTTGGTCGTCCATCACCACATTACTAGCCAATGGACGATGTTTAGGGGCTCGATCCTGGGCCATGCTCCGGGGTTGAATCACAACAGAGAGAGTGACCATCGCCTACTCTGAGAAAACTACTTCAAGTCCTCTTCCCCACTCTTCAAACACATGCTATTCCGGCGTCGCTTCTGGATGGCTACATGTGTTCGATCGTATTCGGGAGGGGGTGATGGTGTATGATGATTATTTTGTATTCAAGGAGGATGTCTTGTAAAAGGTTGGCTTCTCCTCTTATCAGGAATGCACGGTAACTATTCGGATGCTTGCATACGGAATACCCGGTGATCTGATTGATGAGTATGTCCGCATGAGTGAGTCCAAATGCCTAAAATACATGTACATGTTCTGCAAGACTGTGGCAACAGTGTCTGACCTGGAGTATTTGAGAGACCCAACTGTTGCAGATGCAACCCGATTGTTGGCGATCAATGCAGATATGGGTTTTCGAGGGTGCTTGGTGATACGTCTCCAACGTATCTATAATTTTTTATTGTTTTGTGCTATTAGATTATCAATCTTATACGCTTTACATGCAATTTTATACTATTATTTGAAACTAACCTATTAACCTAGTGCCTAGTGCCAGTTGTTGTTTTCTGTTTGTTTTTGGTTTAATAGAAAATCCATACCAAACGGGGTCCAAACACGATGAAATTTTTTGATGATATTTTTGGACCAAAAGAGACTCTGGAAGCTTCGAAGGGAGTCCAGAAAAGAGAAGAGGAGACGACAAGACAACAGGGCGCGCCCTGATGTCTTGTGGGCCCTTCGTGGCTCCGTCTGACCTAATTCCAGTGCTATAAATTCCCAAATATTTGAAAGCCCCCAGAAAAGATAAGAGGAGACGACAAGACAACAGGGCGCGCCCTGATGTCTTGTGGGCCCTTTGTGGCTCCGTCTGACCTAATTCCAGTGCTATAAATTTCCAAATATTTGAAAGCCCCCAAAAGCACCAACGAAACAACTTTTTCGCCGCCGCAAGTTTCTCTTCTTCGGCGATCCCATCCGGAGGCCTTCACCGGTACTCTGTCGGAGGGGGAACCGATCATGGAACGATCACGGAGCGCTTCTACATCAACCTTGCTGCACCTCCGATGACGTGTGAGTAGTTCCCACAGGACCTATGGGTCCATAGCGATTAGCTAAATGACTTTCTCTCTGTCTTTGATCTTCAATACAATGTTCTCTTCGGAGATCGATTCGATGTAATCTTTTGCGGTGCACTTGTTGCGATCCGAGGAATTGTGGGTTTATGGTCAGATTATTCATTGAAAGTAATTGAGTCTTGTTTGTACTGTTTTATGTGTGATTGTTATAGCTTTGTATTTCTTTCTGATCTATCCATTGGTTTGGCCAACTAGATTGATTTATCTTCAGCGAGAGATAGGAGCTTTGTAGTAGGTTCAATCTTGCGGTGTCCTCACTCTGTGACAGGAGTGGTAGTGAGGCACTTATTTGTACTGTTGCTACTAAGGGTAAAACGACAGGGTTTAATAATATTGCTTGGTTTGATTTTATCTACATTATGTCATCTTACTTCATGCACTACTTTGTTTGTCATGAACTTAATACCTAGAGAGGCAAGTATAGAAGCGCTCTTAAAGTGGAGTAATAGTAGTAGGCCTCAGTAAGTTTAACGGTCTACTTGTCATGGACGTAATGTCTATGTACTGATCATTGCCATGAATATCATCATAACTATGCGCTTTTCTATCAATTGCGAACAACAATTTGTGTACCAGCAATTTGCTATGTTCGTGAGTGAAATGCCTCTAGTGAAAACTATGGCTCCGGGTTATATTTAAATCATATTACTAAAACCCTATTCAAATTATAGGAAGTCGTGAGGATGATGTCAGGATGAGGTTTGGTCGAGAGTAGAGACGGGCTAGGGTATATGTGGGATCGGACAGGGCCATTCTGGGCCGGTCTAACATCGCCTGAATTCCAGCTTCATCTCGGCTTTGACATCTTAGGATCAGCCCTGGATAATACTAGAAGTTCAAGGTAATCACTATAAAAGGCCGACCTCACAAAAGGTCTCTTCAGGCATGCTCCCCTCATTCTAAGTGTCGCATTTTCCTTCTGCATCTCATGCAGGTTGCATCTCTTTTCGCCACTTGCCGCAAGGGGAATCAGTGGGGATGAGGATGAGAGAGGGGGACAACATGAGATGGTAGGAGTTTACAACTTTTGCTCTTGGTAGAGAAACAAATATTAAAAGTCCAAATTACGAACTCATTCAGACAGTTGTGTTTCTCTCATCGAGATTTTAAAAACTAGATAGCATGTTAATAGATTTTGAACAACATTTTTCATACTTCCAAAATTAGCACGGTTCTACTTTGTACTATTTTGGTTTCAGTGTACTTGTACTTCATGTTAGTATGTCCCCGCTGCATTCAGAATTACACGCGTGAAGAGTACGACGGTGCAGCATTTTTTTTGAGAGTTTGGCCAAAATTTATTCATCAAAATTCACAGAGGGTGGGATACAAGTTGTGTCATGGAGCTGGCCCAGCCACACATGACGACCCGAGGCCAGATTAAGGGAAAACCTAGCTAATCTATGTGCCTCATAGTTGTTGGCACGACCTTCAAAAATAAATTTACATGAAAAAGATAGAGCTCTAGCCCTAACTTCGTTGGTAATAGCTGCATAATTGCACAAAGTACCCTGGTTGATGTCCTGGACCACTTGCTTGGAGTAACTGGCAACAACAAATTGATTAACTTGGAGATCTTCAGCTAGACATAGTGCCTCGCGGCATGCAATCATCTCCATTGTCGCCGGATCGTCCACTCAGAGATCACAATAGCTGAACTACTCAGATAATTTCCTTCATTATCACGGCACACCGCGGCTGCCGATCCTCTTCTACCCCTCCTGATTCCAGCATCAACGTTGAACTTTATATATTGAGGAGGTGGGGCTCGTGGTCGTCTCGCTGCACTTCTTGCTGGAGGTGGCTGAGCCGCTACATGTTGGACATGCCGGCTCTCCCCTAGCAAAGCTAGCTCTTCCAAGAATCTGTTAATGAACGAGAAGATGGCATGTGGGCTCTGAAAAATTCCTTCATGAATAGCCTTCCGTCGCGATGTCCAAATCGCCCATAAGGTTACTGCCATTTTGACGAACATCTCATGCGGCAGAGCTTCTAGTTGCGTGAACAGCCAGTTTTTGGCCGAAGGTTCAGCGTTCGCAACAAGATTCATCGCCATATCCTCATCAACCAATGCCCAAGTGCATCGTGAGGAGGTACATTCAAGCAAGGAGTGGCGCCATGAATCTGCACCTCCGCAAAGCCCACACGAGCTGTCGTTCGTCATATGGCGGTGACAGCGTACGTTCTCGGTCGGCAGGGACTGCTTGGCTAGCCTCCATAGGAACATGCGGATTTTGCCAGGAACCCGCGTTCGCCATAAGGATTTCCATGCTCCCTCAGCTCTACTGCCTGACGAGCTTGCCGTCCCATACAACCAAGCTTCTCTTCTATTCCTCGTCGAGACAAGCATATTATATGCAGATTTAACCGAGAAAACTCCATTCCTCTCATAGTTCCAGCTCCAGAAATCATCAACATTGCGCGTACACAACGGGATACCCAAGATGACCGGAATATCTAGGGGCAAGAAAGTTTCCCGCACGCGCTCCACATTCCATGTGGCACTCATAGGATTCAGCAGCTCAGCTACAACAGTTGGCATGTTTGGTGTCAGACAGCCATACGGGCGCATCATCTCGGTTCTCGGTAGCCAATTCTCATGCCATATATGAGTTGTGAGGCCATTGCCTATTCTTTTTTATAATGCCTTGCTGCAAAGTGTCACGCCCATCTATAATGGCTCTCCATATTTGACTAGGGTGATTTCCCAGGTTGGCATTGAGGATATCTGTGTTGGGAAAGTAAATGCTTTTTAAAAGTCGAGCACTCAAAGTGTTGGGATTCTGGAGAAGGCGCCAAGCTTGTCGGGCAAGCATGGCCAAATTAAAAAGCTCAAAGTCCTTGAATCCAAGTCCTCCCATACTCTTTGGTTGTGTCATAGATTTCCATGAAACCCAATGTGGTTTGCGTTGCCCCTGTTTACTTCCCCACCAAAATTTCCTAATCAGCATGTTTAGGTGTTCGCAGAGCCCCCTCGGTAGTCTGAAGCAAGACATAGAGTAGACCGGAACCGCCTGGGCAACCGCTTTGACAAGGACTTCCTTTCCCGCAGTGGACATAGTGCTGGCTATCCAACTTTGTATCTTGCTCCAAAGGCGATCTTTAAGATACTTAAAGGCTCCATTTTTCGAGCTCCCAATATCAGACGGCATGCCCAAATACTTATCGTTGAGAGTTTCATTCGGGATATTCAGGATGCCTTTAATATCATTGCGAATGTTCTCAGGGACACCTTTACTAAAAAAGATGGATGACTTGCCATAATTGATTCTTTGACCTAAAGATTGACAATAATCGTCCAACACCTGGCTCACCTCGTTAGCACCCATACTATTTGCCTTAAAGAACAGCAGGCTGTCATCTGCGAATAAGAGATGGTTCACCTGTGGCGCACTGGGTGCCACCTGTAGACCACTCATGTGTGATGACCCACTTTTTGATTTTAACAGGCACGAAAGGCCCTCTGCTGCCAACAAGAACAAGTAAGGTGATATCGGGTCCCCCTGTCGGATCCCTTTGGAGGGTGTGAATTCTTCAAGTTTGCATCCATTAAATAAGACCGAGAATTTGACTGAACTTACCAAGCCCATCACAATACCAACCCATCGTTCTGAGAAGCCAAGCTTCAACATAATACCTTGAAGGTACTCCCACTCCACCCTGTCATATGCCTTCATCATATCAAGTTTCAGTGCACAAGATTGGTGTTCCTTTGCCTTGTTTCTTTTCATAAAGTGCAAACACTCGTAAGCTGTAATAATATTGTCAGAGATGAGCCTACCCGGAACAAAGGCGGATTGTTCCTCGGAGATGATATCTGGGAGTACTTGCTTCAAACGGTTGGCAATCACTTTTGAGGCTATTTTATAAAGTACATTGCACAAGCTGATGGGTCAGAATTGTGAAAGTAGGGTAGGATTTTTACCTTCGGAATTAGAACCAGCATGGTTTCATTAATGCATGCGGCTGACTCAGTCCCTTCCACTATTTGCAGTACCACTCTGGTGATGTCATCCCTGCATACCTCCCACTGGCGTTGGAAAAAATGTGCAGGGAACCCGTCCGGACCCGGTGCTTTGGTGGGAAACATTTGGAACAAAGCCACCTTCACCTCATCCTGACTATAAGGTGAATTCAAAAGCTCGTTCATCGCCGGCGTCACCTTGCACGGAACCGTGTCCAAGACCCTATTCATGTCATGCACGCCTTCAGAAGTGTACAGGTTTTTATAGAACATTGTAGCCATCATCTCCATCTCCTCTCTGACTTCCGTGGTTTGGCCATTCTCCTTCAACAGGGATTTTATTTGATTTTTCCTGCGTCGTCGACTAGCACGAAGATGGAAAAAATATGTATTTTTGTCCCCGTGCTTAAGCCACTCGATGTGAGCGCGCTGTCTCCAGAGAATTTCTTCACGATGATACAATTCCACCAGGCGATCTGTAGCTTTTATTTCTGCATGGGAAGGTCCCATCCGACCTGGGATCTGGCGCCATACCTGTAGCTGGCTTTTCAATTGGCTGATCTCCCTTCTCACATTCCCAAAATGCTCCCGGTCCCACTGGGATAAGTCAGCCCCCAAGCTTTTTAATTTATCTGCTACATGCGAGACTGTGTCCCCCTGCGAGTTGTTCCATCTTGCCTGCACGAACCCTTCTAGCGCCGGGTCCCGCTCCCATGCAAGCTCATATTTAAATTGCTTTGGGCCCCTTTTACATGCACGTACATCACTGAACTTGAGAAGTAATGGAACGTGATCGCTTGTGGCGGCTGTTTTGTGCTCGAGAACCGCATCAGGATAGGTCAGTATGAATTCTGCATTTGCGACACATCTATCCAGTCGGACCCTCGTGTAAGTGCCTCCAACGACCTTCTTCTCAAAGGTCCAGTTTAAGCCCTTATAGCCAATATTCGATAGCCCACAGATATCTAGCACATCTCGAAAGGCGTCCATCTGCGCCTGGCTGCGATTGTTCACGCCATCGTGCTCATGTGCTTGAAGGACTTCATTAAAATCGCCGATAACTGCCCAAGGGCCATTACTCGTCCCCACTATTCCTTTAAGCATGTTCCAGGTCTTATATCTCTCAGATACCTGGGCTTCTCCATATACAAAGGTAAACCTCACTCGTGATTCCATTAAACCATCAACCTGGACATCTATATGATACTCAGAGTAGCCAACAATATCAACGTTTATTGCATCATTCCAAAATATTCCAAGGCCTCCGCTCCTTCCATTACTGCTAACGGCAAAACTTCTATCAAAATCTAAAGTGCTAGATAAATTTTCAACACGAGTACCCTCTATTTGAGTTTCCAAAATGCATAATACAGAGGGGGCATATTGCTTCGACATATCCCGAAGCTCTTTGACTGTCGCGTGGTTGCCAGCCCCACGACAGTTCCACACAAGGAGACTCATTGCGCTAGGCGCGACCCACTTGGAGGGCCCGCCAAACGCGCATCAATAGGTTTGTTAACTGTAGAACTCTTCCAGTTCGCTTTGTCCGCAGCTGATGGTGTGGGCTTGTTTCTTTTCTGATCCTGCTTCGCGGAAGGGCTTTGTGGGATCGCTGGGGCCGTGAGCAGGAGAGTCTGTTCAGTCTCATGCGTAGATGCAGAAGTATTCATCGAGGTCCTCGCGTCAGCTGCCCCTCGCTTCCTGTTGTTCTCCCTTTCCTGCATTATGATATCTTCAGTTTTCTCATACTCGTCAAAGCCGTGCCGTTCCGTTGGGACACCTCTTCCCTGACCTCTGCCAGCACGTCCCCTGCCTCTTCCTCCTCCTGATCCTCTTCCTTCTCCCGGCCCTCTACCTGCACCTCTGAACCAAGTAGCTTTTAGGTCCTTGAAAACTAGGGCTTTTGGCTGATGAACCCCATCCCCACACTCCTTGAACAAGTGACCGAGGTGGCCACAAACAGCGCACTAGTCCGGAAGCCTTTCAAATTTCACCCTGAAGATCTCACGGACGACCTCTTGCTTCCTTTTGACCACAAGTGACACAGCATTCTTAAGGGGCTTGGTGACATCAATTCTGACCCGCACCCTACAGAAGTTTCCTTCAAAGTCTGGAGATTTTGGCTCTACGTATATGAACTCGCCCTCCGTAGCCGCCAAAGCCTTTATTTTTGGGAAATACCCGTCTGGCAAGTCATGAATCTGCATCCATATATCTATTGTATTGAGAGCTATCGAGGAAGGCCGGGTGAACCCATCATAATGCGCAAGCACGACAGCTTTCCCCTTGTGCTCCCAAGGCCCCTCCTGCATTACTCGCTCCCAGTCACCAAGGCACGAGAACTGCATTGTGTACAAATTCTCTTCGAGGGGTCGGATCTTCACCTCTTGCGCCAAGTCCCAAGCAATTCTCATGTTCCTATAGAACCAGTACTGGCTATAGACCTTGTTCGTGTGCACCCGTGCTAGAGCCATCCATCTTGTTGCTTCCTCCGACAGTTCATCCTCCTCGACCACCACATCTTGAAGATTCTCTTCATTGAGTCCCAATTCTTCCATCATTGCCTCCAGATCGGAAGTGGCAGAACCCGATCCCGAAGCGCCGTCATCCATTATCTCTTGCCCGAGAGAGAGTTTCCGCGGGCGGTGGTTCCCTACCTTCCCCCGTCCCCCTTGCCGGCCAGGGTCACCCCGGCACCAGATCGGAGGGGAAGGGGAGAGGGGACATGAAGTCTCTACGGTGGTGGACTAGCCGCCGCCGAGAGGAAGGCAAACCCTAACGAGAGGGGACGTATAATCGACGGCGCTGCATTTGAGAGAGTATGCGTGAGGCAGCCACGACTCCAACGAAGGGCCGCTGCACATTCTGGCTGCTTGGACCTCGCAGCCTACTCTTTCAAAAAAAAAATGTCATCAATTTTGGCTGGAAAAAAAGGTAAGTCGTCCAGTTTATATTCTCTCGGGCCTATAATCCCGATTGCGCCTAGCCAAGCCCTAACCTAAATCGTCCCATCATCATGACAGCCGACCGCGTCCTCCACCTCCTTCGCGCGCCGGCGGCTTCCCCGGCGGCAGCTCACGGCCGGGGCCCTCCCCGGCCGCAGCGCGTCGGCCTCCCACCGGTAAAGCGGCGCGTCGGCGTGGCCTGCTCCAGCTCCACCGAGGAGGACAGCATGACTTACAAGGGCGCCGGTGTGGCCTGCTCCAGCTCCACCGAGGAGGACGGCATGACTTACAAGGGCGCCGGCGTGGACATCGACGCTGGCTCCGAGCTCGTGCGCCGCATCCGCAAGATGGCCCCCTGGATAGGCGGCTTCGGCGGCATCCTCCCCCACAGTATTATTCACTTCATCTCTTATGCTGCCTTCACTTCATATGTCTTGTCCAAATTAGTTAGACCACGATGCATGTACTGCGACTCATGGAGTTCCTAGTGTCAGGTCGGCCAGCACCAGTAGCTTGGGTAAGTAAATGATGTATAGTCACGTCCTTTTGGTCCTCTGTTTTTTGCTAATAAAAGGAATGAGGAAACAGAAAAGGCTGTAGGCGAGTTAGCAGCGCAAAAAGTCTAAGTGCGTCTCTGAATTTCCATCAGAGTTCGTGTGCGTTAATTTGCAGAGCTGTTTCGTTCAGTTCCGTGAGGTCTTGACTCTTTGTTGCTCCGCCATTCAGCTCAAGCGTGGCGCCTTGCACAAGTAAGCCACGCAAGGATGTATCAGTGGCAAAGACGGGGACTCGATGGAGGCATTTGTCGAGGAGGGTGTCGATGCCGAAGCAGATGTTGTCGAAGTCGTCGTAAACGATGAGCCACACAGGGTTTTCCAAGTCCAAGGACGTGGCCGGGAGGAAGTTTCGCATTCGTGTTGCAGCCACTGAGCGTGCATAGAAGAGTACCATCACAAACTTTGTGTCACGTTGGAGAGATTAGTAGAGGAGGCCCGGGACATGTGTGGTGTGCGTGGAGCGGCGAAAGGAGTGCCTGCAAGCCATGATAGCAACACAAAAAAGGTGTAGTCACTAGTCAGGGATGAGGTGATGATACCGGCGATTAAGTTGTAGTGCACACAGAAGAACGTTTAGTCAGCGGAACCAATAACATCCTAAAGTGGCAATGCAAATTGCATGTAGAAACATGCCGGCTGTACACGAAGTAGGTGAGGAAGAACCTGATACACTCCAACAGCATGATGAAGATCATGCGCAGACGGTGTGGACACCACACTAGGGAGGCGCCACAATGGTATAGAAGGATGCCTTCACGTGCGGGGAGAACAAAGATGACCGCGTGTAATGACATTATGGCCTGAGGGAGCGACCTAGGTCACGAGTCGGTTCAATGGAAGGAGATGCCTCTGGCGACGTATGCGCTTAGAAATATACTTTGACAACGGGTACCGAGGACCAAGACCGTCAAAGTTGCAGCCCATGGGAAACACATCAGCAGCCCAATGCTCGATTAGTATTGATGCTTGTGTGCTCACACACGTTTGGTTGATTGCAATGCGTGTGTTCGGTTGATTAGATCGAGGTGCACACGGTGTAGACCATGTTGAGTTGATGATGGCTGCTATTGCGGATGATGCCGCTCACATGGGAGTCACGACAATGTAGTCGAAGCTGTCACGATCGGTGGTGGCGACGATGGACCTGTGATGCACAAGGCGCAAACGAAAGAAGCCAACTACAACGCATGAAGACATCCCTTCTGTGACACATCCGAACTTGACACATAGTTCGTGACGAGGAGCCGACTAGTGTCCAGTCGACGCCGATGTGCAAGTACAGGCATGAGGCCAGTGGGCCATGGGCGACACAAACCATTTTATGTTCGATGAACCAAAAAAGAAAGACACCAGTCAAATGACCCACGGAGAGAACCACTGATGAAACGATAGGAAAAAGACTTTCAGGGAGTAGCATGGAGATCGATCTCCCCGGAGTGGCGCGATGCGGAAGTTGTGTTGGATCTAGGTTAAGATATTGCGATGTCATGATAGAGGATGAGAATTGAGACAATGCAATTTGTTTCGTATATTGAACCTTTTGGACGAGTATATGTAGAGGTCCTTAAGACTAAGAGGATAAAAAGGCCACTAACTATAATATGCAAACAATTCCTATCTAATTCCATGTTATCTCTAACTATCGAATATACCAAATGTAACTCTAACAGATATGTGGTTAGCGTGCAAAGAGAGCATTGATGTGTTGATTGTAGTTGTGATATGATGCTTCATTGGCCCTTTTTCTTAGAAGTGCATGATCCACTTGCTGGGTCAGACCCTGTATTTCTTGTTTACTCAGGTTGGGCACATGAATGTAATGCCATATTCATAATATTTCTGTTTCCTGTGGTTGGACTGAACAGAGGATGAATACCTTGTATTTAGCGTTGATGGTGTTGGGACAAAGCTGAAGCTTGCATTTGAAACTGGTATTCATGATACAATTGGGATTGACCTGGTATGTGATCAATTGCTATCACATCTATCATGTCAAGTGAATCAATCCCTATATTTTTTGTTCATCATTGCAGGTAGCTATGAGTGTTAATGATATCCTAACATCAGGCGCAAAACCATTGGTCTTCTCAGATTACTATGCTACAGGCAAGCTTGATGTCGATCTTGCAGAGAAGGTAATGTTGGTGTTGTTGTTCACTTAACGCAACATTTGTTTCATATTGTAATCTTGTCTTCCGCTCGTGAAGTCGTGTCTAATTATAAATGAATTGTATATATAGGTTATTAAGGGAATATTGGATGGATGCGAACAATCAGGCTGTAATCTGATAGGAGGAGAGGTGAGACCTCCTGAGATAAGCTTTTCTCCATAATGATTTCGTCGAGTCATGTGAATTATCCCTCATATATGAACATCAGTATAATTGCAACGATTGTACTGAGTACTTTTTATCTTTCTTGCATGGACATATTTTTAACTAAAAATACCGTGATACTTCTTGCCATTATTCATTTCATTGTAAAATTGTATTTACTCTCCATAAACATTCCATATGGACCATGCCTTTTTTGTATAATAAAATATTATAATAAGACATTCCCAATTAATTAATTGGTAGTGACAGACAGCAGAGATGCCTGGTTTCTACGGGGAAGGTGAATATGATCTAGGTGGTTTTGCCATGGGTGTTGTGGACAAGGATAAGCTCATCGACGGTAAAAATATCGTGGAGGGAGATATCCTCATTGGTCTTCCTTCAAATGGGGTTCATTCAAATGGGTTCTCTCTCGTTAGAAGGTATATCACACTTATCTAGTTCAATGTTTCTCAAATTCAGATAGATCATTCATAGTTCAAATTTTATTGTTTTTATTATTTTTCTGGAATTTCGTATGGTTAATAATAGCTAAAAAGATTCTTTTTTCTAGAGTATTGGACAAAAGTGGACTCTCCTTGACTGATCAGTTCCCAGGAAACGATGGCAAAACAACTACCGTCGGTGAAACTCTCATGACACCGACTACAATCTATGTTAAGCAGGTTAGTCTTTATCGATGAATGACCCGTATTTCCATGGTTTTATTTTTAAACCGAAAGTTTAACTCAATAATGTTGGATGAAAAAGGTACTTGAGATCATAAGCAAGGGTGGTGTGAAAGGACTAGCCCATATCACTGGTGGTGGCTTCACTGATAACATCCCGAGAGTATTTCCTTCTGGACTCGGGGCCAAAATCTTCACTGGATCGTGGGAAGTGCCACCTGTGTTCAAGTGGCTTCAACATGTAAATATCTAACAAACAATCTTGGCTTGAACATTCTCAGTCAATATATTCATTGCCACTGTACTCAGTTATTGGATTATTTGGTAAACGTTTATAGGTTGGAAAAATTGAAGATGCCGAGATGATGCGGACGTTCAACATGGGCGTCGGGATGGTCCTTGTAGTAAGCAAGGAGGCAGCTGACAGGATTATCGAGGAATCAAGCCCTGCTTATCGCATTGGAGAGGTGATCCAGGGCAAGGGTGTTCACTACGTCTGATGCCTTGTGATAAGCTTTCAGCTCAAATTTGGAGTGATTTGAGATTTGTTTTGTCGTGTGGGCAAAGCAGCCGAATTTTTGTAACTCCTTTATCTTAGGCATGCTTCGAGTGTTAATGGAGAAGTTGAGAATATTTTTGTACTTCTGTATCAACATCTTTAGTCTTTACATCTTCGTACTAGAGACCGTGTCTGCTTGTCATGGTTTTAGGTCTGTTCTTTTCAAGTGCTCCGCCTGGTATTCCACAATTTTAATCAGCTCGACAGCTACCGCATTCTATAGATGAATGAATGAAAGACCTCAAAGAACAACTCAACAAGCAGGAAACTGAAACTGTTCCGCGTCTTGGGTATTTTAAGATACAGAAGCTGCAAATACCAAGTGTTACAGACTGTTATAAGCACATAAACTAGGCTACTTCTACCATGGGGATCACCATCATGAAAATAACTTGCACCTATCTTGAGTCAATGCCCTCCAAGTGCATCAGGACATTCCCTATGCATACACACACTCTAGTCAAAGAAGCGTCATGTGGTTAAGCAGTCAGACTAAAATCAGTTCTAAATCTGATTTCAGGCCTTTGATGGCAGCTTGTTCATCAGAGGAATTATCTTGTCCTCCTAGAGGCCCCTATTAGGATCAATCTTGTAGGTGTCGTACAAGTCCAAGATTTCCATAGAAATATTCTTAAGCTGAGATTTGCAAACGAGTGCAAGTGGATTAATACGACGACAGACCAAAATCATCAATGATTGAAAACATACCAATGAAACACTTACAATGTTCATGTCAACATGGAGTTCTTCAAACCAGGAAGTCGTGTCCTTACCTTTAAGAACACTTGCAATGTATATGCAGGCCAATGCACTCATATATGGAGGATATATGAGAATAAGATCCATCTTGTAAGTATCATTGACAAGGCCCCTGTAAGTAACAGTGTCTACTCAGCATAGAGATATAGCCAGTTGTATACCCATAAATCATCTAAAAAGGTATTTCGCTCAAAATTGTCGTCCATGTGATGATCCTTCATAAAAAAGATACCTATCTCATCATATTGTACTATACTTAAGTGAAAAGGAAAAGTCAATAGAGGTATTTGTGTATCCCTGCAATCCTGCATTCCTACAAAGGATATTCAATTATGATGATACCAACTGTAAACACTCTTTACTTAAGTGAAATATATGCACAGAGAAATTTTAAAAGAGTCTGGCTCCGAGACTAAAATCAGTCTTGTCAGAAAATGCTTCAAAAAGAAAGGCTACCTTAACCACCAAATATTACCAAAACGAATCAAGCAACTTTCTTGTATATGAAATACAAGCAGCTTCCATTCACAAAAAGAAAAAAACAGTACGCCATGACGGTAATTATAAGAAAGCCCAACAAGTTCCATTGCATCCAGTTCTCAACTTGACACAGCATTGTATTCAAGAACTGGTGCTTACCAGGCGAATTGTGTCAGATCTGTTATGCCAGCATCCTGCAATAACCTGTAAAATAGCACATCTCTCAATGCCATTGTAGAATCTATTGAAGGGGAGTTAATTTCAAAAGCTCAGAGCTCCAGAAGATATAAAATGCTATCTCAGTGGAAGATGCCATTTCTATTCAGATGATAGGGGAAGCAAAGTCAGTAAAAGAGGACAGTATGGGTGCAAAACAACCAAATAATAGTTGAGTGCTTCCAGGAGCTTCATTTCCATTTCAAGAATATATTTGAATTCAAATCTGTACTTGTCATCAGAACCTACATTTTGGGGAACAAAAATACATGGTTGCAGGTTGTGCAACTCTTCCAGACTTCCAGGTAAACATTGGTCTATCTGAATGATCAAGAGGCTTACCAGTTACCACACACATCATCTTGATGTAAAATACGAGATGCCTTGTTTGCACTGTGCTTTCCTCCACCTTTGATGCCAAATACAAACAAGCTGGTGCTACCAAACAAGGATCATACTCCGCCATGCTCTTTCGGCAAATAGATTCAGACATAGTTCTGAATACTTAAGTTTCATTAAGAAAACTTCTTAAATGTTCAAAGAGTTATAGAAATAACCATTAAAATATGAACCTTCATGTCCAATTTGTGTTCACGGAAAGTATAGAAACATGAGTTTGGCGCTTGAAGTATAATAGTTGTTAATCGAATTTCAAAGATTTCCGGTTAAAGCACCATCGTACTAATTCTGCTTGAAGCAACTTGATGAGAACCTCACATCTACAGTCCCCCATGTTATGAATGAAGCAGAGTGAATTATAGAGTTCCAGGTGAAGCACACAAGTTCGCGTAGACACAAATGTACAATCACAGTACATGATTCTTACTTCCTGTACTTGACTATCTTACATCATAAGGATATGCTTCCTACTTTCTCAGTGGCACAACTTACAATCTAAAATATAATGCTGTGTCTTCATTTCTCTGACTAGTAAAAAAATAGTCAAATCCATATCTGACTAGTAAAAAAATAGTCATATCCAGACAACGACATTAGAGGCCAGAGGGGCACTCTTCTAACCGACGTGTCCTTACTAAATAGAGAATCATACCTTGTACAGACACACCTGAAGTATGTGATTGCAGTAACTATGACTCTGAAATAGTAATCATGAGTTAATGCCAGATTGGTATGGTGGAAGGTGGAAAAGTAAGCCATCTAGCAGCAGACATTAACTAAATAGTACTCCCTCTGTCCCAAAATAAGTGTTTCAACTTTAGTACAACTTTGTACTAAAGTTGAGACACTTATTTTGGGACGGAGGGAGTATTAATTACAAGTTAGTCTTACAATAAAAACTGCAACAACATTATGATTAATAAGGAATACAGATAAATGAGATTGGAATAGTACTGGTATTTTTTACTTTTCCCTTGAAAGCAGTTAGCTTTGGTATCACTATATTAGTGTTGAAGTTCAAGCAAACTCCACAAAAATGTTACTAGAAAGAATTGTCTGAGGAAAAGGATAAATACCACCAAACATTTGCATGAGTTTCAGGTAATAAACCTCCAATATGTATAACTTCTTTAGATACAAAGGTAGCCACTTAAAAAGAACATATATGACTGCAGAAGGAAAGCTTGCTAACTACAGCCTAAAAGCAAAGCACAAGTTTATTTGATCACTGACGTATAAAGATATCATACACAGATAAAAACAAAGGTACAGGTCAGGAAATTGAAACAAGGTCTCTTACCTTTGTCTAACTTTCACCTGCTGGGCCAACCGCCATATATCTGAAATCATCAAACGCTTTACTCTGTACGGAGGAGAACTAATGCAGAAAGCATATCTATAAATTGTAAGGTACTGTCATGTGCCCATCACGGTTCGAGCAGGTAGCAATTTGTTTGATTAGTTTGTTAGTTTGTTGGATTTTCATGATTTAGAGATAAGATCTTGAAGCAAGGTTACATAATGCTCTTAGGGATTCCTGTGTTATATTATGCTCCTAGGGCTAGGTCACCTATATATGTGAATTGCCACGTGATTAACTGAAGTAATCAAGAGGCAAAGAAAGAATAAGTTCATCCCTATCTCTGTTATCTTCTCGCACAAAACAAAGCCCCGAGGCCCGTTACTCCCGGGCCCAGACATCATCGCGGCTGTACTTACGCAGTCACAGATATTATGAGTGCCACAATTGGAGTGCAATGAATCGAGTGCATGAAGTCAAATTTAGTATCGACACCGACACTAGATTGCTACTTCTTCTTTCCATGTATGCTAGATTGCTACTCATGTAACAAGGACTGTGTCGGTTAACAAAAATAAGCAATGCACCGCTTGTGTCACCAAAAACTTCTCTAGCAGAAACGGTATAAGCTTGCATCTCCATTTAGTAGAAAGAACAATCGAGTAACATATTTTCAACTTGTTTTAGCAGAAATGGTAGCTAATTGTTCAGCGTTTGTGTTAAGAGTCAATTATACGCTACAAAGGTGCATGGCGCGAGCAGTGGCCAGTTGGTTAGAGCACACGCCTGTGAGCTCACGAAAGGATATCTGAATCTTGACAAGGGGGAACTCCACCGGCGTGATGCTCCGCTCCCGGTCCGCCGCCGGCACCACGTCCACCTCTTCCGGGTCAAGCAGCTCTGCAGCTGCTTGCTGCTCGCACGGCATCATCGCGCAAACTCGCCCCGATTAGCAACTCGAGTTCACGAAACGGCGATACTCTAAATCTGATCGAGGTCGGGTGGGTGCCGGCGGCTTACCTAACGGGCCGGCGCATTTTAGCGCATAGTTCACGTTGTAATAGCACACGCGATCTACTTGAGGGAAAACACCAGGGTTTTTTTTTTCTTTTTTCTCCTCTTTTTTGGGTTTTTTTGTTGGTTTCTGTATTTCTTCTCCGGCTTTTTTCGTTTTGTATTTTTTTTCTCAGGGTTTTCTCGTTTCTTCAGATTTTTTTTATTTTCTCCATTTTTTGTTTTTCTTTTTTTATGTTTCTTTTCGTTTTCATTCTACATGTTCGTATATGTCAAAAACATTTTTTAATAACTGATCAAAAAAATTTGTATACACGTTCAACATTGTCCGAACGCTTATTTAATATTTTTTTCAAATACTTGTTCAATATTTTAATACTTATTCAACATTCTTCAAATACTTGTTCAATATTTTAATACTTATTCAACATTTTTGAAATACTTGTTCAGCATTTTTCAAATACTTGTTCAACATTTTTAATAGTTATTCAAAAAAGTTCAAATACTTGTTCAACATTTTTATTATTTATTCAACATTTTTTCAAATACTTATTCAACATTTTTCGAAAAGTCGTTTAACATTTATAAATAACTATTCAACATTTTTAATACTTATTTGAATTTTTCAAATACTTCTTGAGCATTTTTCAAATACTAGTTCAACATTTTTCAGAGACTCATTCAACATTTATTAATAATTATTCAACATTTTTCAAATAGTTGTTCAATATTTTTAATACTTATTCAAATTTTTCTGTTAACTGTTCAACATTTTTCAAATACTAGTTCAACATTTTTCAAATACTTGTTCAACATTTACTAAAATATGTTTTTAAACAGTGTTGTGTGTGTGTGTGTGTGTATAATATTTTAAAACATAAATAAAAGTACAAAAATAAAGCAAAAGAAACAAGAACAGAAAATAGGTAAAAAAAAGCAGGCATTTGCCTCCCGCGTTGCTGGGCCGGCCCATCTGGGGCTCCCCATGACGCTAGGCCCATCTGCTCGCTTAAAGCAAGAAATAGGGGTGCCCAGACGGAGAGGAGGTCAGGGCAGCGAGACCTCCTAGCTGACGCTCGCTAGCGTCAAACCAACGAGCTTCCGCGCAGGAAGCGCTATCTGAATGGGCCGGCCCATTCGGGGAGTCACAACAAGCCGTCGTTAAAAAAGCAAACAACGATGTTTAATCGATGAATCGAACTCGCAATCACATAATCGAGAGTTAATGTTCTCTACCACTCGACCTGCTGAAGGTTGATGATTACTTAGCCGAGCGAATATTTAAGAACTAAATGCAGCGACAGATCAATTTTTTTGAAGAAAATCTTCCATTAAACATTTTTTTTTGATATACGATGAATAACTTTTAAATACACATTGAACATTTTTGTTATCTAAGATAAACAATTTTTAAATACACATTGAACATTCTTGTGATATAGGCTGAACAACTTTTAAGTACACAATGAACATTTTTTAAAATACATTGAACATTTTCTTCATATATGCTGAACATTTTGGTAATGTACGTTGAACATTTCTCTAAATACACGATCGACATTTTTATAATGCATAATGAACTTTTTCATAAAACAATGAACATTTTTCTAAATATACAATGAACATTTTTATAATACATGGTGAACTTTTATATAGCACGCAAAAAAGAGAAGAAAAAAAGATAAAGGAAGAAGATAAATAGAATAGAAAATAAACAAAAAATGAAGGAAAAAGAAATCAGAACAGAAAACAAGAAAACAACCACTGAAAAACCGAACAAAACATTGAAAAACCATAAGCAAAAAACCACCGAAGAAGAACGAAAAAACCTACAGGAAACAGCGAGGAGGAGGCAGCAGCGAACGAAAAAGCCATCAATCCCGTAACTGGGCCGGCCCAACCGCAGGCACGCCTCAGCGAAGGCACGACCTTTTGACGCTAACGAGCGTCAAATAGGATCTGCCCAGGGCAGCCTGGCGCCGCCGCGACGCGCAGGCAAGCCTGTTCCACATGTTGCATTGGAACAGCCCGGATCGGCAGCCCGGCCAATGTGCCAGGCCCAATATGTCAGAGAAAACAACCCATGTATCCTATTGCTTATGAGATGGAGGCAAATATCAACTAATCAAAAGCGCTCCTTCGGGAGTCTCCCCAAGGGTCATTTGGGGTGGGCTCAGAGTGCATCACTTGGCGCGCACTCGCACGCTCTCAGCCGCCGCCGTGTGTCGTTCTCTAGGCGCTCCCTCCTGATTTTTTATTTTATTTTTCTACAAGTGTTTTAAGCTTTTAGATGATTTTTTTAGTTTTTTTTTCTTTTTGGTTTTTCCCCAACTTTTCTTTGGTTTTGGACAAAGAAAAAATCGGAAAAAATGTGTTTTCTTTTTTTCTTTCGTGAGAGGCATGGTTGTGGCTCTCGCAAAAGAGAAAAAATGTGTTTTGTTTTTTCCTATGACAAGAGAAATGGATTTACTTCTTGCACAGGCACATATTTGCTTTTGCAAGAGGCACGGATTTGTTTTCGCGATAGGCACAGCCGCGCCTTTCGGAAAGGAAAAAACTCATTTTTTTTTTCTTCCGTGGGAGGCACGGATTTACTTCTCGTAGAGGCACGAATTTGCTTCATGAGAGGCGCGGCCTTGCCTCTCGCAAAAGGAAAAAAACCACGGGATGCACGGACTTACTTCTCGTAGAGGCACGGATTTGGTTCTGCAAGAGGCACGGCCATGCCTCTTGGAAAAGAAAACGTGTTTTCTTTTTTTCTTTCGCGAGAGGCATGGATTTACTTCTCGTGTAGACACAAAAAAATGTGTTTTCTTTTTTTCTACCACGAGAGGTATGTATTTACTTTTCGTGGAGTCATGGATTTGCTTTCGCGAGGGACACGATCATGCCTCTTGGAAAGGGAAAAATGTGCCCTCGGTTTGGGTTTTTCGTCCGTTTTTTTCATGAAAAAAAGTTCATCGAAAGCTATCAACATGACATCTAGTTTTGAAGATCTTGGTGCGAGGAATCCAACTATGAAAATGATTTGAGATTTAGACACACGGTTTAAAAGATAAAACGATTTGAATAAATGAATTTTAGAAGAAAAAAACACTCAGATTGCGACAAGTGGCGTACATGCAGTGCAACACTTGTTGCAACCTATGGAGATGCGAGTGACCTTTTCAAAGAGTGCTTCTTAACTAGTGATTTCACAAATAACCGATGCATTAGGAATCCCTTTAATTTCTCAAAAAAAGCCCTTTAAATTTAAGGTCATGTGGGAGCGTCACAAGGAAGAAACGTGGCAGAATTATTTATTTTCATCTTTATATGAAAATATATGGGAGTTTTATTCCAATTTCATAGGGTTACAATCGAGAGACAGTAAGTCCTCACAATCTAGAAGACATCTGCTTATCCACACCAAAGTACGTGACTCAGTACAACTATAGTACCCTTAAAAAAAAGTACAACTATAGTTTGCCATACAATCAGCAACCCTATTTTAAGTTCTATTAATCTTAGAAACAAACTCCCTAACCTCCGTCAAGGACTTGATTTCTCCTACCAAATGACCATAGGCCGATCTAGACATAGTATCGCCTCATAAGACTGCAAGCGCAACGGAAGAATCAGATTTGCACCGATCGGTATGTTGTAAAGCTAGGGCCATATTCTTTGCATTAATGCATGTATCTTTGCTTTCAGAGCCTCATTGCAATTAAAGATCACTTGATATGCTGTGAAGATCTCCGTGCCGCTCTCTTGACGCAAGATCATACGCACACCCACACTACCATCATGAGATGCGAAAGAACCATCCACCGGTAGTGCAGCCCAGTTTGGTACATGGCAGAATTACATGCAAAGCTCTAGTCGATAGCCAGTGCTTTATTTCCATGGGGTAGCTCCACCTTCGGAGCGGTCCTAACCGAGCAAAGAGAGCTCCGGAGGAAACTCGAGATTTTAAGGCCGGATCTGTTACGTGTGAGTAGAAAGTGGAGGAGCGCCCTGCTGAACTTGGCTACCGTGAAAAAATAATCTGATGGCAACGTGCGCGTGTACAAATGGCTTGCAGAAGGGGATCGAAACACTCACTTTTTTCATATGAAAGCGGGTAACAGGATGAAGAAGAACAAGATCACCCGACTAACACGATCCAATGGGACGGTGCACGAAGATCAAGCCAAGCTGGAGTCTATGGCACGTGATTTCTATCAAGATCTCTATAAGGCAAAAAGCATGATAGGAGTCGAGAAAGTATTATCTCATGTACCTCAAAAAGTGACAAATAGGATGAACTTATCCCTCAACTCTCCCTACTCTCTGGAGGAGGTGAAGGTGGCCCTTTTTCAAATGTTTCCTACTCGTGGATATGTAGTTTGCACTGCTAGCACACCCTGCCCCACCTACCCTACCAGTGATGTGCGACTTACTCTTGTTCCACCCAACTTTCTAGTAGTCAATGCGCAACTCCTTCCTCCCTACTTTTGGACATGTAGTTTTAGTTGGTTGTGGCAACAAATGAAGTTGCACATAGTCATCTACGCAGTTGGACTGGGAAACAGACGAAGTTGCACATCTCATTAGCTGGGATTTATTGGATGGTGAAAAACTGCACACCCGTGATGATAGAGAACATTTTCCTATAAGCGGGGCCCTAAAGTTAGACATCTCGCTATCTGGGATGGGTTGGACGGGGTGCTGCTACTTGTGAGCTGCATTGGGATTTCTACGAAGAGGAGAGGATGATGCAGTACAGTAGAGATAAGTATTTTCCTCACTTAAGAACTAAGGTTATCAATCCAGTAGGAGAACCACGCAACACCTCGTTAGCAGTACCTACACACAAGATAACAAATCCTTGCACCCAACGCGAACAAGGGGTTGTCAATCCCTCGACGGTTACTTGCAAGATTAAATTGTATGGTGATAGATAGATAGATCAAAACGATAACAAATCCTTAATGGTATACCGTGGGTACCTACACACAAGATAACAAATCATTGCACCCAATGCGAACAAGGCTTCTCTTTTCAAAATAGCATACGGTGGGCAAACAAATTACTGTTGGGCAATTGATAGAAAATCAAATAATCATGATGATATCCAAGACAATGATCATGTGTATAGGCACCACGTCCGAGACAAGTAGACCGAAACGATTTTGCATCTACTACTATTACTCTACACATCGACCGCTATCCAGTATGCATCTAGAGTATTAAGTTCATAAAGAAAGAAGTAATGCCTTAAGCAAGATGACATTATATAGACAAAGAAAACTTACGTATGAATAAACTTCATCATTTTATCCTTAATGGCAACGATATAAATACGTGCCATGTCCCCTTGTGTCACTGGTATTGAGCACCGCAAGATCGAACCCATCACAAAGCATCTCTCCCATTGAAAGAAAAATGAATGTAGTTGACCAAACCAAATCAATAGATCAAAGAGAAATACAAAGCTATAACAATCATGCATAAAAGAGTTCAGAGAAAACTCAAAATAATATTCATGGATAGATCTTATCATAAATTTACAATTCATCAGATCCCAACAAAACACCGCAAAAATTCATTCCATCGAATAGATCTCCAATAACATCGAGAAGAATATTGTATTGAAGATCAAAGAGAGAGAAGAAGTCATCTAGCTATTAGCTATGGACCACTAGGCCTGAGGTAAACTACTCAAGCATCATCGGAAGGGCGGCAAGGTTGATGTAGAGCCCCTCCGTGATCAATTCCCCCTCCGACAGAGTACCAGAGAAGGCCTCCAGATGGAATCTCATGGGAACAGAAACTTGTAGCGGCGAAAAAAGTATATTGGGTGGCTCTCTAATGTCAGGGGAATATTTGAGAATTTATAAATGCAGAATTAGGTCAAGAGGTGCCATGAGGGGCACACAAGCCAGGGGCGCCACCCCCCCCCCCCCGCGCGCGCAGGGCGCGCCTCCCGAGCTTGTCGCTCCCTCGTGGCTCTTCAGGTCTTCTCCCGAACCTTCCAAGGTCTCTTCTGGTCCAGAAAAAATTAATCCAAAGTTTTTTCTCCATTTGGACTATATTTGATATTGATTTCCTAAAAAGCCAAAAGTAGGCAAAAAGAGCAACTAGCTGACGATGACATGTACCTAGGGTAGGGTAATAGGCCTGACCTAGACGCCCTTCCCAAAGACACTGTCCTAAGATCAACGGCATTCAAAGCACAGCAGCATCCACCGACTGGAATCACCTCAGAGTGCAACCTACTCAACCAACAATTCCACTTGGATAACCCAATTCCATTCGACCAGTATATCATCATTCGACCGTACTAGAAACCACTCGGAGTACAAAAGATCTAAAGTCACTCAGGATGGCAACGGTCAGGCGTTCACTCCGTAGCATTAATAATCATTTATATGTCTTAACTGTTGGCGTTACCAGTAACGTCTCACCTTAATGTACATTGAACTCCTTGTAACGTGGGCTGGCTGGGGTCCTGGAGCACTCTATATAAGCCGCCCCCTCCACTGGAACAAGGGTTCACACCCCCTGTAACTTCACATATAATTCAGTCGACCGCCTCCGGGAACTGAGACGTAGGGCTTTTACTTCCTCCGAGAAGGGTCTGGACTCGTAAATCTTGCGTGCACAACCTCATCATAGTTAGGATCTTGCCTCCTCCTACGTACCCCCTATTCTACTGTCAGACTTAGAACCACGACAATTGGCGCCCACCGTGGGGCAGTTGTCTTAGCGACTTCCGATGAGGTTGCAATCTTTTCCGATCCCCATCATCATGGTTTCCGGCGGTGGTTTGGCTGAGGGCCACGAGATCCGTCTCGGTACGCTCGTTTTCATCGCTGACGACTCCACCTGGCTCCAAGAGGCCCCTCTCGACGTCGAGAGGCTCCTCGTCCGTGGGGCGATGCACTTCCGCGCGTGTGTCCGGGGTGTCCTTCTACGGCAGCCATCGACCCAATATCGGCCGGCTCCCGCAACATCCTCGCTTCCCGCTGCTCGTCGTCGCAAGCGATCCGGTCGATCGCGGCTTCAGCGGTGGGTGAAGCACGCGGTGGCTCATCAGTCGGCCACCCCTCAAGTCGCGGCAATCGAGCCCGACGAATCTCTCTATGGGCTTTTGATCTGTCGGCTGGCTCCGTCGAGACCCTATCCGAGTGTGACAGCAGCGACCCTGCGGCAGAAGTCCTGATGGTCGACACGCCGCGCAGCCCGCCTGGTTTCCGCCACAGTGATGGCGGCGATGGTGACGGTGATCTTTCGCATGTTCACGAAGAATATCGTCCTCAAGCCCTCACTTTGCAGCAGAGGAAGGAGCTACATCATCGCAATACAGAGGCACTCCACACTCCCATTGTCGGAGAAACCTCTGAGGCTCGGGCCTTGGAGGTTGCGTTCCTGGCCACATTGGCTGAGCGTGCACAGCTCGAGAACCTTCAGCATTCACTCGACGAACGCGCTCAGCGACTGATCCCTGAATCCAGTTGACGACGGCGGCAATTGTTGTTGGGTTTCGTAGTAATTTCAAAAAATTTCCTACGCACACGCAAGATCATGTGATGCATAGCAACGAGAAGGGAGAGTGTTGTCTACGTACCCACGTAGACCGACTGCGGAAGCGTTGACGCAACGTAGAGGAAGTAGTTGTACGTCTTCACGATCCAACCGATCAAGTACCGAAACTACGGCACCTCCGAGTTCGAGCACACGTTCAGCTCGATGACGATCCCCGGACTTCGATCCAGCAAAGTGTCGGGGAAGAGTTCCGTCAGCACGACGGCGTGGTGACGATCTTGATGCACTACAGCAGCAGGGCTTCGCCTAAACTCCGCTACAGTATTATCGAGGAATATGGTGGCTGGGGCACCGCACACGGCTAAGGAATAGATCACATGGATCAACTTGTGTGTTCTAGGGTGCCTCTACCTTAGTATATAAAGGACCAAAGGGGGGAGGCTGGCCGGCCACAAGGGGTGCGCCAGGAGAGTCCTACTCCCTCTGGGAGTAGGATTCCCCCCCCCCCAATCCTAGTTGGAATAGGATTCGTGGAGGGGGAAAAGAGAAGGAGGGGCCGGCCACCTCTCCTAGTCCTAATAGGACTAGAGGAAGGGGGAGGCGGGCAGCCCATGTAGGGCTGCCTCTTCTCTTTTCCACTAAGGCCCATCATGGCCCATTTAGCTCCCCGGGGGTTCCGGTAACCTTCCCGGTACTCCGGTAAAATCCCGATTTCACCCGGAACACTTCCGATATCCAAACATAGGCTTCCAATATATCAATCTTTATGTCTTGACCATTTTGAGACTCCTCGTCATGTCCTTGATCACATCCGGGACTCCGAACAACCTTCGGTACATCAAAATGCATAAACTCATAATATAACTGTCATCGTAACCTTAAGCGTGCGGACCCTACGGGTTCGAGAACAATGTAGACATGACCGAGACACGTCTTCGGTCAATAACCAACAGCGGGACCTGGATGCCCATATTGGCTCCTACATATTCTACGAAGATCTTTATCGGTCAGACCGCATAACAACATACGTTGTTCCCTTTGTCATCGGTATGTTACTTGCCCGAGATTCGATCGTCGGTATTCCAATACCTAGTTCAATCTCGTTACCGGCAAGTCTCTTTACTCATTCCGTAATACATCATCTCGCAACTACCTCATTAGTTGCAATGCTTGCAAGGCTTATGTGATGTGCATTACCGAGAGGGCCCAGATATACCTCTCCGACAATCGGAGTGACAAATCCTAATCTCGAAATACGCCAACCCAACATCTACCTTTGGAGACACCTGTAATGCTCCTTTATAATCACCCAGTTACGTTGTGACGTTTGGTAGCACCCAAAGTGTTCCTCCGGCAAACGGGAGTTGCATAATCTCATAGTCATAGGAACATGTATGTGTCATGAAGAAAGCAATAGCAACATACTAAACGATCGGGTGCTAAGCTAATGGAATGGGTCATGTCAATCAGATCATTCTCTTAATGATGTGATCCCGTTAATCAAATAACAACACTTTGTTCATGGTTAGGAAACATAACCATCTTTGATTAACGAGCTAGTCAAGTAGAGGCATACTAGTGACACTAAGTTTGTCTATGTATTCACACATGTATTATGTTTCCGGTTAATACAATTCTAGCATGAATAATAAACATTTATAATGATTATAAGGAAATAAATAATAACTATATTATTGCCTCTAGGGCATATTTTCCTTCAATTGTCCCCACGAGAACCTCAGGTATACCGCACTCCGATTCAGAATCTTACTGTTGCGGCCCGCATAGCAGAGTCGATCCAGTCATCCCAATCGGAGGGTGGAAGGGGTTTGATGCAGATTCGAGCGCTGCTCCGAGCAGCAGGAGAGCAGAACACAACAGTTTCCCAGTCGTGCAACAAGATCCATTGCAGATCCGTGGTGGCGGACACCGTCCAGTCAGCCCATAGTCCAAGATTGCCTCTGCAGCGTGAGGGCCGAGGGCACCATCAAGAGCAGTACATGGGTCGGAACCACAAGCAATATGATCATCGGTTCGGCCATGAAGACTGCCGTCGAGTGCCCACGCCCCCTCTGAGGGGCGGATCATATGCACCCTGGCAACTTGATGACAGGCGTCCATATGGTGACGAACGAAGACCTCCAGTCGACCCCAGAGAACCCGAATTTGATGCAAGGTCAATTTTGGTACAGGGTCTGGTCGACTGGAACAGAGCTCACAAAGAAGGACATGACAGATATCGTCCAACAAGCAGTCGAGTGCATGTATCTAGACGTGAATGTTTCAGCAAAGCCATCAGGGCCACGGAAATCCCTCCCAACTTCAGGTTGGCGACTGGGGTAAGTAAGTTCACTGATGAATCCAAACCTGACACTTGGATAGAGGACTACCGAGTGGCTGTAAGATTAGTGGTGGTAATGATGATGTAGCCATGAAACTTCTTCCTCTGATGCTGGAAGGGTCAGCCAGGGCTTGGTTGAATCAGTTGGCTCCAGGTAGTATATTCAGTTGGGAAGAGTTGGCCCGAGTGTTTGTTAGGACGTTTGAGGGCACCTGCAAGCGGCCCGCAGGTCTGACAGAATTGCAGCATTGCGTTCAGAAACCGAACGAAACTTTGAGGGATTATATCCATAGATGGACCACTTTGCATCATATAGTGGAAAATGTGTCGCAGCACCAGGCAGTTTGCGCCTTCAAGGAGGGCGTTCGGTACAGAGAGCTTAACCTGAAATTCGGTCGGACGGGTGATATGACCCTGGCCCAGATGATGGAAATAGCCACTCGGTATGCTAACGGCGAAGAAGAAGACCGACTCCGCGGTGGCAAGAACAAAATAGTCGCCCAAGACACCGGAGGAGGGAATTCCAGTCGGAAACAGAAGCGCAAAGCCGAGCCTGGAGGTCCTGGTGAAGCCGCAGTTGTAACCCAAGGAAAGTCTGAGGGAAAGCCTAAGGGGCCATGGATCCCCAAGAAAGTGAAAGATCAAGCAGGAAATGATGTGCTAGATTTGCCATGCCATATACACACCAAGGTGGATGAAGAGGGGAACCTGATTTATCCCAAGCATACCACTCGACAGTGTCGACTCCTTATCCAGCAATTCCGAGAGGGCCAGCCCAGTGAGAAAGAGAAGGAATCTGATAAGGATGAAGACAAAGAGGAGGATGATGGTTTCCCCAATATCAATGCCCCTTTGGTGATTTTTGCTGACGTTGAGAGCAAAAGTCGACTGAAAGTCATCAACAGAGAAGTAAACATGGTTGCCCCGGTGACGCCAACATATTTGAAGTGGTCTAAGACTCCCATTACATTCGACCAATCTAACCACCCGGCACGCGTCGCTACCCCAGGGCGGCAAGCGTTGGTGGTCGACCTAGTCGCTGGGGCACTCGGTTGACCAAAGTTCTGATGGATGGTGGCAGTGGCCTGAACATTTTGTATGCTGAGACTCTTCGAGAGATGGGCATCCCGATGTCCAAGCTCAGTGAAAGCAATAGACGCTTCCACGGTGTCATCCCTGGGAAGAAAGTTGATTCACTCGGCCAGATCACTCTTGACGTGGTTTTCGGGGATTCGAAGAATTACCGCAAAGAAAGGTTGACATTTGAAGTTGTGGATTTTCACAGTGCTTATCATGCTATTCTAGGCAGGCCTGCATATGCCCGCTTCATGGATCGACCATGTTACATATACCTCAAGCTGAAGATGCCTGGTCCCAAGGGTGTGATCATGATCACTGGTGATAGGCAGAGAGCGGAGGAGTGTTTCCAGAAGGGCTCGAAGATTTACGATGAACAGATGGCAGCAGTGGAAATGCAAGAATATCAAAAGAAAACAGATCCGAGTGATTTATTATGTGCCAAGAAGCCTGCTTCAGAATCTGCATTTCAGTCGTCTGGTGAAACAAAGCAAGTTCACATTCACCCTACCAACCCTAATGCTGCTCTGACTCATATCTCAACAACACTCGACAACAAATAGGAAGAAGCGCTCATCCAGTTCCTCCGTGAGAACTGGGACATCTTTGCATGGAAGCCTTCCGACATGCCAGGTGTACCCAGAGGACTGGCTGAGCACTGTTTGCAAGTCAACCCGAAAGAAAAACCTATCAAAGAGCATCTCCGTCGGTCCGCCGTGGAGAATAGGAAGGCAATTAGTGAAGAGGTGGCTCAGCTTCTAGCAGCTGAGTTCATCCGCGAGATATACCACTCTGAGTGGCTCGCCAATGTTGTCATGGTCCCTAAGAAAGACGATTCACTTCGCATGTGTATCGACTTCAAGCATATCAATCGGGCCTGCCCGAAAGATCATTTCCCTCTACCCTGCATCGATCAAATTGTCGATTCGACGCGGGATGTGAGTGTTTGTCCTTCCTGGACGCTTACTCCGGGTACCATCAGATCCGATTGTATGGCCCCGACGAAATAAAAACAGCTTTCATCACCCCTTTCGAGTGTTTTTGCTATGTTACCATGCCCTTTGGTCTCAAGAATGCTGTCACCCCTTTCGATTGCTTTTGCTATGTTACCATGCCCTTTGGTCTCAAGAATGCTGGTGCCACATTCATGCACATGATTCAGAAGTGCCTGCTCACTCAAATTAGTCGGAATGTGAAAGCATACATGGATGACATCGTGGTCAAGTCATGTAAAGGTTCCGACCTACTGACTGACCTCACCGAAACCTTTGCCAATCTGAGAAGATATGATATCAAGTTTAATCTATCAAAGTGCACATTCGGAGTCCCAGGAGGAAAGTTACTCGGTTTTCTCGTTTCCGAATGAGGGATCGATGCAAACCCAGAGAAATTTGGTGCAATCCTCTAAATGAAACGCCATGTGCGTGTGCACGATGTTCAGAAGCTTACTGGTTGTTTGGCCGCTTTGAGTCGATTCATTTCTCGTCTCGGTGAAAAGGCATTGCCTCTTGCTATCTCTTGAGCATGCGTTGGTTTTCCCTTGAACAGGAAAGGGTGATGCAGCAAAGTAGCATAAGTATTTCCCTCAGTTTTTGAGAACCAAGGTATCAATCCAGTAAGAGGTAACACGCAAGTCCCTAGTACCTGCACAAACAAACAAGAACCTCGCAACCAACGCGATAAAGGGGTTGTCAATCCCTTCATGGTCACTTACGAAAGTGAGATCTGATAGAGATAATAAGATAAATATTTTTGGTATTTTTATTGTATAGATTAGAAAATAAAGATTGCAAAATAAACAATGATAGAAATAGCAAGTGGATAGGAAAATAATATGATGGAAGATAGACCCGAGGGTCATAGGTTTCACTAGTGGCTTATCTCAAGATAGTAAATTCAACGGTGGGTGAACAAATTACTATCGAGCAATTGATAAAAAAGCGCATAGTTATGAGAATATTTAGGCATGATCATGTATATAGGCATCACGTCCGCGACAAGTAGACCGAAACGATTCTGCATCTACTACTATTACTCCACACATCGACCGCTATCCAGGATGCATCTAGAGTATTAAGTTCATAAGAACAGAGTAACGCACTAGGCAAGATGACATGATGTAGAGGGATAAACTCAAGAAATATGATATAAACCCCATCTTTTTATCCTTGATGGCAACAATACAATATGTGCCTTGCTGCCCCTGCTGTCACTGGGAAAGGACACCGCAAGATTGAACCCAAAGCTAAGCACTTATCCCATTGCAAGAAAGATCAATCTAGTAGGCCAAACCAAACTAATAATTCGAAGAGACTTGCAAAGATATTAAATCATGCATAAAAGAATTTAGAGAAGAATCAAATATTGTTCATAGATAATCTTGATCATAAACCCACAATTCATCGGATCTCGACAAACACACCGCAAAAAGAATTACATCGAATAGATCTCCAAGAGAATCGAGGAGAACTTTGTATTGAGATCCAAAGAGAGAGAAGAAGCCATCTAGCTAATAACTATGGACCCGAAGGTCTGCGGTAAACTACTCACACATCATCGGAGAGGCTATGGTGTTAATGTAAAAGCCCTCCGTGATCGATTCCCCCTCCAACGGAGCGCCGGAGAAGGCCCCAAGATGGGATCTCACGGGTACAGAAGGTTGCGGTGGTGGAAATATGGTTTCGTGGTGCTCCTGGATGTTTTCAGGGTATATGGGTATATATAGGAGGAAGAAGTAGGTCGGTGGAGCTGCGAGGGCCCACGAGGGCGGGGGGCGCACCCTCCTGCCTCGTGGCCTCCTCGCTTCTTTGTTGACGTCCACTCCAAGTCTCCTAGATCATGTTTGTTCCAAAAATAACTCTCCCGAAGGTTTCATTCCGTTTGGATTCCGTTTGATATTCCTTTTTTGTGAAACACTGAAATAGGCAAAAAACAGCAATTTGCATTGGGCCTTTGGTTAATAGGTTAGTCCCAAAAATAATATAAAAAGGTATATTAAATCCCATTAAACATCCAAAACATATAATATAATAGCATGGAACAATCAAAAATTATAGATACGTTGGAGACGTATCAAGCATCCCCAAGCTTAATTCCTGCTCGTCCTCGAGTAGGTAAATGATAAAAACAGAATTTTTGATGTGGAATGCTACCTAGCATAATTCTCAATGTAATTTTATTTATTGTGGCATGAATGTTCAGATCCGAAAGATTCAAGACAAAAGTTTAATATTGACATAAAAGTAATAATACTTCAAGCATACTAACAAAGCAATCATGTCTTCTCAAAATAACATGGCCAAAGAAAGTTATCCCTACAAAATCATATAGTCTAGCTATGCTCTATCTTCACCACACAAATTATTTAATCATGCACAACCCCGATAACAAGCCAAGCAATTGTTTCATACTTTTGATGTTCTCAAACTTTTTCAATCTTCACGCAATATATGAGCGTGAGCCATGGACATAGCACTATAGGTGGAATAGAATGGTAGTTGTGGAGAAGACAAACAGGAGAAGATAGTCTCACATCAACTAGGCGTATCAACGGTCTATGGAGATGCCCATCAATAGATATCAATGTGAGTGAGTAGGGATTTCCATGCAACATATGCACTAGAGCTATAAGTGTATGAAAGCTCAACAAAAGAAACTAAGTGGGTGTGCATCCAACTCGCTTGCTCATGAAGACCTAGGGCATTTTGAGGAAGCCCATCATTGGAATATGCAAGCCAAGTTCTATAATGTAAAATTCTCACTAGTATATGAAAGTGACAACATAGGAGACTCACTATCATGAAGATCATGGTGCTACTTTGAAGCACAAGTGTGGTAAAAGGATAGTAACATTGCCCCTTCTCTCTTTTCTCTCATTTTTTTATTTGGGCCTTTTCTCTTTTTTTCTGGCCTCTTTTTTCTCTCTTTTTTTCGTCAGGGGTCTCATCCCGACTTGTGGGGGAATCATAGTCTCCATCATCCTTTCCTCACTTGGGACAATGCTCTAATAATGATGATCATCACACTTTTATTTACTTACAACTCAAAAATTACAACTTGATACTTAGAACAAAATATGACTCTATATGAATGCCTCCGGCGGTGTACCGGGACGTGCAATGACTCATGAGTGACATATATGAAAGAATTATGAGCGGTGACTTTGCTAAAAATACGATGTCAACTACATGATCATGCAAAGCAATATGACAATGATGGAGCGTGTCATAATAAAACGAACAGTGGTAAGTTGCATGGCAATATATCACGCGCATGCTCCTATGGGGATATATTGGTAGGAAAAGACCATCGCTCGTCCCCGACCGCCACTCATAAGGAAGACAATCAATAAATAAATCATGCTCCGACTTCATCACATAACGGTTCACCATACGTGCATGCTACGGGAATCACAAACTTTAGAACAAGTATTTCTCAAATTCACAACTACTCAACTAGCATGACTCTAATATCAACATCTTCGTATCTCAAAACAGTCATCAAGTATCAAACTTCTCATAGTATTCAATGCACTTTTTATGAAAGTTTTTATTATACCCATCTTGGATGTCTATCATATTAGGACTAATTTTATAGCCAAAGCAAATTACCATGCTGTTCTAAAAGACTCTCAAAATAATATAAGTGAAGCATGAGAGATCAATAATTTCTATAAATAAAACCACCACCGTGCTCTTAAAGATATAAGTGAAGCACTAGAGCAAAAATGCCTAGCTCAAAAGATATAAGTGAAGCACATAGAGTATTCTAATAAATTCCGATTCATGTGTGTCTCTCCAAAAGGTGTGTACAGCAAGGATGATTGTGGTAAACTAAAAAGCAAAGACTCAAATCATACAAGACGCTCCAAGCAAAACACATATCATGTGGTGAATAAAAATATAGCCTCAAGTAAAGTTACCTATGGACGAAGACGAAAGAGGGGGTGCCTTCCGGGGCATCCCCAAGCTTAGGCTTTTGGTTGTCCTTGAATTTTACCTTGGGGTGCCTTGGGCATCCCCAAGCTTAGGCTCTTGCCACTCCTTATTCCAAAATCCATCAAATCTTTACCCAAAACTTGAAACTTCACAACACAAAACTCAACAGAAAATCTCATGAGCTCCGTTAGTACAAGAAAACAAACCACCACTTTCAACGTACTGTAATTAACTCATTATTTATTTACATTGGTGTTAAACCTACATTATTCTAACTTCTCTATGGTTTATACCCCCCGATACTATCCATAGATTCATCAAAATAAGCAAACAACACATGAAAAACAGAATCTGCCAAAAACAGAACAGTCTGTAGTAATTTGTAGGTTTCGAATACTTCTGTAACCCCAAAAATTCTGAAATAAATCGGTGGATGTGAGGAATTTGTCTATTAATCATCTTCAAAAAGAATCAACCTAATCGCACTCTCCAGTAAAAAGTGGAAGAAAATCTCGTGAGTGCTAAAGTTTCTTTTTTTACAGCAAGATCGCAAAGACTTCCCCCAAGTCTTCCCAAAGGTTCTACTTGGCACAAACACTACTTAAAAACATAAAACCACATCTAAAAAGAGGCTAGATGAATTATTTATTACTAAACAGGAACAAAAAACAAGAAATAAAAATAAAATCGGGTTGCCTCCCAACAAGCGCTATCGTTTTAACGCCCCTAGCTAGGCATAAAAACAAGAATAGATCTAGGTATTGTCATCTTTGGTATGCAATCCATAAGTGGCTCTCATAATATATTCATAAGGTAATTTAATTTTCTTTCTAGGAAAGTGTTCCATGCCTTTCCTTAATGAAAATTGGAATCTAATATTTCCTTCTTTCATATCAATAATTGCACCAATCGTTCTAAGGAAAGGTCTACCAAGAATAATAGGACATGTAGGATTGCAATCTATATCAAGAACAATGAAATCTATGGGCACATAATTCCTATTTGCAACAATAAGAACATCATTAATCCTTCCCATAGGTTTCTTAATGGTGGAATCCGCAAGATGCGAATTTAAAGAACAATCATCAAATTTACGAAAACCTAACACATCACACAAAGTTTTTGGAATCGTGGAAACACTAGCACCCAAATCACATAAAGCATAGCATTCATGATCTTTAATTTTAATTTTAATAGTAGGTTCCCACTCATCATAAAGTTTTCTAGGGATAGAAACTTCTAATTCAAGCTTTTCCTCATAAGATTGCATTAAAGCATCAACAATATGTTTGGTAAAAGCTTTATTTTGACTATAAGCATGAGGAGAATTTAGCACAAATTGCAACAATGAAATACAATCTATCAAACAGCAATTATCATAATTAAATTCCTTGAAATCCAAAATAGTGGGTTCATTTCTATGTAAAGTTTTGACCTCTTCAATCCCACTTTTACCAATTTTTGCATCAAGATCTAAAAACTCTGAATCATTGGGACGCATTTTAGCTAAAGTTGACTCATCTCCAATCCCATCATTATCAAGATTCATATTGCAAAACAAAGATTTAATAGGAGACACATCAATCACTTTTAGATCTTCATCCTTATTATCATCTAACTCTTCCGGTTTGGCGGCCATCTTATTAACTAAGGTGGCCTGCTTATCCGAAATTTGGGCTATTAAGTTTTCAAGATGAGCAAACTGAGATTTCAAACCATAAAATTCCTTAGACATATCATCGAGCTCTTTATTTATGTACTCCATAAAACTTTTTTGCTCTTTAAGCTCATTTTTGAAGAAATTATTATGCTCAAATTGCAAGTACATAAAACTTCTAACATTGTTTTCAATTTCTTCCAACCTTCTATGGTGAAGATCAATACTTTTTGGAAGAGACATCGTGACACACAAGCGCACAAGAAGCAAGCAAATAGAGACGGACAGAAAAGAGGCGAACAGAAAAGAGGGCAAATAAAACGGCAAGGGTGAAGTGGGGGAGAGGAAAACGAGAGGCAAATGGCAAATAATGTAATGCGAGGGATAAGAGTTTGTGATGGGTACTTGGTATGTCTTGACTTGTGCATAGATCTCCCAGGCAACGGCGCCAGAAATGGCTTGTTGATGGGAAATCAAATCTTGACTTGACTTGATGCAACCTCCCCGGCAACAGCGCCAGAAATCCTTCTTGCTACCTCTTGAGCATGCATTGGTTTTCCCTTGAAGAGGAAAGGGTGATACAGCAAAGTGATAACCCACAAGTATAGGGGATCACAACAGTTTTCGAGGGTAGATTATTCAACCCAAATTTATTGATTCGACACAAGGGGAGCCAAAGAATATTCTCAAGTATTAGCAACTGAGTTGTCAATTCAACCACACCTGGAAACTTAATATCTACAGCAAAGTGTTTAGTAGCAAAGTAATATGATAGTAGTGGTAAAGGTAGCAAAAGGTAACGGTAGCAAAAGTAATATTTTTAATGTTTTATAGTGATGATAACAATAGCAATGGAAAAGTAAATAAGCGAAGAACAATATATGGAAAGCTCATAGGCAATGGATCGGTGATAGAGAATTATGCCGGATGCGGTTCATCATGTAACAGTCATAACCTAGGGTGACACAGAACTAGCTCCAGTTCATCAATGTAATGTAGGCATGTATTCCGAATATAGTCATACGTGCTTATGGAAAAGAACTTGCATGACATCTTTTGTCCTACCCTCCCGTGGCAGCGGGGTCCTAATGGAAACTAAGGGATATTAAGGCCTCCTTTTAATAGAGTGCCGGAACAAAGCATTAACACATAGTGAATACATGAACTCCTCAAACTACGGTCATCACCGGTAAGTATCCCGATTATTGTCTCTTCGGGGTTAACGGATCATAACACATAATAGGTGACTATATACTTGCAAGATAGGATCAAGAACTCTCATATATTGATGAAAACATAATAGGTTCAGATCTGAAATCATGGCACTCGGGCCCTAGTGACAAGCATTAAGCATAGCAAAGTCATAGCAACATCAATCTCAGAACATAGTGGATACTAGGGATCAAACACTAACAAAACTAACTCGATTACATGATAAATCTCATCCAACCCATCACCGTACAACAAGCCTACGATGAAATTACTCACGCACGGCGGTGAGCATCATGAAATTGGTGATGGAGGATGGTTGATGATGGCGATGGCGACGGATTCCCCTCTACGGAGCCCCGAACGGACTCTAGATCAGCCCTCCCGAGAGAGTTTAGGGCTTGGCGGTGGCTCCGTATCGTAAAACATGATGAATCCTTCTCCCTGGTTTTTTCTCCCCAAAAGTGAATATATAGAGTCAGGGTTGAGGTCGGTGGAGCGTCAGGGGGGCCACGTGGCAGGGGGCGCCCAGGGGGTAGGGCACGCCCCCACCCTCGTGGACAGGTGGAGGCCCCCCTGACGTGGATCTTCCTTCCAGTATTTTTTATATATTCCAAAATAATTCTCCGTGGATTTTCAGGTCATTCCGAGAACTTTTATTTTTGCACAAAAATAACACCATGGCAATTCTGCTGAAAACAGTGTCAGTCTAGGTTAGTTCCATTCAAATCATACAAGTTATAGTCCAAAACAAGGGCAAAAGTGTTTGGAAAAGTAGATACGGCGGAGACGTATCAAGTCCCCCAAGCTTAAACCTTTGCTTATCCTCAAGCAATTCAGTTGATAAACTGAAAGTGATAAAGAAAACCTTTTACAAACTTTGTTTGCTCTTGTTGTTGTAAATATGTAAAGTCAGCATTCAAGTTTTCAGCAAAGATTATGAACTAACCATATTCACCATAACATTTAGGTCTCATGTTTACTCATATCAATGACATAATCAACTAGCGAGCAATAATAATAAATCTCGGATGACAACACTTCCTCAAAACAATCATGATATGATATAACATGATGGTATCTCGCTAGCCCTTTCTGAGACCGCAAAACATAAATGCAGAGCACCTTTAAAGATCAAGGACTGACTAGACATTGTAATTCATGGTAAAAGAGATCCAGTCAAGTCATACTCAATGTAAACTAACAGTAATGAATGCAAATGACAGTGGTGCTCTCAAACTGGTGCTTTTTAATAAGAGGATGATGCCTCAGCATACAAGTAAATAGATAGGCCCTTCGCAGAGGGAAGCGGGGATTTGTAGAGGTGCCAGAGCTCGGTTTTGAAATAGATATGAATAATATTTTGAGCGGTATACTTTCATTGTCAACATAACAACCAAGAGATGGTGATATCTTCCATGCTACACACATTATAGGCGATTCCCAAACAGAATGGTAAAGTTTATACTCCCCCTCCACCAACAAGCATCAATCCATGGCTTGCTCGAAACAACGAGTGCCTCCAACTAACAAGTGTCCGTGGGAGTTTTGTTTGCAATTATTTTGATTTGATTTGCATAAAGCATGGGTGAGGGAGTCCTGGATTAGGGGGTCTCCGGACAGCCGGACTATATCCTTTGGCCAGACTGTTGGACTATGAAGATACAAGTTTGAAGACTTCGTCCCATGTCTGGATGGGACTCTACTTGGCGTCGAAGGCAAGCTAGGCAATACGGATATGTATATCTCCACCTTTGTAACCGACCTTGTGTAACCCTAGCTCCCTTCGGTGTCTATATAAACCGGAGGGTTTTAGTCCGTAGGACAACAGACAATCATACCATAGGCTAGCTTCTAGGGTTTAGCCTCTTCGATCTCGTGGTAGATCAACTCTTGTAATACTCATATCATCAAGAACAATCAAGCAGGACGTAGGGTATTACCTCCATCAAGAGGGCCCAAACCTGGCAAAACATCATGTCCCCTGCCTCCTGTTACCATCCGCCTTAGACGCACAGTTCGGGACCCCCTACCCGAGATCCGCCGGTTTTGACACCGACATTGGTGCTTTCATTGAGGGTTCCACTGTGTCGTCACCGCAAGGCTTGATGGCTCCTTCGATCATCACTAGCGATGCGGTCCAGGGTGAGGCTTTCCTCCCCAGACAGATCTTCGTATTTGGCGGCTTCACTCTGCAGGCCAATTCGCTTGGCCATCTGGAGAAGATCGAAAGCTATGCCCCTGGCCATCAGGTCAGATTTGGAAACTTGAACTACACGGCCGACATCCACGGAGACTTGATCTTTGACGGATTCGAGCCCATGTCGGACGCGTCGCACAGTCACGACGAGCATGACGTAACTCTGCCGTCGAACGATGTCCGGGAGATCGCATCCGCAACCACTCCGGCTTTCAATCCGGAGCAAGTCGCGCCATCCGAGAGCGGAGGGATGGACCCCTCCATGGAGGCCGCACTCTTAGTGGCGATAGAGTCGGATACTGACTTCACCCCTTACGAGAGCCGTGTCGCCAAACCACTGGATTCATCTCCGGCCACGGACTCCGAGCCGCTCACATCCGTGCCCATCGAGTCCGACTGGGCGCCGATCATGGAGTTCACCTCTGTGGATATCTTTCAGCACTCACCTTTCGGAGATGTGCTAAATTCATTAAGGTCCCTCTCCCTATTAGGAGAACCTTGGCCGAACTATGTCCAACTAGAATGGGATGCGGACGATGAAGAAATTCGCTGCTCATCCAGCACCCACTTAGTAGCCACTGTCGACGACTTAACTGACATGCTCGACTTCGACTCCGAAGACATTGACGGTATGGACGATGATGCCGGAGACAAACAGGAACCACCGCCCACAGGGCGCCATACCACCACTTCATCACATGACGTATACATGGTGGATACACCCAGAGAGGGCAATGGCGAAGAGACAACGGGGGATGCACCCTCCAAGCAACCCAAGCGCCAACGTCAGCGGCGCCGCCCTAAGTCCCGCCATAGCAAAAACAGTGATAACAGCACAAGAGGGAATAATAGTCCACTCGACTCTGGAAGAAACGACAACTGCACCACCCCGGTGGCAGAAAACGATCAACATGCAAACTACAAACATAGTACGGGTACGACGTCCGAACACGATGACGCCAAGGATAAGCCTCATCAAACCCCGTATGGGGAAGAAAGCAGTCCGGACGAAGATGCACGCATCATCCCGGAAACACACTTGGAGCAAGAGAACCTCCGCAGAAGGATTATTGCCACAGCGAGGAGCCTGAAGAAACAGAAGCAAATGCTCAGGGTTGCACAAGATACGCTCAACAGCAAGTGGGACAAAGTAACAAAGTATGGTGGAAGTGTTGGGGAACGTTGCAGAAAATTAAAATTTTTCCTACGGTTTCACCAAGATCCATCTATGAGTTCATCTAAGCAACGAGTCAAGGGAGAGAGTTTGCATCTACATACCACTTGTAGATCACGAGCGGAAGCTAGCCAAGGGGATGGTGATGATGGAGTCGTACTCGAACGTGATTCGGATCACCGATGTCCAAGTGCTGAACGGACAGCACCTCCACGTTCAACACACGTACGGGACGGGAGACGTCTCCTCCTTCTTGATCCAGCAAGGGGGAAGGAGAGGTTGAGGAAGATTGCTCCAACGACAGCACGACGGCGTGGTGTAGTTGGTGCAGCAGTACTCCGACAGGGCTTCGCCAAGCATATACGGAGGCGGAGAGGTGTTGGGGAGGGGAGGGGCTGCGCCTTGGCTTGTCTTAAGCTCCCATGCGCCTCCCCACTATATATAGGGGTGGAGGGGCTGGTTTCTTGCCCTCCAAGTCCATTGGGGCATTGGCCAAGGTGGGAGGAAAGAAATCCCATCATTTCCTTCCCCACCGATTGTTATCCCCCCTTTGTAGGGATCTTGATCTTATCCCTTCGGGATATGATCTTATTCCTTCTAAGGGGGGATCTTGGTGCGCCTTGACCAGGGGTGTGGGGCCTTTACCCCACTACTCACGTTCATGTGGGTCCCCCCATGCAGGTGGGCCCCACTCGAAACCTTCTAGAACCTTCCCGGTACAATACCGAAAAATCTCGAACATTTTTCGGTGGCCAAAATAGGACTTCCCATATATAAATCTTTACCTCCGGACCATTCCGGAACTCCTCGTGACGTCCGGGATCTCATCCGGGACTCCGAACAACATTCGGTAACCACATACAAACTTCCTTTATAACCCTAGCGTCATCGAACCTTAAGTGTGTAGACCCTACGGGTTCGGGAGACATGTAGACATGACCGAGACGTTCTCCGGTCAATAACCAACAGCGGGATCTAGATACCCATGTTGGCTCCCACATGCTTCTCGATGTTGTCATCGGATGAACCACGATGTCGAGGACTCGATCAAACCCTGTATACAATTCCCTTTGTCAATCGGTACGTTACTTGCCCGGGACTCGATCGTCGGTATCCCAATACCTTGTTCAGTCTCGTTACCGGCAAGTCACTTTACTCGTACCGTAATGCATGATCTCGTGGCCAACACTTTGGTCACCTTGAGCTCATTATGATGATGCATTACCGAGTGGGCCCAGAGATACCTCTCCATCATACGGAGTGACAAATCCCAGTCTCGATCCGTGTCAACCCAACAGCTACTTTCGGAGATACCTGTAATGCACCTTTATAGTCACCCAGTTACGTTGTGACGTTTGATACACCCAAGGCACTCCTACGGTATCCGGGAGTTACACGATCTCATGGTCTAAGGAAGAGATACTTGACATTGGCAAAGCTCTAGCAAATGAACTAAACGACCTTTGTGCTATGCTTAGGATTGGGTCTTGTCCATCACATCATTCTCCTAATGATGTGATCCCGTTATCAACGACATCCAATGTCCATAGCCAGGAAATCATGACTATCTGTTGATCACAACGAGCTAGTCAACTAGAGGCTCACTAGGGACATATTGAGGTCTATGTATTCACACGTGTATTACGATTTCCGGATAATACAGTTATAGCATGAATAAAAGACAATTATCATGAACAATGAAATATAATAATACTTTTATTATTGCCTCTAGGGCATATTTCCAACAGTCTCCCACTTGCACTAGAGTCACCAATCTAGTTACATTGTGATGAATCGAACACCCATAGAGTTCTGGTGTTGATCATGTTTAGCTCGCGAGAGAGGTTTAGTCAACGGATCTGCGACATTCAGATCCGTATGTACTTTGCAAATTTCTATGTCTCCATCTTGAACATTTTCACGGATGGAGTTGAAACCACGCTTGATGTGCCTGGTCTTCTTGTGAAACCTGGGCTCCTTGGCAAGGGCAATAGCTCCAGTGTTGTCACAGAAGAGTTTGATTGGCCCCGACGCATTGGGTATGACTCCTAGGTCGGTGATGAACTCCTTCACCCAAATCGCTTCATGCGCTGCCTCCGAGGCTGCCATGTACTCCGCTTCACACGTAGATCCCGCCACGACGCTCTGCTTGCAGCTGCACCAGCTTACTGCTCCACCATTCAACATATACACGTATCCGGTTTGTGACTTAGAGTCATCCGGATCTGAGTCGAAGCTAGCGTCGACGTAACCCTTTACGACAAGCTCTTCGTCTCCTCCATAAACGAGAAACATGTCCTTTGTCCTTTTCAGGTACTTCAGGATATTCTTGACTGCTGTCCAGTGTTCCTTGCCGGGATTACTTTGGTATCTAGCTACCAAACTCACGGCAAGGTTTACATCAGGTCTGGTACACAGCATGGCATACATAATAGATCCTATGGCTGAAGCATAGGGGATGACACTCATCTCTTCTTTATCTTTTGCCGTGGTCGGTGACTGAGCCGAGCTCAATCTCACACCTTGTAACATAGGCAAGAACCCCTTCTTGGACTGATCCATTTTGAACCTCTTCAAAATCTTATCAAGGTATGTGCTTTGTGAAAGACCTATGAGGCGTCTCGATCTATCTCTATAGATCTTGATGCCTAATATGTAAGCAGCTTCTCCAAGGTCCTTCATTGAAAAATACTTATTCAAGTAGGCCTTAATGCTGTCCAGAAATTCTATATTATTTCCCATCAAGAGTATGTCATCTACATATAATATGAGAAATGCTACAAAGCTCCCACTCACTTTCTTGTAAACGCAGGCTTCTCCATAAGTCTGCATAAACCCAAACGCTTTGATCATCTCATCAAAGCGAATATTCCAACTCCGAGATGCTTGCACCAGCCCATAAATGGATCGCTAGAGCTTGCATACTTTGTTAGCGTTCTTAGGATCGACAAAACCTTCTGGCTGCATCATATATAGTTCTTCCTTAAGATGCCCGTTAAGGAATGCTGTTTTGACGTCCATCTGCCATATCTCATAATCATAGTATGCGGCAATTGCTAACATGATTCGGACGGACTTTAGCTTCGCTACGAGAGAGAATGTCTCGTCGTAGTCAATCCCTTGAACCTGTCGATAACCCTTAGCGACAAGTCGAGCTTTATAGATGGTGACATTACCATCCGCGTCTGTCTTCTTCTTAAAGATCCATTTGTTTTCTATCGCTCGCCGATCATCGGGCAAGTCTGTCAAAGTCCATACTTTGTTTTCATACATGGATTCTATCTCGGATTTCATGGCTTCAAGCCATTTGTTGGAATCTGGGCCCGCCATCGCTTCTTCATAGTTCGAAGGTTCACCGTTGTCTAACAACATGATTTCCAGGACGGGGTTGCCGTACCACTCTGGTGCGGAACGTGTCCTTGTGGACCTACGAAGTTCAGTAGCAACTTGATCCGAAGTACCTTGATCATCATCATTGGTTTCCTCTTCAGTTGGTGTGGGCATCACAGGAACATTTTCCTGAGCTGCACCACTTTCCCGTTCGAGAGGTAGTACTTCATCGAGTTCTACTTTCCTCCCACTTACTTCTTTCGAGAGAAACTCTTTTTCCAGAAAGCATCCGTTCTTGGCAACAAAGATTTTTGCCCTCGAATCTTAAGTAGAAGGTATACCCGACAGTTTCCTTAGGGTATCCTATGAAGACGCATTTTTCCGACTTGGGTTCGAGGTTTTCAGGTTGAAGTTTCTTGACATAAGCATCGCATCCCCAAACTTTTAGAAACGACAGCTTAGGTTTCTTCCCAAACCATAATTCATACGGTGTCGTCTCAACGGATTTAGACGGTGCCCTATTTAAAGTGAATGTAGCTGTCTCTAGAGCGTATCCCCAAAATGATAGCGGTAAATCAGTAAGAGACATCATAGACCGCACCATATCCAATAGAGTGCGATTACGACGTTCGGACACACCGTTTCGCTATGGTGTTCCAGGCGGCGTGAGTTGTGAAACGATTCCACATTTCCTTAAGTGTGTGCCAAATTCGTGACTTAAATATTCTCCTCCACGATCTGATCGTAGGCACTTTATCTTTCGGTCACGTTGATTCTCCACCTCATTCTGAAATTCCTTGAACTTTTCAAAGGTCTCAGACTTGTGTTTCATTAAGTAGACATACCCATATCTACTTAAGTCATCAGTGAGAGTGAGAACATAACGATATCCTCCGCGAGCCTCAACGCTCATTGGACCGCACACGTCGGTATGTATGATTTCCAATAAGTTGGTTGCTCGCTCCATTGTTCCGGAGAACGGAGTCTTGGTCATCTTGCCCATGAGGCATGGTTCGCACGTGTCAAACGATTCATAATCAAGAGACTCTAAAAGTCCATCGGCATGGAGCTTCTTCATGCGCTTGACACCAATGTGACCAAGGCGGCAGTGCCACAAGTATGTGGGACTATCGTTATCAACTTTACATCTTTTGGCATCTACACTATGAACATGTGTAATGTTACGCTCGAGATTCATTAAGAATAAACCATTGACCATCGGAGCATGACCATAAAACATATCTCTCATATAAATCGAACAACCATTATTCTCAGACTTAAATGAGTAGCCATCTCGTATTAAACGAGATCCAGATACAATGTTCATGCTCAAACTTGGCACTAAATAACAATTATTAAGGTTCAAAACTAATCCCGTAGGTAAATGTAGAGGCAGCGTGCCGACGGCGATCACATCGACTCTGGAACCATTCCCGACGCGCATCGTCACCTCGTCCTTCGCCAGTCTCCGTTTATTCCGCAGCTCCTGCTGTGAGTTACAAATATGAGCAACGGCACCGGTATCAAATACCCAGGAGTTACTACGAGTACTAGTAAGGTACACATCAATTACATGTATATCAAATATACCTTTGGTTTTGCCGGCCTTCTTATCTGCTAAGTATTTGGGGCAGTTCCGCTTCCAGTGACCCTTCCCCTTGCAATAAAAGCACTCAGTCTCAGGCTTAGGTCCATTCTTTGACTTCTTCCTGGTAACTGGCTTACCAGGCGCGGCAACCTCCTTGCTGTCCTTCTTGAAGTTCTTCTTACCCTTGCCCTTCTTGAACTTAGTGGTCTTATTGACCATCAACACTTGATGTTCTTTCTTGATTTCAGCCTCTGCTGACTTCAGCATCGAGAACACTTCAGGAATGGTCTTTTCCATCCCCTGCATGTTGTAGTTCATCACAAAGCTCTTGTAGCTTGGTGGGAGCGACTGGAGGATTCTGTCAATGACCGCCTCATCTGTGAGGTTAATGTTCAGCTGGGTCATACGGTTGTGCAACCCAGACATCTTCAGGATGTGCTCACTGACAGAACTGTTTTCCTCCATCTTACAACTGTAGAACTTGTCGGAGACATCATATCTCTCGACCCGGGCATGAGCTTGGAAAACTAGTTTCAGCTCTTCGAACATCTCATATGCTCCGTGATGCTCAAAATGCTTTTGGAGCCCCGGTTCTAAGCTGTAAAGCATGCCGCACTGAACGAGGGAGTAATCATCAGCGCGAGTTTGCCAAGCATTCATAATGTCTTGGTTCTCTGTGACGGGAGCGTCACCTAGAGGTCCTTCTAGGACATATTGTTTCCTGGCAGCTATGAGGACTATCCTCAGGTTCCGGACCCAGTCCGTATAGTTGCTGCCATCATCTTTCAGCTTGGTTTTCTCTAGGAACGCGTTGAAGTTCATGTTGACATGAGCGTTGGCCATTTGATCTACAAGACATATTTGCAAAGGTTTTAGACTAAGTTCATGATAATTAAGTTCTAATCAAATTATGAACTCCCACTCAGATTAGACATCCCTTTAGTCATCTAAGTGTTACACGATCCGAGTCGACTAGGCCGTGTCCGATCATCACGTGAGACGGACTAGTCATCGTCGGTGAAAATTCTCATGTTGATCGTATCTTCCATACGACTCGTGTTCGACCTTTCGGTCTCCGTGTTCCGAGGCCATGTCTGCACATGCTAGGCTCGTCAAGTTAACCCTAAGTGTTTTCGCTGTGTAAAACTGTCTTACACCCGTTGTATGTGAACGTAAGAATCCATCACACCCGATCATCACGTGGTGCTTAGAAGCGACGAACTGTAGCAACGGTGCACAGTTAGGGGAGAACACTTCTTGAAATTTTTGTAAGGGATCATCTTATTTACTACCGTCGTCCTAAGTAAACAAGATGCATAAACATAATAAACATCACATGCAATTATATAGTTGTGACATGATATGGCCAATATCATATAGCTCCATTGATCTTCATCTTCGGGGCTCCATGATCATCTTGTCACCGGCTTGACACCATGATCTCCATCATCATGATCTCCATCATCGTGTCTTCATGAAGTTGTCACGCCAACGACTACTTCTACTTCTATGGCTAACGCGTTTAGCAATAAAGTAAAGTGAGTTACATGGCGTTCTTCAATGACACGCAGGTCATACAAAAAATAAAGACAACTCCTATGGCTCCTGCCGGTTGTCATACTCATCGACATGCAAGTCGTGAATCCTATTACAAAGAACATGATCTCATACATCACAATTCATCATTCATCACAACTTCTGGCCATATCACATCACATGATCAATCGCTGCAAAAACAAGTTAGACGTCCTCTAATTGTTGTTGCATCTTTTACGTGGCTGCAATTGGGTTCTAGCAAGAACGTTTTCTTACCTACGAATAACCACAACGTGATTTTGTCAACTTCTATTTACCCTTCATAAGGGCCCTTTTCATCGAATCCGCTCCAACTAAAGTGGGAGAGACAGACACCCGCCAGCCACCTTATGCAACTAGTGCATCTCAGTCGGTGGAACCGGTCTCACGTAAGCGTACGTGTAAGGTTGGTCCGGGCCGCTTCATCCCACAATACCGCCGAAGCAAGAAAAGACTAGTAGAGGCAAGTAAGATGACAAAATCCACGCCCACAACAAAATTGTGTTCTACTCGTGCAAAGAGAACTACGCATAGACCTAGCTCATGATGCCACTGTTGGGGAACATTGCAGAAAATTAAAAATTTTCCTACGGTTTCACCAAGATCCATCTATGAGTTCATCTAAGCAACGAGTCAAGGGAGAGAGTTTGCATCTACATACCACTTGTAGATCACGAGCGGAAGCTAGCCAAGGGGATGGTGATGATGGAGTCGTACTCGAACGTGATTCGGATCACCGATGTCCAAGTGCTGAACGGACAGCACCTCCGCGTTCAACACACGTACGGGACGGGAGACGTCTCCTCCTTCTTGATCCAGCAAGGGGGAAGGAGAGGTTGAGGAAGATTGCTCCAATGACAGCACGACGGCGTGGTGTAGTTGGTGCAGCAGTACTCCGACAGGGCTTCGCCAAGCATATACGGAGGAGGAGAGGTGTTGAGGAGGGGAGGGGCTGCGCCTTGGCTTGTCTTAAGCTCCCATGCGCCTCCCCACTATATATAGGGGTGGAGGGGCTGGTTTCTTGCCCTCCAAGTCCATTGGGGCATTGGCCAAGGTGGGAGGAAAGAAATCCCATCATTTCCTTCCCCACCGATTGTTATCCCCCCTTTTTAGGGATCTTGATCTTATCCCTTCGGGATATGATCTTATTCCTTCTAAGGGGGGATCTTGGTGCGCCTTGACCAGGGGAGCGGGGCCTTTCCCCCACTGCTCACGTTCATGTGGGTCCCCCCATGCAGGTGGGCCCCACTCTGGAACCTTCTAGAACCTTCCCGGTACAATACCGAAAAATCCCGAACATTTTCCGGTGGCCAAAATAGGACTTCCCATATATAAATCTTTACCTCCGGACCATTCCGGAACTCCTCGTGACGTCCGGGATCTCATCCGGGACTCCGAACAACATTCGGTAACCACATACAAACTTCCTTTATAACCCTAGTGTCATCGAACCTTAAGTGTGTAGACCCTACGGGTTCGGGAGACATGTAGACATGACCGAGACGTTCTCCGGTCAATAACCAACAGCGGGATCTGGATACCCATGTTGGCTCCCACATGCTTCTCGATGTTGTCATCGGATGAACCACGATGTCGAGGATTCGATCAAACCCTGTATACAATTCCCTTTGTCAATCGGTACGTTACTTGCCCGAGACTCGATCGTCGGTATCCCAATACCTTGTTCAGTCTCGTTACCGGCAAGTCACTTTACTTGTACCGTAATGCATGATCTCATGGCCAACACTTTGGTCACCTTGAGCTCATTATGATGATGCATTATCGAGTGGGCCCAGAGATACCTCTCCGTCATACGGAGTGACAAATCCCAGTCTCGATCCGTGTCAACCCAACAGCTACTTTCGGAGATACCTGTAATGCACCTTTATAGTCACCCAGTTACGTTGTGACGTTTGATACACCCAAGGCACTCCTACGGTATCCGGGAGTTACACGATCTCATGGTCTAAGGAAGAGAAACTTGACATTGGCAAAGCTCTAGCAAACGAACTAAACGACCTTTGTGCTATGCTTAGGATTGGGTCTTGTCCATCACATCATTCTCCTAATGATGTGATCCCGTTATCAACGACATCCAATGTCCATAGCCAGGAAATCATGACTATCTGTTGATCACAACGAGCTAGTCAACTAGAGGCTCACTAGGGACATATTGAGGTCTATGTATTCACACGTGTATTACGATTTCCAGATAATACAGTTATAGCATGAATAAAAGACAATTATCATGAACAATGAAATATAATAATACTTTTATTATTGCCTCTAGGGCATATTTCCAACAGGAAGTTACCATAAAAATAGCTATCCAAAGCGCAAGCTATTACCGGAATTCGACGATGAGGCCTTAGAGCCCATACAGCCGAAAAGTGATACGGCCAACCGGCCGGATCCAGCATCCTGCGAACGTGATAAAGTAGCTAACAAAGTTGCGCATAAGTCAACACACGATCTACGTGAGAACTTGCGTCAAAAATCCGACACGACCAGATCTATCTATGGATCTAGGAAGTGTGCTACGGTACACAACCAACACCGAATACTACAACCGTCCGAACACCATGGCGCATCCCATTACAGGGGCGTCGCACACCCCTTATGTTTCACTGATGAGGTGTTGGATCACAAATTCCCAGAAGGATTCAAACTGGTGAACATAGAGGCGTATGACGGAACCACAGACCCTGGAGTCTGGATAGAGGACTTCATCCTCCATATGCATATGGCTCATGGATACGATCTCCATGCCATTAAATACTTGCCCCTCAAGCTTAAAGGTCCAGCTCAGCACTGGGTGAAAAGCCTCCCCGAAAACTCAATTGGAAGTTGGGAGGAGCTCGAGGACGCTTTTTGGGCCAATTTTCAAGGGACTTATGTCTGACCTCCAGATGCAGACGATTTAAGTCATATAACCCAACAGTCCGGAGAGTCCACCTGAAAACTTTGGAACAGGTTCCTCACCAAGAAGAACCAAATTGTCGACTGTCCGGACACCGAAGCCTTAGCAGCTTTTAAACACAATGTCTGAGACAAATGGCTTGCCAGACACCTTGGTCAAGAAAAACCGAGAGCAATGGCAGCCCTAACAAGCCTCATGACCCGCTTTTGTGCGGGCGAGGATAGCTGGTTGGCCCGTAGCAACACCAGCGACCCAAGCACATCCGAAGTCAGGGATGGCAATGGTAAACCACGACGCAACAAAAACAAGCGTCGAAATAAAGAAGGTAGCCCAGATAACACGTCAATAAACGCCGGATTCAGGGGCTCCCGACCAGGTCAGTGGAAAAAGCCTTTCAAAGGCAGCAGAGAAGGACAATCTGACCTAAACAAAATTCTTGACAAACTCTGTCAGATTCACGGCACCCCAGACAAACTGCAAATCATACCCACAGAGAATGTTGGGTCTTCAAGCAGGCCAGTAAGCTAAACGCTGAACACAAAGGGGAAGAGACACCAAGCGAAGACGAAGATGAACCTCGCCACCAAAATGCCGGAGGACAGAAAAAGTTCCCACCATAGGTCAAAACAGTAAACGTGATCCATGTGACAAAGAGGAGAAGCGATCACGCATTCCGACACACACGCGCCATAGAGCCCGTCACTCCTAGGTTCAACCCCTGGTTGGCCCGCCCGATCACTTTTGATCGTAGGGATCACGATACAAATATCCGGCGCGAAGGACTAATGGCCTTGGTGTTAGACTCAATAATAAATGGGTACCATTTCACAAGGGTCCTCATGGACGGCAGCAGTGATCTAAATCTGATATATCAGGACACAGTCCGCAAAATAGGGATAGACCCAACACAAATAAGCCACAGTAATACTACCTTCCAGGGAGTAATACCAGGCCAAGAGGCCCGCTGTACGGGCTCTCTACTACTAGAGGTGGTATTCGGTTCTCCCGATAACTTCCGAAGCGAAACGTTAACTTTTCACATCGCTCCATTCCGAAGTGATTATCATGCATTACTCGGAAGGACGGCTTTCGCTCGTTTTAACGCAATACTGCATTATGCTTTCCTCAAGCTCAAGATGCCCGGTCCACGTGGCATCATCACAGTTAGCGGAAATACCGAACGTTTTTTACGTACAGAAGAGGATGTGGTGGCTCTAACAGCCGCGAACTAGACGGCCTCACCAACCAGAAAAAATGGAAGGTCGTCAAGACCACGGACACGGTTAGACGAATCCGGCGTTCCATCATATTTACATGAGATTGGTTTTTGAACCCTCATAAAATGATACCAGGGGCTTCCCGCGTGTAATCAGGGCCAGCCAGGCTCAACTTGGTTTCTCTTGAATTTTGATAGTTCATTGATAATAACCAACTCTTCTTTCTTTCTTTTTTTGGAACGACAACTTTCACTTAAGCTCTTTCCTTTTGCAGATGAGAATCATGCTACACCCGTCCAGGACATGGCACAACGGAGACACAGGCGCAGACATGCAGCAGGGACCCGCCCAAAGGTTTCTCTTTAGATCAAGACCCTGCATAAACCTTTTTTACTGTCTCTTGTTGCTCACATCCTCCGGATACTCCACACAACGGGGAAGGATGCTGACGTTATTGGCATGTGGCCACACCAGGATTTTGCACATACCTGGACACATGGGGTTTCTTATTAAGGGCATTGTTTAGCCCGATATATGTTATAAAGACCGAAGACCTTAGGGAGTGTTTGGCGTCGCGAGTTTGGCCCTATATGCATCAGCTCCGAATCATGTCTTTGGTCAAATGTTGGGTTTGCCCGGCTCCCACGTTTTGTTACCTTACGTTCCGTTATATCGGCTAAGGTAGCACTGGGAGAACTACTGCGATTGTGCCCTGGTTCACCTAGATGAGCACCTCAGTAGAGAAAGTCGAAAACTGACTGTCATGATATAGCGAGAGACTGGTCAACTACTTGATGACTCATCGGAATCTTTGGGATTCCTACGCATTATCGAAGGACCGTTTCCCGGTCATGTACGTACGCGCCCCGTATTCGGACGAGCGCAGAAGTACCAGGGGCTATATAGTAGCCCCACTGTCAAACTTCCATGGCTAAGTGAAAGTGTTAAAGCAATATAGTCTGATTGCCTTGTTCGCTACGCTATCACCTCCTTAACGGACCAAGACGTTGGATCAAGTGTGGATATGCATCTTTTGCGAACACCCCCGCATTATATGCGTGGGGGCGGAAGCCGACGACTGTAAACTTTCAGGTTATACACATATATACATAAACGGCCGCACAGGAGGCACCATAGTACTTTCGGGCAAAAGTATAAATACAGCCTTGATAATTCAATAAAACATTGTTTTACAATGGGAATACATGTCACTTGAACATAACATTCTTCGAGCACTCAGCCTCTATCGAACGAGCGCCTTCAAGAACTTCTTCAAAGTAGTGCTCGACAGCCACTCGGCCTACGGCCGAACCCTGTGTCGCAACAGTGGTGGCCTCCATCTCCGCCCAGTATGTCTTGACACGGGCAAAGGCCATCCGCGCACCCTCTGTGCACGCCGATCTCTTTACAGCATGGATGTGTGGCACAGCACCAAGGGATTGTTGCACTAAGCTAAAGTAGCTATTCGGCCTTGGCCCTCCCAGCCACAGTGATCCACAACGGACCTCATGGCAAGTCCGGACAACCTATGGAGCTCGGCCCACTCAGCCAATCGCTCATTCAATAGCAGCGGACGGACTGGAGCATGGAACTGTGACCAGAACAGCTTTTCCACTTCGGGACCTTTCTGATCCTTGAAGTACTCAGCCGCATCAGCAGCACTTGCAGCCAAATCCATGTACGCGTCCGCAGAACTCCATAGCCGGTCCAGAGGAGCATACTTCGGATCTCCAAACTTAGTCCGCAACAAGAAGGGCTTCCCAGACACGATATCTGCAGCTTGATTCAGCTCCTCCTTCGTCGCTCTAATTTTGGAGCGGGCTTCCTCGGCAGCCACCCGGGCCTTCTCCAGGTCTGTCGCCTTCGCCCAGTTCTCTTCTTCAAGAAGCTGGTAACGGTCAGCGACATCTTTTAACTCTACAGCCATCTTGGCTATTTTTTTCCTTGCTCTTGCAATGCGCGGCCTGTTTGGCCCTTAATTCTTCGGCCGCCTTTAAAGCGGCCGCATTGCTACTCCTTGCTTGCTCCTTGGCTCGGGCAAGCTCCGCCCGAAGGGTCTCCATGGTGGCAGCTCCATCTGTAGTCACAACACATTAAAGATATTGGCATCATGCTACTCTTATTATGTGACGATCACTAGAAAATCACTCACCCTGTGCCTCATCAAGCCGCTTGTTGACAAGCACGATGTCGGTGTCTGCCGCATCAAGTTGCCGCTTTAGCTCGGCAAAACCATCAGTCCGGCTAGCCACCAGAGCTTCAGCCACCTGCACATAAAGGCGGTATGGTTATTACCTAGGACTATGATCCTCTGTTTGCCGCCATTTTCGACGACAACCAGAGTCTCAGGGGCTACTATCTGCATAGGGCATATCTAACATATGCGGTACTGTTAAAAACATACATTATTTCACGTACTTCGAAGCCTTTCAGCAGACTCATGAAGGCTTCATGCAAACCGCTTTCAGCGGATGAAATCCTTTCAATTAACGTACCCATTAGCGTACGATGCGCTTCCGAGACAGCCGCTTGCCCCAAAAGATCCTTCAGCGCGTTCGATCGCACACTGTACGGACCCTTGCTGTCGCTCTCCTTAGGAGCCGGATACTGGGGATTCCGGGCAGCCAAAGGGTTATCCTCTGGCCCTAGTGGATCCGGAGATACCCTTCGCGACGACACTTCAAGGTCGCCCGCTTCTTGAGACGGGGTGTCCGGAGGAGGCGTTTCGCTCTCCATCATCTCCGGAAGAAGATCCCCCGAAGATGAACTCTGTTGAGAAGGGCTACGATCCGGACTACAATTTATAAGCATCGGTTATTGTCTTCAGAAGTAAGGTAGGATGTTTTCACTTTTAAGTACTTTTCGATTACTTACAGCTCGGTAGAGGGCTGATCCCCGCGCGGATATTGTGCGACAAGAATACCCTCTGAGGCAGGACCCTCTGATGAAGATTTCTTCTCCCGTTTTGAAACCTTAGTTTCCGGATCTTCAGAGGTAGTCCTCTTCCTTCCTCGGGGAGGGAGAATGTCAGGTTCTTCCCTTTGATTGTCCTCCCTTGCAGAGGTGCTCATTGCCCCGGCTGGAATAAGTAGCGAGTGAGGCCCGCTTCCGCCCTCTTTATTCCCCCCATCATCTTCCTTTGAGGACATTGGATAAGGCGCCGGCTCGAGCATCTTGTCCAATGCAGGATTGTCCAAGCCCTCGGGAAGGGGGCCGAACACCTGACCATCATCGCCTTTGTTATCCAGTCCTGGTCAAAGAGCGGCTCTTTAGAATGATGCCATGATAAATGAAAGGACAGCAGGTTCGGCATGGGATTACTTACTTGGGCAGCAGGGCAGTTGCATCTCAGGCCCACGTCCTCGGTGGTGTCCGGACACTCTATTTGGGGTCCGAAGAATGATTTGTACATCTCTTCGTGCGTCATGCCGAGGAAATGCTGAATAACTCGCGGTCCTTCCGGGTTGAATTCCCACATATGGAGGGGCCGGCGTTTGCAAGGTTGGACTTGACGAACCAGCATAACTTGCATTACCATAACCAGACTGAAGTATCCCTCGAAGAGATCTCGGATACGGCTCTGCAGTATTGGCACGTCCTTGGCTAGACCCCAGCTCAGCCCCCTGCTGATCCATGACATCAGTTGTGGTGGGGGGCCCGAGCGGAAGGCGGGGGCAGCTACCCACTTGGCACTTCGGGGAGCTGTGATGTAAAACCACTCCCGCTGCCACAATCCGGACACCTCCGGGAAGGAACCCTCTGGCCATGGAGCATCAGCGATCTTACTTATTAAAGCACCTCCGCACGCTGCGTGCTGCCCCTCGATCATCTTCGGCTTCACATCGAAGGTCTTAAGCCACATGCCGAAGTGAGGGGTAATGCGGAGGAAGGCCTCACATACGATAATAAATGACGAGATGTGAAGAAGGGAATCCGGGGCCAGATCGTGAAAATCCAGCCCGTAATAGAACATAAGACCCCTAACAAAGGGATCCAGAGCGAGGCCTAGCCCTCGGAGGAAGTGGGAGACAAACACAACGCTCTCGTTGGGTTCGGGAGTAGGGACGACCTGCCTTCGGGTGGGCAGCCTATGCGGAATTTTGGTGGTCAGATATCTGGCCTCCTCAACTTCTTGATGTCCTCCTCTGTGACGGAGGAAGGCATCCACCGGCCTTGAAGGTTCGATCCGGACATAGTTGAAGGTCTGAAGCACCTGACCTGAGCTTTGGGTGTTAGAACTCGAGGCGGGGGAAGGATTTGATTGAGCACGAGAGGGAAAAAAAGCCTTGTCCCCTTTATAAAGAGGGTGAATATCAGGCATCCTCCTCGTGGCCGTTTGGGACTTACCTAAGATCTAGGAGTCATACCAATAGGCACAGTTGGGTTACCCACGTTTGTATTGATGAGAATCCCGTGATAAGGGGGACACGATCTCTGCTTTGACAAGACGTGTCAAGAAAACCGCTTCGCGTTATGTGCGGAGCTGGTTGAGGGAAACGGTTTGAATAATGACCGGGTCATGGCGTGATGTCACGCTGTCAAAACATGTCAGCAGATTAGATTTGTGGAAATATTATTCTCTCTACAGTGGTATGTGGAAATTATTTTGCAGGGTCGACACTGTCCTTGTATTCAAACTCTTCTGTGGTGTGTTTGAAGGAGGAACCCGCCTTGCAATGTCGAAGACAACACTGCGTGCCAAACTCATCGTCATTGAAGCCTGGTTCAGGGGCTACTAAGGGAGTCCTGGATTAGGGGTCTCTGGACAGCCGGACTATATCCTTTGGCCGGACTGTTGGACTATGAAGATACAAGTTTGAAGACTTCGTCCCGTGTCCAGATGGGACTCTACTTGGCATGGAAGGCAAGCTAGGCAATACGGATATGTATATCTCCACCTTTGTAACCGACCTTGTGTAACCCTAGCTCCCTCCGGTGTCTATATAAACCGGAGGGTTTTAGTCTGTAGGACAATAGAAAATCATACCATAGGCTAGCTTCTAGGGTTTAGCCTCTTCGATCTCGTGGTAGATCAACACTTGTAATACTCATATCATCAAGAACAATCAAGCAGGACGTAGGGTATTACCTCCATCAAGAGGGCCCGAACCTGGGTAAACATCGTGTCCCCTGCCTCCTGTTACCATCCGCCTTAGACGCACATTTCGGGGGGCCCTACCCGAGATCCGCCGGTTTTGACACCGACAATGGGACTGGGCATCCCGGTGACCAGCCATTTTCTCGTGAGTGAGGAGCGGAGTCCACTCCTCTTGAGAATAACCCACCTAACATGGAAGATACGGACATCCCTAGTTGATACAAGAGCTATTCGAGCATACAAAACAGAATGTTTATTTGAAGCTTTAGAGTTTGGCACATACAAATTTACTTGGAACGGCAGGTAGATACCGTATATAGGTAGGTATGGTGGACTCATATGGAATAACTTTGGGGTTTATGGAATTGGATGCACAAGCAGTATTCCCGCTTAGTATAAGTGAAGGCTAGCAAAAGACTGGGAAGCGACCAACTAGAGAGCGACAGCAGTCATGAACATGCATTAAAATTAATCAACACCGAATGCAAGCATGAGTAGGATATAATGCACCACGAACATAAATATCATAGAGGCTATGTTGATTTTGTTTCAACTACATGCATGAACATGTGCCAAGTCAAGCCACTCGAATCGTTCAAAAGAGGATACCACCCTATCATACCACATCACAACCATTTTAATAGCATGTTGGCACATAAGGTAAACCAGTATAAGCTGCTAGCTAATTAAGCATGGCATAAGCAACTATAATCTCTAATTGTCATTGCAAACATGTTTATTCATAATAGGCTGAATCAGGAACGATGAACTAATCATATTTACAAAAACAAGAGAGGTCGAGTTCATATCAGCTTTTCTCATCTCAATAAGTTCATCATATAATCATCATAATTGACTTTCACTTGCACGACTAAATAGTGTGGATAATAATAATAGTGCACATGCATCGGAGTAAGCTGGAATTTGCAAGCATTCAATTCAAGAGAGAAGACAAGGTAATATGGGCTCTTTGTTAGATCAACAATAATTCATATAAGAGCCACTTTAACATTTTAATTATGGTCTTCTCCTATTGACCCCCATAGGAAAGAAAAGAAATAAAACTATTTACATGGGAAAGCTCCCAACAAGCAAAAGAAGAACGCGAAATCTTTTTGGGTTTTCTTTTTAATTACTACTACAAGCATGGAAAGTAAACTAATTAAAAGCTACAACTAACTAATTTTTTTGTTTTTCTTAAGGTTTATTAAACACACAAGAAGAAAGCATAAAAAGGAAAATAAACTAGCATGGATGATACAATGAAAAAGTATGAGCACGAACAACTAGCAATGAGTGTGTGAACATGAATGTAATATCGGTGAGAAATACGTACTCCCTCGAGCTTAGGCTTTTGGCCTAAGTTGGTCTATGGCCACGGCTGGCCTGGAGGATATCCAAAGTAATAGTTGGGGTCGTACTGAGATGCAGCAGCTATTGCCTCATGAGCTGCCGCTTGGAGACGGGTCATCTCTGTCCTCCTCTTATACTCGTCCACCTCCTCCCTGGTTATAACATATCTCCCTTTTGCCTGAGAGTCAAAGAACGCAGGAGCAGGGAGAGCGACGTGGTAGGTGCGTCGTTTGTCAAAGATTAGTCGGTACTGAAGGAACTGATCGTTCCTCTCAACAAACTGATGACGAACCATGGTCTCATAATCTAAATAAACAGGAGGCAACTCAATATCATACCCACGTATGGGTATATCAAGAAAATTAGCTAGACGGGTTGCATAGATCCCACCAAAGAAATCTCCATTAAATCTATTATTATGCAACCTACGTGCAACAATGGCTCCCAAGTTGTATTGTTTATCTCCTAAAACAGTGCTTTTGGGAACGCTAAGATCAGGCACACACATGTGACATGCTTCATCCTTACCATTAATGCACCTACCTATGAAGAGAGCAAAATAATGTATAGCAGGAAAATGAATGCTCCCTATGGTAGCTTGTGTTATATCTCTAGATTCCCCCACAGTTATATTAGCAAGGAAGTCTCTAAATTCAGATTTGCGAGGTTCATTAGGACTACCCCATTGTGGAAGTTTGCAAGCAGTATTAAAATCCTCTAAGTCCATAGTATAAGAATTTTCATAGAGATCAAACAGGATAGTTTGAGAATTGCGTGATGATGAAAACTCAAACCTCCTCACAAAGGAATCAGTGAGATAGTGGTATTGGCGGCACTTATCTGCCTCGAAGCTCTCAAGATCGGCATTACGCACATACACGTTAAACTCTTCCTTGATTCCTGCTCGATCCATAAAGTCCTCTGATGGCCATTCACAAGCCCGCACTTGAGCTTCCCTCGGTGGTTCCTCATCGACATCGCGCATTGCGAGCCTGGGTCCTTGCTTCCTTGAAGGACCACCTTGGTACATTTTCCTAAACATATTTCTTCCTCTAAAAAATTTCTTAAATTTTTAGTAACTTCAAAATAAAAGTGAACCAAACTCAACAAAATTGATAGCAACTACTCCTACAAGTGCCTAGAGGTAATATCATGCATCAAAACACTTTTGACCACATAAATTTGACATGCAAGCTCAAGAACAGAGTTACCTAAGAAGCAAAAATATGCAATGAATAAACCACTAGAACAAAAGTAATTGGACCATTGGAGGAGTCACATACCAAGGAACAATCCCCCAAAGCAGTTTTTTGAATGGAGCTTTGAGCAAGGATATCGAAAATGGCAGCAAAATGAGCTTGGACTCGGGTTTGAGCTGGTTAGTGATGTTTGTGGGAGGAAGAAGGAGTGTGTGGTAGCTGGAATAAGTGGAGGGGAGTCACCATGGGCCCACGAGGTAGGGGGCACGCCCAGGGGGTAGGGCGCGCCGTCCACCCTTGTGGCCAGGTGCTTGCTCCCCCTGATGTGTTTTCAGTGCCAGATATTCTCAAACATTCTAGAAAAAATCATATTTAAATTTCAGGGTATTTGGAGAACTTTTATTTTCAGGGTATTTTTTATTGCATGGATAATTCAGAAAACAGACAGAAATTACTATTTTTGCTTTATTTAACTAAATAACAGAAAGTAAAAAGAGGGTACAGAGAGTTGTGTTTTCTAAATTCATCCATCTCATGCTCATCAAAAGGAATCCACTAACAAGGTTGATCAGGTCTTGTTAACAAATTCATTCTGAATAGCATGGAACCGGAGAATTTTCGAATAACACTAGGTTACCTCAATGGGGATATGCACATCCCCAACAATAAGAATATCATATTTCTTCTTGACAGTAGGAAGAGGAAATTCAAAACCTCCAATAGTAATTGTTGAAAATCTTCCAATAGAATTGATACTGTGGACTTGAGGTTGTTTCCTCGGAAAGTGTATCATATGCTCATTGCCATTAACATGAAAAGTGACATTGCCTTTGGTGCAATCAATAACAGCCCCTGCAGTATTCAAAAAGGGTCTTCCAAGAATAATAGACATACTATCGTCCTCGGGAATATCAAGAATAACAAAGTCCGTTAAAATAGTAACATTTGCAACCACAATAGGTACATCCTCACAAATACCGACAGGTATAGCAGTTGATTTATCAGCCATTTGCAAAGATATTTCAGTAGGTGTCAACTTATTCAAATCAAGTCTACGGTATAAAGAGAGAGGCATAACACTAAGACCGGCTCCAAGATCACATAAACCAGTTTTAACATAGTTTCTTTTAATGGAGCATGGTATAGTTGGTACTTCGGGATCTCCTAGTTTCTTAGGTATTCCACCCTTAAAAGTATAATTAGCAAGCATGGTGGAAATTTCAGCTTCCGGTATCTTTCTTTTATTAGTAACAATATCTTTCATGTACTTAGCATAAGGATTCATTTTAAGCATATCAGTCAAACGCATACGCAAGAAGGTAGATCTAATCATTTTAGCAAAGCGCTCAAAATCCTCATCATCCTTTTTCTTGGATGGTTTAGGAGGAAAAGGCATGGGTTTCTGAACCCATGGTTCTCTTTCTTTACCGTGCTTCCTAGCAACAAAGTCTTTCTTATCATAATGTTGATTCTTTGATTGTGGGTTATCAAGATCAACAGCAGGTTCAATCTCTACTTCATTGTCATTACTAGGTTGAGCATCAACATGAACATCATTATTAATATTACCACTAGGTTCATGCTCATTACCAGATTGTGTTTTAGCATCAGAAATAGAAATATCATTGGGATTCTCAGGTGTGTCATCAACAGGTTCACTAGAAGCATGCAAAGTCCTATCATTTTTCTTTTTCTTCCTTTTAGAAGGACTAGGTGCATCAATATTATTTCTCTGAGAATCTTGCTCAATTCTCTTAGGATGGCCCTCAGGATACAAAGGTTCTTGAGTCATTTTACCACCTCTAGTCATAACTCTAACAGCATTATCATTTTTCCTACTATTTAATTCATTGAGCAAATTATTCTGAGCCTTAAGTACTTGTTCTACTTGAGTGGTAACCATAGAAGCATGTTTACTAATAAGTTTAAGTTCACCTTTAACATTAGCCATATAATCACCCAAGTGTTCAAGCATATCAGCATTGCGTTTCAATTCTCTACCAAAATAAGCATTAAAGTTTTCTTGTTTAACCATAAAGTTATCAAACTCATCCAAGCATGGGCTAGCAAACTTAGTAAATGGGATTTCAGCTTTATCATATCTATAGAGAGAATTTACCTTTACTACCTGTGTCGGGTTATCAAGACCATGTATTTCTTTAATAGGTAATGGATTAAGACCATGTAGTTCTTTAACAAGCGGTAAATTAAGACCATGTATTTCTTCAATAGGAGGTAAATTCTTAACATCTTCAGCTTTAATACCTTTTTCCTTCATAGATTTCTTTGCCTCTTGCATATCTTCAGGACTGAGAAATAGAGCTCCCCTTTTCTTCGGAGTTGGCTTAGGAGTTGGTTTAGGAATTGGATCAGGAATTGGATCAGGAAGTGTCCAATTATCTTCATTAGTCAACATATTATTCAATAGAATTTCAGCTTCATCTGGTGTTCTTTCCCTGAAAACACAACTAGCACAACTATCCAGGTGGTCTCTAGAAGCATCGGTTAGTCCATTATAAAAGATATCAAGTATTTCATTTTTCTTAAGAGGATGATCAGGTAAAGCATTAAGTAATTGGATAAGCCTCCTCCAAGCTTATGGGAGACTCTCTTCTTCAATTTGCACAAAATTATATATCTCCCATAAAGCAGCTTGTTTTTTATGAGCGGGGAAATATTTAGCAGAGAAGTAATAAATCATATCCTGGGGACTACGCACACAACCAGGATCAAGAGAATTAAACCATATCTTAGCATCACCCTTTAATGAGAATGAAAATATCTTAAGTATATAATAGTAGCGAGTTTTCTCATCATTAGTGAACAGGGTGGCTATATCATTTAATTTAGTAAGATGTGCCACAACAGTTTCAGATTCATAGCCATAGAAAGGATCAGATTCAACTAAACTAATTATCTCAGGATCAACAAAGAAATCATAATTCTTATCAGTAACAAAGATCGGTGAAGTAGCATAAGCAGGATCATATTTCATTCTAGCATTCAGAGTTTTTTATTTCAGCTTAGCTAATAATTTCTTAAGATCACTCCTATCATTGCAAGCAAGAAAATCTCTAGTAGTTTCTTCATCCATAACATAGCCCTTAGGAACAACAGGTAATTCATATCTAGGGGGAGAGTCTTCATCATCACTTTCATCAATATTATCAGTTTCAATAATTTCATTCTCTCTAGCCCTAGCAAGTTGTTCATCAAGAAATTCACCAAGTGGCACAGTAGTATCAAGCATAGAAGTAGTTTCATCATAAGTATCATGCATAGCAGAAGTGGCATCATCAATAACATGCGACATATCAGAATGAATAGCAAGTGTAGGTGTCGCAAGCTTACTCAAAACAGAAGGTGAATAAAGTGCGGAGCTAGATGGCAGTTCCTTACCTCCCCTCGTAGTTGAGGGATAAATTTTTGTTTTCGCGTCTTTCAAGTTCTTCATAATGATAAGCAGATATAAATCCCAAGTGACTCAAAGAATAGAGCTATGCTCCCCGACAATGGTGCCAGAAAATAGTCTTGATAACCCACAAGTATAGGGGATCGCAATAGTTTTCGAGGGTAGAGTATTCAACCCAAATTTATTGATTCGACACAAGGGGAGCCAAAGAATATTCTCAAGTATTAGCAGCTGAGTTGTCAATTCAACCACACCTGGAAACTTAATATCTGCAGCAAAGTGTTTAGTAGCAAAGTAATATGATAGTAGTGGTAACGGTAGCAAAAGGTAACGGTAGCAAAAGTAATATTTTTGGTGTTTTATAGTGATGATAACAATAGCAACGGAAAAGTAAATAAGAGAAGAACAATACATGAAAAGCTCGTAGGCAATGGATCGGTGATAGAGAATTATGCCGGATGCGGTTCATCATGTAACAGTCATAACCTAGGGTGACATAGAACTAGCTCCAGTTCATCAATGTAATGTAGGCATGTATTCCGAATATAGTCATATGTGCTTATGGAAAAGAACTTGCATGACATCTTTTGTCCTACCCTCCCGTGGCAGCGGGGTCCTAATGGAAACTAAGGGATATTAAGGCCTCCTTTTAATAGAGTACCGGAACAAAGCATTAACACATGGTGCTCCTCAAACTACGGTCATCACCGGTAAGTATCCCGATTATTGTCACTTCGGAGTTAAGAGATCATAACACATAATAGGTGACTATAGACTTGCAAGATAGGATCAAGAACTCTCATATATTGATGAAAACATAATAGGTTCAAATCTGAAATCATGCACTCGGGCCCTAGTGACAAGCATTAAGCATAGCAAAGTCATAGCAACATCAATCTCAGAACATAGTGGATACTAGGGATCAAACCCTAACAAAACTAACTCGATTACATGATAAATCTCATCCAAGCCATCACCGACCAGCAAGCCTACGATGAAATTACTCACACACGGCGGTGACCATCATGAAATTGGTGATGTAGGATGGCTGATGATGACGATGGCGATGGATTCCCCTCTCCGGAGCCCCGAACGGACTCCAGATCAGCCCTCCCGAGAGCGTTTAGGGCTTGGCGGCGGCTCCGTATCATAAAATGCGATGAATCCTTCTCCCTGGGTTTTTCTCCCTGAAAGTGAATATATGGAGTCAGGGTTGCGGTCGATGGAGCATCAGGGGGGGCATGAGGCAGGGGGTAGGGCGCGCCCCCCAGCCTCGTGGACAGGTGGAGGCCCCCCTTATGTGGATCTTCCTTCTAGTATTTTCTATATATTCCAAAATAATTCTCCATGGATTTTCAGGTCATTCCGAGAAATTCTATTTCTGCACAAAAATAACACCATGGCAATTCTGCTGAAAACAACGTCAGTCCGGGTTAGTTCCATTCAAATCATGCAAGTTATAGTCCAAAACAAGGGCAAAAGTGTTTGGAAAAGTAGATACGACGGAGACATGTCACAAAGTAGCGTAAGTATTTCCCTCAGTTTTTAAGAACCGAGGTATCAATCCAGTAGGAGGTAACACGCAAGTCCCTAGTACCTGCACAAACAAACAAGAACCTCGCAACCAACGCGATAAAGGGGTTGTCAATCCCTTCATGGTCACTTACGAAAGTGATATCTGATAGAGATAATAAGATAACTATTTTTGGTATTTTTATTGTATAGATTAGAAAATAAAGATTGCAAAATAAACAGTGATAGAAATAGCAAGTGGATAGGAAAATAATATGATGGAAGATAGACCCGGGGGCCATAGGTTTCACTAGTGACTTCTCTCAAGATAGCAAATTCTACGGTGGGTGAACAAATTACTGTCGAGCAATTGATAAAAAGCGCATAGTTATGAGAATATCTTGGCATGATCATGTATATAGGCATCAGGTCCGTGACAAGTAGACCAAAACAATTCTGCATCTACTACCATTACTCCACACATCGACCGCTATCCAGCATGCATCTAGAGTATTAAGTTCATAAGAACAGAGTAACGCATTAGGCAAGATGACATGATGTAGAGGGATAAACTCAAGCAATATGATATAAACCCCATCTTTTTATCCTCGATGGCAACAATACAATACGTGCCTTGCTGCCCCTGCTGTCACTGGGAAAGGACACCTCAAGATTGAACGCAAAGCTAAGCACTTCTCCCATTGCAAGAAAGATCAATCTAGTAGGCCAAACCAAACTGATAATTCAAAGAGACTTGCAAAGATATTAAATCATGCATAAAAGAATTCAGAGAAGAATCGAATATTGTTCATAGATAATCTTAATCATAAATCCACAATTCATCGGATCTCGACAAACACACCGCAAAAAGAATTAGATCGAATAGATCTCCAAGAGAATCGAGGAGAACTTTGTATTGAGATCCAAAGAGGGAGAAGAAGCCATCTAGCTAATAACTATGGACCCGAAGGTCTGCGGTAAACTACTCACACATCATCAGAGAGGCTATGGTGTTGATGTAGAAGCCCTCCATGATCGATTCCCCCTCCGGCGGAGCGCCGGAAAAGGCCCCAAGATGGGATCTCATGGGTATAGAAGGTTGCAGCGGTGGAAATAGGGTTTCGTGGTGCTCATGGATGTTTTCGGGGTATATGGGTATATATAGGAGGAAGAAGTATGTCGGTGGAGCTATGAGGGGCCCACGAGGGTGGGGGCGCGCCCACCCCCCTGGGCGCGCCCTCCTGCCTCGTGGCCTCCTTGCTTCGTTCTTGATGTCCATTACAAGTCTCCTGGATCACCTTTGTTCCAAAAATAACTCTCCCGAAGGTTTCATTCCGTTTAGATCCCGTTTGATATTCCTTTTCTGCGAAACACTGAAATAGGCAAAAAAACAGCAATTTGCACTGGGCCTTTGGTTAATAGGTTAGTCCCAAAAATAATATAAAAAGGTATATTAAAGCCCATTAAACATCCAAAACAAATAATATAATAGCATGCAACAATCAAAAACTATAGATACGTTGGAGATTCCTCCAACAATGAAGCTGAATATGAGGCACTTCTGTATGGGTTGCGTATGGCCATTTCACTCGGCGTCCGTCGCCTAATGGTTCACGGCGACTCAGATTTAGTGGTCAATCAAGTGATGAAGGAATGCGGCATCAGGAGCCCAACTATGACTGGCTATTGCAATGCAGTGAGGAAGTTGGAAAATAAGTTTGAGGGGTTAGAGCTCCACCACATACCCCGAGTCAAGAATCAAGCAGCTGATGATCTGGCGAATATAGGCTCCAAGTGCGACACTATTCCCAGCAATGTGTTCTTGGAGCATCTCCACACTCCATCAGTTCAAGAGGATCCTTTCACAGAAGAGCCCCCACAACCAAAAAGTTATACTGATCCGACTGAAGTCGAAGTCCCAGCCATAGTCGACTTGATCATGGAGGTTTTGGTCGTCACTCCCGACTAGACAGTGCCATATATTGCATATCTGCTCAGGAAGGAACTTCCGGAGGATGAAGATGAGGCCCGTCAGATTGTCCGTCGATCCAAAGCCTTTATCATGATAGGTGGACATCTTTATAGAGAGAGTGTTAATGGGGTTGCTCAGCGATGCAACACACCAGAAGAAGATCGAATGATTCTCAATGATATCCACTCAGGGACCTGTGGTCACCATGCGTCCTCTTGGACAATCGTTGCCAAAGCATACCGAGCGGGTTTTTACTGGCCGCGAGCAAATGAAATGGTAAAAGAAATAGTCCACAAGTGTGAGGGTTGTCAGTTCTACTCTAACATGTCTCACAAACCTGCATCAGCCTTGAATACCATTCCACTCATCTGGCCATTTGCTGTTTGGGGATTAGATATGGTTGGACCTCTGAGGACCGGTGGGAGTGGTTTCACTCATTTGCTTGTGGCAGTAGACAAGTTCACTAAATGGATCGAAGCCAAACCTATTAAGAATCTAGATTCAAGCACTGCCATCGGTTTCATCAGAGAGCTGACATTCAGATATGGAGTCCCTCACAGTATTATCACAGATAATGGCTCCAACTTTGATTCTGATGAGTTCAGAGCATTCTGCGCCTCCCAAGGAACTCGAGTCAACTACGCATCTGTCGCGCATCTGCAGTCGAATGGGTAGGCAGAGAGAGAAAATGGTTTGATCCTCCAAGGGCTAAAACTCCAGTTGATACGTGACCTCAAGCATGCAGCAGGTGCTTGGGTAGATGAGTTACCATTAGTCCTTTGGGGGTTGAGAACCACACCAAATCGGTCGACTGGTCGGACTCCCTTCTTCATGGTCTATGGGGTTGAAGCCATGCTGCCAAGCGATTTGCTTCACAACGCGCCCCGAGTGGAACTTTTCTCAGAAGCTGAAGCAGAGCAGGCTCGGCAAGATGTTGTTGACCTTCTGGAAGAAGAGAGAGAGATGGCCTTGATCCGGCCGACCATTTATCAGCAAGACCTCCGTCGATTCCGTGCCAGAAACGTAAGAGGTCGAGCATTTCAGGAAGGAGACCTTGTGCTTCGAGTGGATCAGCAACGGCCTCACAAGCTTGCTCCTGCTTGGGAAGGTCCCTTCATCATCACCAAGGTGCTCCACAATGAAGTGTATCACCTCTACAATGTGGAACAGAAGAAAGACGAGCCACACACTTGGAATGCAGAGCTGCTCCGCCATTTTCATACTTGAACGTTCAGACTGATGAGATGTAATAAGAAGTACCTTTTAGATTGATAATCAAAGACACAGTTTTACGGTCTCTTAAATGATCGTTGTTGCATATGCATGTGTTCAAAAAACCCCAGTGGGTGGCTTAGCCGCGAACTTGATTCGCCTAAGTTTCAAAAACTACTCCGAGTGGTGAGCAATCCACTCACTTGGGGGCTTAGCCGCGAACCTAATTTGCCTAAGTTTCAAAACTACTCCGAGTGGTGAGCAATCCTCTCACTCAGGGGCTTAGCTGCAGTCCCGTACTCGCCTAACTTTCTAAAATCCTACCGAGTGGAGAGCAATCCTCCCACTCGGGGGCTTAGCTGCAGTCCCGTACTCGCCTAAGTTTCTAAAATCCTACCGAGTGGAGAGCAATCCTCCCACTCGGGGGCTTAGACGCAGTCCCGTACTCGCCTAAGTTTTTTAAATCCTACCGAGTGGAGAGCAATCCTCCCACTCGGGGGCTTAGCTGTAGTCTCATATTCGCCTAAGTTTTTAAAACCCTACCGAGTGGAGAGCAATCCTCCCACTCGGGGGCTTAGCTGCAGTCCCGTACTCGCCTAAGTTTTTAAAACCCTACCGAGTGGAGAGCAATCCTCCCACTCGGGGGCTTAGCTGCAGTCCCATACTCGCCTAAGTTTCTAAAATCCTACCAAGCGGAGAGAAATCCTCTCACTCGGGGGCTTAGCTGCAGTCCCGTACTTGCCTAAGTTTTAAAAATCCTACCGAGTGAAGAGCAACCCCCTCACTCGAAGGCTTAGCTGTAGTCTCGAACTCGCCTAAGTTAAAAACCACTCCTAGTGGTTGAGTCACAAGTACAACGTGCGCTTCATCCCGATCCACAAGTACAACGAAGTGCAGGTCGTGCACAGCACCTAGTGCTCTTATCCATGACCCACTCAACGGAGCTGAGTCACAAGTACAATGTGCACTCCATCCCGATCCGCCAGGGTGACGAAGTGCAGGTCGTGCACACCACCTAGTGCTCTTGTCCATGATCCACTTGACAGAGTTGTGTCACAAGTACAATGTGAGCTCCATCCCAATCCGCAAGGACGACAAAGTGCAGGTCGTGCACAACACCTAGTGCTCTTGTCCATGACCCACTCGACGGAGCTGTGTCACAAGTACAATGTGCACTCCATCCCAATCTGCAAGGACGACGAAGTGCAGGTCGTGCACAGCACCTAGTGCTCTTATGCATGACCCACTCGACAGAGCTGCATCACAAGTACGACGTACGCTCCATCCTGATCTATGAAGACGACGAGGTGCAGGTCGTGTGCGGCACCTAATGCTCGTGCCCACAACCCTTTCGTTAGAGATGCATCACAAATTCAATAGCAGTTCCGAGTGGAGAATCAAGTTTCACTCGGAGTTAGAGGATTGAAAAGCAGCAAAGGTGAAAACAAACATATTCAAAGAAAATTTGAGTCCAGATAAGTCTCGCGAGGTTCAGAACCGCAGATAAAAGTGCTCGGGCATCAGGCCCGAAGGAGTTTTAACGGTTACAAAATCACTCGGCATTCTGAGGAAAATTTAACTAAGGTATAAAGTTTGTTCACTCTGCGGGAGGAGGGTTGGCAGGCTCGACGAATTCGTGCAGGTCAATTCCGTCCGCAATGCGAGTGGCTGCTTCAATGAAGGTCTCCATGAAGGACTAGAATTGGCAATGCTTGGTGTTGGCGACCATGAGCGCTGCTAGCTTCTCTTCCTTGGCCTCTTTGCAATGGACGCAAACCAAAGACAGAGCCACATCAGCACCACATCGGGCGGATGACTTCTTCCATGCCTGCACTCGACCAGGGATCTCGTCGAGTTGAGTCATCAGAGACTCGAGATCATTCTGGAATCTCTCCTTCGGCCAGAGCTCCGCATCGACTCATGAAACCGCTACCTTCAATCGAGCCAGATAGTCCACGACGCTGGCAAGGCGAGATTCCAGTCGGAGTACGTTCATGGAAGTGTCATCCTTAACAGGAGAGTTGATGGGGTCCAAGCTCGTTTCAATCCGCCCAGTCTCTTCTTCGAAGTTTTGGCAAAATTCTGCATAGCACAGCAAAATAATGAGTTGACGAGCTGTGTGAACAATCGAAAACTGTCAAGAGAAACCGGTCGAGTAGGAGAAAATACCTTCAAGCATAAGGAATAGCTTCTTGGCAAGTCCCCCCAGATAAACCTCCAGCGCGTCCCTGTTCCGAGAGAGATATTCAATCTTGTCGTTTAGGGCTACTTTGTCCTTCTTCAGACGTGTCACTTCCTTGTTGGCTTCACCAAGAGCAGTCTTCAACTTGGCGTTATCTTCTTCTAACTTCCCGACTGAAGCCAACTTCTCGTCGACGAGTGTTGTTTTCTCTTGCGCTTCTTTCTGTGCTGCTGCAAGATCAATGTCCTTCTATGCCAGAGCCTGCCTCATTTTCTCTAAAAAAAATAACAACACTTGGTTTAGAAAGAAGAAAGGAAAGATGACACGGGAGACAGTCCAGTCTCACAGTCGGCAAGCTTTTACCTTCCATACCAGTTGTTTCGTCCTTAGCCTTCTGCAAGTTCCGCTTGGCCAAGTCCATGTCAAGATTGAGCTGGATCTGCTTCCTCTCGAATTCAGCAAATTGGGATATGAGCTCACGGGATTTCTGAAGTCGGCGAATAAGATATGTTAGTCGACAACAACAAAGATTACTTGCTCCCAAGTGATGAAGTACAAGTTCAGGATATTACGACAAAAAGAGTTCTAACACTACTTCAGAATCAAACATCCAACAGTAGTCTTGGGGACTACACCCAGTGGGTGCACCTGGCGTGCCCCCACTGGTTCGGTTCGGTACTCGACTTGGTCAACCTAGTCGCCCAAAAAAAGAAGATAAAAGCAACTGCAACATTGATTCTCTGACCACCGTTGACTGCCCGCAGTCAACCGCGGTCTGGGGGCTACACCCAGTGGGTGCACTTGGCATGCCCCCACTGGTTTAAGAGTTTACTCGACGGGATCCGTTCAAGACCGATTGGATATATTATAAACAAGATCTAAGACCCCCGTCGAATCAAACATTCGGATGGTCTCAGGGACTACACCCAGTGGGTGCACTCTGCGTGCCCCCACTGATTTAAAAGTTCACTCAACGTCGACTCAAGTGAACAAGGTTGCAAAGTAAAAGAAGGCACCCAGTGGGTGAAAAGATGCAGACTCATGACAGATGCACATGAAGTTTGAAAAGGTTTGAAAACGCTCATCCACAGACATCTTACGAATAATAAAGCAGCAGTTTTCAAGTGTCAAGCTAGAAGATCAGTCGGAAATCAATTAACCTGGACGTTGGTTTGGATAGCTGCACTGGCGTCATAGGCATCTTGATTGGCCTCACGCACCATCTTCATCCGCTCCATCATAAGGCATGCTTGGCGTATAGCTTCATTAGTGGTGCTCGCCTGTACCTCCGGGACATGATGGGTGACGAATAGCGGAGACAGTGGAACAGTCGCAACAGTCTGAGGGTCTAAAGTATGGAGCGGTACAGATGAAGTAGGATCTTGAGCAGTCGACGCTGAAGGACGTCCAGTCGACACAGGATCGGCAAAAGTGACAGAGGGCCGATTGAGGTCTCCAGTCTGCTGGATCACCGGTTTGAGTACTGATGTCATTTGAGCTGTTTTGCCGGCCGGTACCCTCCTGCCCGAGCTCCTGCCTCTCCTTCCCGTAGGCCTTTGGGGCATATCTTCATCGTCATCTGGAAGTTCAATAACATGTTGCGGCACTACAAAAGACTCGACCGTAAGATATCAGTCGACCTACAAATTAATTGGCAAAATGGAGGAAAGATGGCAGAGTCATACCTGCTTTGGAGGTGGCCGCATCTTCCATTTCCGCATCGTCTTCATCTCTATAAATATCCACGGAAGTCCCAGAAGTAGCAGCACTGCAAGTTTCCAAACTCATTCGGTCAAGCAAGAAAACAAGTCGACGGCTACTTAAGAGGCTCTTGAATAAAGAGAGAAAACAAAACGCTTACCCGGAGGCGATAGGAACGTCAACCTTGATCTTAGGCAGGGTCTTCCGAGGTTTGGGAGCCGCAACCCTGGGTTGCTTCGGGGCCTTTTCAGTCGAAACGGGGGAGGAAGTCCGAGTGTTCTTCGAGGCTTGCGCGATCGCTTTGCCACGGATACTTGCTCGATCATGGGTCATCTTGGAGCGCCTTTCAGTACGAGGTGGGGAGTCAACCTCCTCACCGCCGCTTGAGTCCTCACTCTCCTCCCCGTCTTCTTCACCGGATTTCTAGTCACCGCTTTCACCTCCGCTCACCTCTCCTTCCTGATCCTGCTCTCCATTGGGCATCGAGTACATCTCAGTGTAAACCTGCAATGCAAAGAATAGCACAGGCATCAGTCGGGCACAAGGACAGTTACAAATAAGAATGAAGAAACACTCGGTAGTAAAGGACAAACCTTCTCAGGTTCATTGTCAGCGTCGAATGGTAGAACTCTCCTGGACCCCCTGCGGTTATCTTTGTTTCCAGTGATGCCCTGCAACCACTGCTCCACTGTTTCCTTGGTTACCTCCTTCGGTGGATCCGAGTGGTGTCTTCAATACCCGAGTACATCCACTTCGGATGATCGCGGGCCTGGAGTGGTTGGATGCGTCGACTGAGAAACACCTCCAACAAGTCCATACCAGTCATGTCGTCGTGGACTAATTGGACTACTCGTTCCATTAGCATGTTCACCTCTGCTTTCTCTGCCAGAGTTACTTTCAAAGAAGTGGGCTGCTGGACTCGCTCCATGGAGAAGGGAGGAAGACCGGTCGACTGGCCAGGAGTCGGTCGGTCCTTGTAGTAAAACCAGGTCGATTGCCACCCTCTAACTGATTTGGGAAGAATCACAGCTGGAAAAGTACTTTTGCCTCTTGTCTGAATCCCTAGACCTCCACACATCTGGATCATATGTGTCCTCTCATCACTCGGATTAGCCTTTTTCACAGACTGAGAGCGACAGGTAAAGATATGTTTGAAGAGACCCCAATGCGGTCGATAACCCAGGAAATTTTCACACACGGAAACAAATGCAGCGAGTACGTGATGGTGTTGGGGGTAAAGTGATGAAGTTGAGCTCCAAAAAAGTTCAGAAAATCCTGGAAGAAAGGATGAGGGGGCAGAGAGAAACCACGGTCAACGTGAGTCGCGAGGAGGACGCACTCACCCTCCTGCGGCTGCGGCTCGGTCTCGCTGCCCGGCAGCCTCCAAGATCCATGTGCAATCAAGCCCCCTTCGACCAGATCCTCCTGCTGAATCGTGGACCGAATCCAGTCGCCCTGGATCCAGCCGGGCGGCTGGCCGGACCTTGAAGATGATCCCCCTCGACTCGTCTTCTTGCCCTTCAGCTTCGCCGTCGTCGTCGCCTTCTTGGCATGCTCCAGGGCCGTCGTCTTGTCTTTCCCCATCACCGCGGACTGCTCATGGGTGGAGCGGTGGCGTCTAGAGCGGCGGAGGGTGAGATGGAGAAGCAGATGAAGAAGAAGAATGGGATGCGCTGTGCAGATACACCGGCCACGGTGCCTTTTATTAGCCCGCTTCCGAGTGGCTGACATGCGGGCCCGAGAGATCCTGTCAAATCCCGCAACAGCCGCGCGCTCGGTACGTGGTGAAAAAGGTGGCGTGGGGATCAAGGCGCCCCTGCCTAATCCGTCCCGTTTACTGCGGCGCTCTCCGTCTCACGCGCTTCCCTAAATTCTGAATCCCGTGAGGTCCGGGAATGGCAGTGCAACCAATCACGCCCAAGATTTCATACCACTCCAACACTCGAAGCATATCAGAATGATTTCACTCGACAAACTCTGAATGGATCAAGGCGACTGAAAATAAAGTTGAAGTTCCAGCGTGGTTCGCCGACCCAGGTAAAATGCCCCCGAAGCATAAGAATCGGGTCGGAACCATCTTCAACCTCTTCTCCCCTCGGACCTTGACCCATTCGGAGGCTAATGACGATGACATGTACCTAGGGTAGGGTAATAGGCCTGACCTAGACGCCCTTACCAAGGACACTGCCCTAAGATCAATGGCGTTCAAAGCACAACAACATCCACCGACTGGAATCACCTCAGAGTGCAACCCACTCGACCAACAATTCCACTCGGATAACCCAATTCTATTCGACCAGTATATCATCATTCGACCGTACTAGAAACCACTCGAAGTACAGAAGATCTAAAGTCACTCAGGATGGCAACGGTCAGGCGTTCACTCCGTAGCGTTATTGATCATTTAATGTCTTTACTATTGGCGTTACCAGTAATGTCTCACCTTAATGTACATTGAACTCCTTGTAATGTGGACTGGCTGGGGTCCTGGCGCACTCTATATAAGCCACCCCCTCCACTGGGACAAGGGTTCGCACCCCCTGTAACTTCATGCATAATCCAATCGACTGCCTCCGGGCACCGAGGCATAGGGCTTTTACTTCCTCCGATAAGGGCCTGAACTCGTAAATCTTGCGTGCACAACCTTATCGTAGCTAGGATATTGCCTCCTCCTACGTACCCCCTATTCTACTGTCAGACTTAGAACCACGAAAGTTTTCTCGGAGGAAGTAAAAGCCCTACGTCTCGGTGCCCGGAGGCGTTCGACTGGATTATGAGTGAAGTTACAGGGGGTGTGAACCTCATCGTAGCTAGGATCGCCTCCCCCTTCGTACCCCTTATTCTACTATCAGGCTTAGAACCACGACACTAGCACTGGGCACTAGGTTAATAGGTTAATCCCAAAAAATAATATATAATTAAATATAAAACATCCAGGATTGATACTATAATAGCATGGAACAATAAAAAAATTATAGATATGTTCGAGACGTATCAAGCATATCCAAGTTTAATTCCTGCTCGTCCTTGATTAGGTAAATGAATTAAAACAAAAAAATTAATGTGGAATGCTACCTATCATTTCATCATGTATTTTCTCTTTGTGGCATGAATATAAACATCCGAATGATTCAAAACAATAGTCTATAGTTTGACATAAAAACAATAATAATAAGGCATACCAACAAACAATTATGTCTTTTAAAATATTAACGTTAAAGAAAGTTATCCCTACAAAATCATATAGTCTTGTCATGCTCCACGTTCTTAACACAAAGTATTCATGCACAACCCGATGACAAGCCGAGCAATTGGTTCATACTTTTTAACGCGCTTAAGATTTTTCAACTCTCACACAATACATGAGTGCAAGCCATGGGTATAGCACTATGTGTGAAATAGAGTATGATACTAGAGGTTGTGTGGAGAAGACAAAAAATAAGAAAGTCTCACATTAACGAGGCTAATCAACGGGCTATGGAGATGCCCATCAATTGATGTCAATGTAAGGAGTAAGGATTATTATGCAACTGATGATATTTACCACATGTTGTGCTTTCTGACCGAGTTGGTGTTTAGTGTTTTGGTGTGTGGATTTGCTAATTCTCATCTCACTCCTATACTACATGATTAACCAAACAAAAAATAAAAGGAAACAACCCCACGGATCGCTATGTAAAATCTAATGGTGTAGAAGTTAGATGAGACCTAATTATTTCTCATCTACATGGGAGCTAGACATTGTGTATTAGTAAATATATCTATAGTATGTTTCCGTGCTCGAAGTTTCGGGGAGCTCGCTTGCGTGACATGGGTCTGGCCTAGCGATCACAATCAGAGCTAGCTACACACGCTCACTCCTGTTTTTTTTGCTTGTTTACTTTAAAAATAAGAATTCAAAAAATGATCATGAATTCAAAACATGTTCACATATTCAAAAATAGTTCGTCGATTTGAAATAAAGTTCATGAATTTAAAAATGTTTCATGGGTATGAAAAAATGTTTGTGAATTCAAATAATGTTGGCGAATTAAAAAAACTCATGAATTTTAAAATGTTCATGAATTCAAAAAACACATATTTTAAAAAATGTTCACAAAATCAAATATTCACGGGTCAAAGAAAAACTTGTGCTGATTCAAAAAGTGTTCATGGACCAAAAAAAAGTTCATGGCTTCAAAAAAAGTTCCCGAATTCATTTTTTTGTGAAAATTTCTTTAAATTGATTTTTTTAAATTCCTAACTTTCAAAAAAAATCTAGAATGATTTTTAAAATCTCAAGCATCTTTTGGGAAAAACAAACAAAATTTAAAAACATGAACATTTTTTGAATTTTTAAATTTTTAAAGATTTTTTGCATTTTTGGAAGCTGTGATTTTTTTGTAAAAAATAAAATGAGAAAAAATAAAAGGAAAAAGAGAAGAAAAAAGAAACACAGAAAAAGAAAACTGGGTAGAATAGTAAAAAAAAAACAGCCCGTCAACGTACTAAACCAGTCACTGTGGTTCGCTTGCTTCGCCTAGATTTATAATGAGTTGGTCGTCTACCTACCATGTAAGTTCCGCGTTGCTGGGGCGCGGTTATACCTCTCTTATAGCGAGGCAACCTTCCAACTCGCCGAAGCACGTAGCTGTCGCACGAGCGTAAGGACCGGCCCAGTGCGCGGGAGGCCGCTGCCTTGTTTTTCTGTTTTTTCTACGTTTTTGCTTTTTTTTAACCTTTTACTTTCGTTTATACTTTCAAATACTCTATATAAAAAAAATTACATAAAAATTTCAAAAGAAATCTTAACCAAGCATTTGAAAAATGTTAAACGCACATAGAGAAAATGTTTCTCGTGTATACGAAAAATGTATACAATAAATAAATAATGTGTGTGAAAAAACTTGATCATGTATTTAATTCTTTTAAATCCAAGTGTTTGAAAAAATGTTAAACAAGTATTTGAAAATTACTAAATATGTATAGAAAAGATATTGAGCATATATTCAAAAAATGTTGGACTTGTATTTAAATTTGTTAATCAAGCATTTAAAAAATGTTAAATGTGTACAGAAAAAATGTTGAGCATGTAATGGTTGAACTTGTATTTAAACATGTTAATCGGGCATTTGAAACAGATGTTAAATGTGTATAGAGAAAATGTTGATCATGTATTAAAAAAATGTTAATCTAGTATTTGAAAATTTTAATCAAACATTCGAACTAAATTTTATATATGTATATATAAAATGTTGAACATTTATCAAAAAAGTAAACCTGTATTTCAAAAAGTTAATGAAGGATTTGAAAAAAAATGTTAAATTTGTATAGAATAAATGTTGAGCATGTATTTAAAAAATGTTAAACATGTATTTAAAAAATGTTAATCAAGGATTTGAAAAATAATTGTAAAATTTGTATAGAATAAATGTTCATCATGTATTTAGTAAACGTCAAACTTGTATTGAAAAAGCTAATCAAGGATTTGAAAAAATGTTAAATGTGTATAAAAATTGTTAATCTAGTATTTTCGAAAAATTAATCAAGCATTTTTAAAATGTTAAATGTGTATAGAAATATTGTTGACCATGTCTTCAATAAATGTTAATCTTGTATTTGAAAATCATAAATCATGTATTAGAAAAATGTATTAGATATATACAAAAAATATGTATAGAAAAACAATGAAATTCCAAAAGAAAATAAAAGAAAACCAATGAAAATGGCGAAAAGAAACAAACAAAACCGAAGAAAATGAAGAAAAAAGGAAAGGAAAGACAAAAACTAGTGAAAAAAGAATATGAAAAAACTAGTAAAACAAAGAATGAAATGAAGAAAACCGATGAAAAAACAAGAAAAATAAAAACAGAAAAACCCTGAAAACTAGTGGAAGACCGGTTGTTTTTCTTCAACTATGCCGTGGCCTACCATCATAACACGAACTGGAATATGGTCGACTCGCTAGCAGCTCAACGCTGCAACCTAACTAGCCAAATCCTATTTGGCGCCTTAAGCGCCCGATTTAGTTCATTTTACAATCGGGCGCATACGCCCCTGCCGTCCTTTGCTACTAACGGGCCCGGCCCATCAGAATCGAACCTGGGACCTTTAACATCAAGTAACGATGCAATTACCACTGCATCAGCTCTCCCACTACAATCTTTTACATCTTTTTCCTGCCTTTCTTCTTCCATCTTTCCTTTTTCCCTTTTTCCAAAGTTTATTTTTCAAATTCGAGAATTTTTCTTTTTATTCATGTTTTTTTCTGCAAAATGGATGAACATTTTTTGTTCAAATTCAATGACCTTTTTCCATTTTGATGAACTTTTTCCAAATCTGATGAACTTTTTTTAGAATTCGATGAACTTTTTTCAAATTCGATGAACTTTTTTCAAATCTGATGATCTTTTTTAATTTTGGTGAACTTTTTTGAACTTCGATGAACTTTTTTCAAAACCGATGAACTTTTTTCAAAGTCGATGAACTTTTTTTCGAATTTGATGAACTTTTTTCAAATCCGATGAACTTTTTTAGAATTCGATTAACTTTTTTCAAATCTGATGAACTTTTTTTTCATTTCTGGTGAACTTTTTTGAAATTCGATGAACTTTTTTCAAAACCGATGAACTTTTTTCAATTTTGATGATTTTTTGAAATTCGATGAACTTTTTTCAAAATCGATGAACTATTTTTCTAAAAACTGTAGTACATACTGTAGTAAACCAGTTGGGTTTTTCTAAGAAAATCAGTACCTAATGTAGTAGTTTTTGGCGAGAGAAAAAAATGATCGAGCTGGGACCAGCGATCGAGCGGGAGCCAACGAAGAGGTAGCGATGGTTTAATGGGCCGGCCCAGAAGGAGGCCCGCGCGGGCGCCACCATCGCTTGCTGGCGCTGAAGGCGCTGACGAGGAGGACTCCCTAACTATCCCTGGATTGAATCTATTTTTTTTCTCTATTTGTTTTCAATATGCGTTGATGGGTCGGCCCGTTACTATAAACCTTCAGGTGAGTCTTTCATCGGACTCGCTATAAGCGAGACATAACCTTTGCGGCGTTGTTGTGCTTCGCCGCTTTGGCAGGGCAACCAGGCCATGCAGCACGACAGGCTGACTGGCCCAAACCCAACGAGGCCCGAGGCATGACGAGCCATTCCATGCTGGTCCGACCTGGCCCAAGTCCCAACATAGTGCACGCAGCCATCAGCATCAGTGTTGATGGTACTGTTTGTGAAGACCAGGAAGAGCTTGGCCAGGTGACATCAGATTCCTATAAAAATTTGTATGCATATGAAGGAACAATGGAAATGGAAGAGGTTCTATCGCATATCCCTTGTAGAGTTTCGGCAGAGATGAATCAACAGCTTAATGCCTCGTTTTGCGAACAAAAAGTTAAGGAGGCATTGTTTCAAATGTTCCCAACCAAAGCTCCAGGCCCGGGTGGCCTCCCTGCACACTTTTTTCCAAAAAAATGGGATATTTGTCATGAAGAGGGTGACTGGCATAGTATTACACATTCTCAATGGTGAGGATTCTCCGAAAGAGGTCAACAAAAACTTCATTGTTATCATCCCTAAGGTATCAAAACCGACACTTTTATCTCATTTTCAACCTATTAGCTTGTGCAGCGTGATATATAAAATTGTCTCGAAAGTACTGCCTAACAGTCTGAAGCTCATCCTTCCGGAAATTATTTGTATGGAGCAATCTACCTTCGTGCCAGGTAGACTCATTACCGACAACGTGATCACTGCCTATGAATGTTTACACTATATGAAAGTCAAGAGGGGGAAGAAAAAAAACTTTTTGTGCTCTCAAGCTTGATATGATGAAGGCCTATGATCGAGTAGAGTGGGCATACTTGAAGAAAGTTATGATCAAGTTGGGTTTCAATGCTATTTTGCGTTGAACGTATTATGAGTTGCGTATCTTCAGTCTCTTTCCCATTGTTGTTTAATGGGGGCAAGTTGGAAGAATTTAAGCCATCTAGGGGACTCCGGCAGGGCGACCATATTTACCATATCTATTCTTGCTAGTGGCTGAAGGATTATCATGTATTTTGAAGGGGCGAAATATCATTGATGATGTTGCTGGGATCAAAGTGGCCCCTACTGCACCATGTATTAATCACTTGCTATTTGCAGATGATAGCATTTTATTCTTCAGAGCCAATGAAGTGGGAGCCCAGCAAATAAAGGATTCTCTGGACATCTATTGTTAGACATCGGGACAAAGGATAAACATGGACAAATCCTCTATTTTCCTTGGAAAAGTTTGTTCTGATGCAACTCGTGGGCAGATTAAAGGACTCCTTGGGGTCCAAAACGAATCACTAGCGGAGAAATACTTGGGATTGCCCTCGTCTATGGGTAGATCTAAGAATGGATTTTTCAAATATCTCAAGGATAGAGTTTGGGCTCGTGTAAGAGGGCTGATGGAGAAGGCCTTATCATGTGGAGGGAAAGAAATCTTGATCAAGTCGGTGGCTCAGGCGATACCCACCTATTCGATGGCGTGCTTCAAATTGCCTCGAGGTCTTTGCGAGCATATAAAATCTTTGCTTAGAAAATTTTGGTGGGGCTGCAAGGACGGTGAGCGTAAAACAACGTGGGTTCGTGAGACGAGATGACTAGGCCGAAACGAGATGGTGGTTTAGGTTTCCGGGACATCGAACTTTTCAATCTCGCGTTATTGGCCCGACAAGCATGGTGAATAATAACTAACTCAGATTCCATTAGTGCCCGGGTTTTAAAGGCAGTCTATTTTCCTGAAGGAAATATCCTAACTGTTGCCATTGGTTCGCGCCCCTCGACTGTCTGGAGGTCCATCTGCAAAGGTAGGGATGTATTGAAGCTGGGTGTAGACGGATAATTGGTGATGGAAAAGAGACACAATTTTGTGATAACTGGCTGCCACACGACCATAAGCTACAGTCGATTTGTGCAAGGATCAACACCGCCAGAGTTTGTTAGTGAATTAATTAACCAAGCCATGCATGCATGTGACATAGAGGCTATACGAGAGCATATGATCCCACCTGATGCGGACGTGGTGCTAAACATCCCGCTAAGTTCAATCAACTTGCCGGATACCTGGGCATGGCACTATGAGCACTCTGGACGATTTTCTGTCCACTCAGGCCCTGTTTGGTTCAGCTTTTATCGACGGATTCCGCTGCCGCTCAGCAGAATCTGAACTAAAGGGCGAACCCAGCTGAATCCGATTCCAGAAATCCGCTGCCAAAATCTGAACCAAAAGCGGAAGCAGCCCAGGACGTGCTTTCCAAAATCTGATTCCACTGCGGGCCAAAATCTGAAAACAAAACTGTATCAGCTGGTTTGCCAAATGACCTACATCTTTTTCACATCAGATTTTCCACAGCTGTTTTTCCACAGCAGATTTTTCACAACCGCTTTTAGAAATCCACAGCCGAACTAAACAGGGCCTTAGCTTACCCGCTACTAGTGGAGACAAAGCGACAAAGAGAGGGCTGACTCGAGCACCGACTGGGGCCGTCCAACCTTGAAGGAACTCGCCGGCAATTGTCTGATTTATGGGACGTCAAGGTCCCTTCTAAAGTTAATTTTTTGCTTGGCGACTTGCTCATGTGTCCCTCCCGACAGGTGATGTAAGGCTACCTCGGAACATGGTGCAGGAGGCGACTTCTTCTGCCTGCAATGCAGATGAAGATTCATGGCACCATTCGCTCATTGATTGTTAACATGGCGAAAGCAGTATGGTCGCTGATGGATGATGATGCTGTGAATCTTGTTCAGTCGCGTGGTGATTAGGATGATCCTAAGTTGTGGTTGTTCAATCTGATCGAAGTAGCATCACATGCGGAAGTTGTGAAGGTCCTGGTAAAACTATGGTCCATTTGGTGGGCTCACCGGAAAGTGATTCATGAGCAACAATTTCAGAGTTCGCTATCGATGTTCTCCTTTATCCAGCGTTTTTTGTCAGAGCTTGGAGGGCTACCAGTCAAGAAGTCTGACCAGCCCAGCCAACCTCGTAGGCCTGCCCGGGGCGGCTGGCAAGCTCTTGCTGCTGTGGGAAGTGCCAAAATTTATGCCGACGGAGGTATAGACCGAGGAGAACGGAAGGGATCTGTAAGTGTAATTTGTCGTGATGTGAGTGGTACTTTCTTGGGCGTGTCCTCAATTGTTTTTGAAGGTCTTACACATCCAGCGACACTTGAAGCCATTGCATGCAGTGAGGCAATGTCGCTAGCTCTTGATCTAAACCTCTCACGGTTACAAATTGCTACGGATTGTCTACAAGTGGTTCGCAACATCGAGGAGGATAACCCATACAGTTATGCGGTGATCATCAAGGAGATTCTCGCGAAAAAGGCGTTGTTCCAGGAGGTGTCCATTAGTTATGAAAATCGAGCATGCAATATTAAAGCACATAGTCTAGTGAAAGCTGCTACTTCTCTGGAGAGTGGGTGTCATGTTGGCTCACCTCACCCCACCTATAGCTTGTATCCCTACAAACATTGTTTAAATAAAGCTATATGGTGTTCTAGAAAAAAGCCATCAGCATCACTAAAATTCTAAGCTTATCTAAAAAGAAAAGTAAAATTCTACGCACTAGTGCCACCGTGAGGGTATTGATGCGCTAGACATGAATCATGTGCACACGAGTGGCACCAACGAATGCTACCATGCGGTGTGTGTGTGTGTGGGATTGATAATAATATACTAAAACATTATCTGGTTTGCGTGGATGGGAACGAGCGCGGCATTAGAGCATCTCCAACAGTTGTGAGATAGGTGTTGGTAAATTTGCCACTTAGGACATAGTGATGATGTGGCATGTATTAAATGTGGAGAGAGAGCAAAGTTGTATGTAGATTAACCAACAACCTTTGCACAAGCTCCAAGATGAAATAGAGAGCAATCACATTTATTGTCTCACCATCTATTGGATAGCTTATTACATACAACCCATTGGAGTAGTTGTATGATAGCTTGTTGGTTGATGACATAAACATTTTACCAACAAGACTAACATACAACCTGTTGGAAATGCCCTTAGGCAGCGTCCGACGTGTCCCCAACTCAGACAAATATCAGCCACAAACAAAATTTGGTGGATCGCACTGCCCGCTGAGCTGGCTAGCCTACCAGCCAAGTTAAAGATACGCTGTAGCCTGTGGGTCCTGGGGGAGAAAGGTCTGTCTACAACCTCCCTGGAACATGCATAGATTCTGCCCACTTGGCTAGCAACTTGGTTTGTGATATTTTTGCAACTTGGTGGCGGCGAATGAATCTGAAAATGACATTTGTCTCTGCTTGTTTTTGTAGGATCGGTTACTGCATATACAGTATAAAAAAAATATATGACCTTGCCTAAACCGGGACGGGGGTGCCTTTGGATTCACTCGATTTCCATACTTCGTAGTTGGAGAAAGCATTCAAAGCTCTAGGTTTTACTTATGACATTCACTTAGCGTGTACTGTACTTCCTCTATTCCATAAGTAAGACGTTTTTTGACACTTACATTATGGGATGGAAGGATTGGTATCTATGTGTAGTGATATTTCAGCTCAAAATTCAATCTATGCGTCTGAAAATAAAATAGAACAACAAACAAATTCTTTGTGTGAATGATATCCAGTTTTTGGTTTTTACAATTTTTGTGAACAGTTAATTAGGGGTATAGTGCATTGAGTGGGCCTAAAACCCTTGGTGCACAGTGCACACAACACGTTTGCCCCAAAACCACAACTATTTTGTCGGACACTAGAGGCGCATATGTGTACATTTTGATCGTCGATGTAAAGTCATGGATAATACCAAAAAAATATCAAGGTCTGCATGTTCCTCTCACAAGACCTTTCTACCCTCGTTTTCCTCGAAGCATCTTCGACTAGATGGCAAAGTCGGTACCGAAATAATATCAAGGACACGTCTCAGCTTATCACCTTGATAATGCGATACGTGGCATGGATTTGGTTAGCTCAGCTACCCATGTCTGTGTCATGGTAGTCAATGGGTGCAACATGGCTTCTTGGCAGCGAATGCAATGTGTCCCAAACTCAATACAATGATTTTACATATGTTTGCTGATCTGGAAAGCTTGGTAGCCATGAGAAAGATATGGTGTGAGCCCACCACAAAAAAGATCCACATTTCATGGACAAGAGCACCTTGAAATAGAGAGATTCTGACCACTTAGCTTGCAACCAAGTGTTGGAAATATGCCCTAGAGGCAATAATAAATTGGTTATTATTATATTTCCTTATTCATGATAATCGTTTATTATCCATGCTATAATTGTATTGATAGGAAACTCACATACATGTGTGGATACATAGACAACACCATGTCCCTAGTAAGCCTCTAGTTGACTAGCTCGTTGATCAATAGATGGTTACGGTTTCCTGACCATGGACATTGGATGTCGTTGATAACGGGATCACATCATTGGGAGAATGATGTGATGGACAAGACCCAATACTAAGCCTAGCACAAAGATCGTGTAGTTCATATGCTAAAGCTTTTCTAATGTCAAGTATCATTTCCTTAGACCATGAGATTGTGCAACTCCCGGATATCGTAGGAATACTTTGGGTGTGCCAAACGTCACAACGTAACTGGGTGGCTATAAAGGTACACTACAGGTATCTCCGAAAGTGTTTGTTGGGTTGGCACAAATCAAGACTGGGATTTGTCACTCCATGTAAACGGGGAGCTATCTCTGGGCCCACTCGGTAGGACATCATCATAATGTGCACAATGTGATCAAGGAGTTGATCACGGGATGATGTGTTACGGAACGAGTAAACAGAGTTGCCGGTAACGAGATTGAACAAGGTATCGGGATACCGACGATCGAATCTCGGGCAAGTATCATACCGCTAGACAAAGGGAATTGTATACGGGATTGATCGAATCCTCGACATCGTGGTTCATCCAGTGAGATCATCGTAGAACATGTGGGAACCAACATGGGTATCCAAATCCCGCTGTTGGTTATTGACCGGAGAACGTCTCGGTCATGTCTGCATGGTTCCCGAACCCGTAGGGTCTACACACTTAAGGTTCGATGATGCTAGGGTTATAAAGGAAGTTTGTATGTGGTTATCGAATGTTGTTCGGAGTCCCGGATGAGATCCCAGACATCACGAGGAGTTCCGGAATGGTCCGCAGGTAAATATTTATATATAGGAAGTCCTGTTTTGGTCACCGGAAAAGTTTCGGGTTTTATCGGTAATGTACCGGGACCACCGGGAGGGTCCCGGGGGTCCACCAAGTGGGGCCACCAGCCCCGGAGGCTTGCATGGGCCAAGAGTGGGAAGGGACCAGCCCCTGAGTGGGCTGGTGTGCCTCCCACAAGGCCCAAGGCGCAGCTAGGAGGAGAAAGGGGAAACCCTAGGCGCAGATGGGCCTAAGGCCCACCCTAGGGCGCGCCCCCCCTCTCCCCCTCTTGGCCGCCCCCCTCCATCCCATCTAGGGCTGCCGCCCCCTAGGGGTGGGAACCCTAGAGGGGGCGCACCCTCCTCCCCTTCCCCTATATATACTTGAGGTTAAGGGGCTGCAACACACACGATTTGATCTCTCCCTGGCGCAGCCCTACCTCTCTCCTCCTCGTCTCTTGCGGTGCTTGGCGAAGCCCTGCTGGAGTACCACGCTCCTCCACCACCACCACACCGTTGTGCTGCTGCTGGATGGAGTCTTCCTCAACCTCTCCCTCTCTCCTTGCTGGATCAAGGCATGGGAGACGTCACCGGGCTGTACGTGTGTTGAACGCGGAGGTACCGTCCCTTCGGCACTGGGATCACCGGTGATTTGGATCACGACGAGTATGACTCCTTCAACCCCGTTCTCTTGAACGCTTCCGCATAGCGATCTACAAGGGTATGTAGATGCACTCTCCTTCCCCTCGTTGTTGGTTTCTCCATAGATAGATCTTGGTGACACGTAGGAAAATTTTGAATTTCTGCTACGTTCCCCAACAGTGGCATCATGAGCTAGGTCTATTGCGTAGATTCTATGCACGAGTAGAACACAAAGTAGTTGTGGGCGTTGATTTTCTTCAATATGCTTACCGTTACTAGTCCAATCTTGTTTCGACGGTATTGTGGGATGAAGCGGCCCGGACCGATCTTACACGTACTCTTACGTGAGACTGGTTCCACCGACTGACATGCACTAGTTGCATAAGGTGGCTAGCGGGTGTCTGTCTCTCCCACTTCAGTCAGAACAGATTCGATGAAAAGGGTCCTTATGAAGGGTAAATAGCAATTGGCATATCACGTTGTTGTTTTGCGTAAGTAAGAAACGTTCTTGCTAGAAACCCATAGCAGCCACGTAAAACATGCAAACAACAATTAGAGGACGTCTAACTTGTTTTTGCAGGGCATGCTATGTGATGTGATATGGCCAAGAAGAATGTGATGAATGATATGTGATGTATGAGATTGATCATGTTCTTGTAATAGGAATCATGACTTGCATGTCGATGAGTATGACAACCGGCAGGAGCCATAGGAGTTGTCTTTATTTATTTATGACCTGTGTGTCAACTTAAACATCATGTAATTACTTTACTTTATTGCTAAAGCGTTAACCATAGTAGTAGAAGTAATAGATGACGAGACAACTTCAAGAAGACACGATGATGGAGATCATGGTGTCATGCCGGTGACAAGATGATCATGGAGCCCCAAAATGGAGATCAAAGGAGCTATATGATATTGGCCATATCATGTCATTATTATTTGATTGCATGTGATGTTTATCATGTTTATGCATCTTATTTGCTTAGAACAACAGTAGTAAATAAGATGATCCCTCATTAAAATTTCAAGAAAGTGTTCCCCCTAACTGTGCACCGTTGCGACAGTTCGTTGTTTCGAAGCACCACGTGATGATCGGGTGTGATAGATTCTAACATTCACATACAACGGGTGTAAGACAAATTTACACACGCGAAACACTTAGGTTGACTTGACGAGCCTAGCATGTATAGACATGGCCTCGGAACACAGAAGATCGAAAGGTCAAACATGAGTCGTATAGAAGATACGATCAACATGAAGATGTTCACCGATGTTGACTAGTCCGTCTCACATGATGATCGGACACGGCCTAGTTGACTCGGATCATGTAATCACTTAGATGACTAGAGGGATGTCTATCTGAGTGGGAGTTCATAAGATGAACTTAATTATCCTGAACATAGTCAAAAGGTCTTCGCAAATTATGTCGTGGCTCGCGCTTTAGTTCTACTGTTTAGATATGTTCCTAGAGAAAATATAGTTGAAAGTTGACAGTAGCAATTATGCGGACAGTAGAAAGCTTATGTCCTTAATGCACCGCTCAGTGTGCTGAACCCCAAACGTTGTTTGTGGATGTTACGAACATCGGACATACACGTTTAGATAACTACATGATAGTTCAGTTAAACGGTTTAGAGTTGAGGCACCAAAGACATTTTTCGAAACGTCGCGGAACATATGAGATGTTTCGAGGGCTGAAATTGGGATTTCAGGCTCGTGCCCACGTCAGGAAGTATGAGACCTCCGACGATTTTTCTTAGCCTGCAAACTAAGGGAGAAAAGCTCAATCGTTGAGCTTGTGCTCAGATTGTCTGAGTGCCACAATCACTCGAATCGAGTGGGAGTTGATCTTCCAGAGATAGTGATGTTTCTCGAAAGTCATTGCCACCAAGCTGCTAGAGCTTCGTGATGAACTATAACATATCAGGGATAGATATGATGATACTTGAAATACTCGCGATGTTTGACACCGCGAAAGTAGAAATCAAGAAGGAGCATCAATTGTTGATGGTTAGTGAAACTACTAGTTTCAAGAAAGGCAAGGGCAAGAAGGGATACTTCATGAAACGGCAAATCAGCTACTGCTCTAGTGAAGAAACCCAAGGTTGAACCCAAACCTGAGACTAAGTGCTTCTGTAATAAGGGGAACAGCCACTGGAGCAGAATTACCCTAGATACTTGGTAGATGAGAAGGCTGTCGATAGAAGTATATTGGATATACATTATGTTAATGTGTACTTTACTAGTACTCCTAGTAGCACCAGGGTATTAGATACCGGTTCGGTTGCTAAGTGTTAGTAACTCGAAATAAAAGCTACGGAATAAACGGAGACTAGCTAAAGGTGAGATGACGATATGTGTTGGAAGTATTTCCAAGGTTGATCAAATATCGTACGCTCCCTCTACCATCAAGATTGGTGTTTGCGTTGAGCATAGACATGATTGGGTTATGTCTATCGCAATACAGTTATTCATTTAAGGAGAATAATGGTTACTCTGTTTATTTGAATAATACCTTCAATGGTCTTGCACCTAAAATGAATGGTTTATTGAATCTCGATTGTAGTGATACACATGTTTATGCCAAAAGATATAAGATAATAATGATAGTACCACCTACTTGTGGCACTGCCACGTAAGTCATATCGGTATAAAACGCATGAAGAAGCTCCATGTTGATGGATCTTTGGGCTCACTCATTTTTGAAAAGTTTGAGACATGCAAACCATGTCTATTGGTGTATATGCATAAAGAAACTCCATGCAAATGGACCGTTTGGACTCACTTGATTTTTGAATCACTTGAGACATGCAAATCATACCACATGGGCAAGATGACTGAAAGCCTCGTTTTCAGTAAAATGGAACTAGAAAGCAACTTGTTGGAAGTAATACATTTTGATGTGTGCAGTCCAATGAGTGCTGAGGCATGTAGTGGATATCGTTATGTTCTTACTTCACAGATGATTTGAGTAGATGTTGAGTATATTTACTTGATGAATCACGAGTCTGAATTATTGAAAGGTTCAAGTAATTTCAGGGTGAAGATTGAAAGATCGTCGTGACAAGAGGATAAAATATCTATGATATGATCATAGAGATGAATATCTGAATTACGAGTTTGGCACAGAATTAAGACATTGTAGAAATTGTTTCACAACTAATACAGCCTGGAACACCATAGTGTGATGGTGTGTCCGAACATCATAACTGCACCCTATTGGATATGATGCATACAATGATGTCTCTTATCGAATTACCACGATAGTTTATGGGTTAGGCATTAGAGACAACCACATTCACTTTAAATAGGGCACCATGTAATTCCGATGAGATGACACCGTATGAACTATGGTTTAGAGAAACCTAAGCTGTCATTTCTTAAAAGTTTGGGGCTGCGACGCTTATGTGAAAAAGTTTCAGGCTGATAAGATCGAACCCAAAGCGGATAAATGCATCTTCATAGGACACCCAAAACAGTTGGGTATACCTCCTGTCTCAGATCCGAAAGCAATAAGGGATTGTTTCTAGAATCGGTTCCTTTCTCGAGGAAAAGTTTCTCTTGAAAGAATTGAGTGGGAGGATGGTGGAGACTTGATGAGGTTATTGAACCGTCTCTTCAACTAGTGTGTGGCAGGGCACAGGAAGTTGTTCCTGTGGCACCTACACCAATTAAAGTGGAAGCTTATGATAGTGATCATGAAACTTCAGATCAAGTCACTAACAAACCTCGTGGGATGACAAGGATGCGTACTACTTCAGAATGGTACGTAATCCTGTCTTGGAAGTCATGTTGCTAGACAACAATGAACCTACGAGCTATGGAGAAGCAATGGTGGGCCTGAATTCCGATAAATGGCTCGAGGCCATAAAATCCGATAAAGGATCCATGTATGAAAACAAAGTGTAGACTTTGGAAGAACTACTTGATGGTCGTAAGGCTGTTAGGTACATATGGATTTTAAAAGGAAGACGGACAATGATGGTAAGTATCACCATTAAGAAAGCTCGACTTGTCGTTAAGATGTTTTCCGACAAGTTCAAGGAGTTGACTACGATGAGACTTTCTCACTTGTAGCGATGCTAAGAGTCTGTTGGAATTATATTAGCGATTACTGCATTATTTATGAAATCTTGCAAATAGGATGTCAAAACATTGTTTTCTCGACGATTTTCTTGAGGAAAGGTTGTATGTGATACAACCGGAAGATTTTGTCAATCCTGAAAGATGCTAATAAGTATGCAAAGCTCCAGTAATCCTTGTAAGGACTGGAGTAAGCATCTCGGAGTTGGAATGTATGCTTTTATGAGATGATCAAAGATTTTGGGTGTATACAAAGTTTATGAGAAACTTGTATTTCCAAAGAAGTGAGTGGGAGCACTATAGAATTTCTGATGAATATATGTTGTTGACATATTGTTGATCAGAAATGACATAGAATTTCTGGAAAGCATATAGGGTTATTTGGAAAGTATTTTTCAATGGAAAGCCTGGATTAAGCTACTTGAACATTGAGCATCAAGATCTATAAGGATAGATCAAAACGCTTAATGGTACTTTCAAATGAGCACATACCTTGACATGATCTTGAAGGTGTTCAAGATGGATCAGTCAAAGAAGGAGTTCTTGCCTGAGTTGTAAGGTATGAAGTTAAGACTTAAAGCTCGACCACGGCAGAATAGTCCCCTATGCTTAGACATAGGCTCCATAGTATGCTATGCTGTGTACCGCACCTGATGTGTGCCTTGCCACATGTCTGGCAAGAGGGTACAAAGATGATCTAGGAGTAGATCACCAGATAGCGGTCAAAAATATCCTTAGAGGAATAAGGATATGTTTCTCGGTTATGGAGGTGATAAAGATTTCGACGTAAAGAGTTACATCGATGCAAGCTTAACACCTATCCGGATAGCTCTAAGTAGAGATACCGGATTCGTATAGTAGAACAGTTATTTGAAATGGCTCCAAATATAGCGTAGTAGCTGCATCCGCAAGATGACATACATACGAATCTGAATGTTGCAGACCCGTAGACTACAACCTCTCTCACAAGCATAACATGATCAAACCCAAAACTCTTTGGGTGTTAGTCACATGGGAATGTGACCTTGAGTGTTAATCACATATCGATGTGAACTGGATTATTGACTCTAGTGCAAGTGGGAGACTGCTGGAAATATGCCCTAGAGGCAATAATAAATTGGTTATTATTATATTTCCTTGTTCATGATAATCGTTTATTATCCATGCTATAATTGTATTGATAGGAAACTCACATACATGTGTGGATACATAGACAACACCATGTCCCTAGTAAGCCTCTAGTTGACTAGCTCATTGATCAATAGATGGTTACGGTTTCCCGACCATGGACATTGGATGTCGTTGATAACGGGGTCACATCATTGGGAGAATGATGTGATGGACAAGACCCAATCCTAAGCCTAGCACAAAGATCGTGTAGTTCGTATGCTAAAGCTTTTCTAATGTCAAGTATCATTTCCTTAGACCATGAGATTGTGCAACTCCCGAATACCGTAGGAATACCTTGGGTGTGCCAAACGTCACAACGTAACTGGGTGGCTATAAAGGTACACTACATGTATCTCCGAAAGTGTCTGTTGGGTTGGCACGAATCAAGACTGGGATTTGTCACTCCGTGTAAACGGGGAGGTATCTCTGGGCTCACTTGGTAGGACATCATCATAATGTGCACAATGTGATCAAGGAGTTGATCACGGGATGATGTGTTACAGAACGAGTAAAGAGAGTTGCCGGTAACGAGATTGAACAAGGTATCGGGATACCGACGATCGAATCTCGGGCAAGTATCGTACCGCTAGACAAAGGGAATTGTATACGGGATTGATCGAATCCTCGACATCGTGGTTCATCCGATGAGATCATCGTGGAACATGTGGGAACCAACATGGGTATCCAGATCCCGCTATTGGTTATTTACCGGAGAACGTCTCGGTCATGTCTGCATGGTTCCCGAACCCGTAGGGTCTACACACTTAAGGTTCGATGACGCTAGGGTTATAAAGGAAGTTTGTATGTGGTTACCGAATGTTGTTCGGAGTCCCGGATGAGATCCCAGACGTCACGAGGAGTTCCGGAATGGTCCGGAGGTAAAGATTTATATATGAGAAGTCCTGTTTTGGTCACCGGAAAAGTTTTGGGTTTTATCGGTAACGTACCGGGACCACCGGGAGGGTCCCGGGGGTCCACCAAGTGGGGCCACCAGCCCTGGAGGCTTGCATGGGCCAAGAGTGGGAAGGGACGAGCCCCTGAGTGGGCTGGTGCGCCTCCCACAAGGCCCAAGGCGCAGCTAGGAGGAGAAAGGGGAAACCCTAGGCGCAGATGGGCCTAAGGCCCACCCTAGGGCACGCCCCCCTCTCCCCCTCTTGGCCGCCCCCCTCCATCCCATCTAGGGCTGCTGCCCCCTAGGGGTGGGAACCCTAGAGGGGGCGCACCCTCCTTCCCTTCCCCTATATATACTTGAGGTTAAGGGGCTGCAACACACACGATTTGATCTCTCCCTGGCGTAGCCCTACCTCTCTCCTCCTCGTCTCTTGCGGTGCTTGGCGAAGCCCTGCTGGAGTACCACGCTCCTCCACCACCACCACGCCGTTGTGCTGCTGCTGGATGGAGTCTTCCTCAACCTCTCCCTCTCTCCTTGCTGGATCAAGGCATGGGAGACGTCACCGGGTTGTACGTGTGTTGAACGCGGAGGTGCCGTCCGTTCGGCACTAGGATCTCGGGTGATTTGGATCACGACGAGTACGACACCTTCAACCCCGTTCTCTTGAACGCTTCCGCATAGCGATCTACAAGGGTATGTAGATGCACTCTCCTTCCCCTCGTTGCTGGTTTCTCCATAGATAGATCTTGGTGACACGTAGGAAAATTTTGAATTTCTGCTACGTTCCCCAACACCAAGCTCATTAGATCTTTTGCAACATGGAGAGATGAATGAAATCGACAAGGACGCTTGGTCTGGACTTTCTGAATTGTCATTAATGTGAATACAAAGTTATAGGCCTTTTTATTAAGCTTTCCTAGACATTTGCTTCGAATCTAAGCACTCTTTGATATTTCATCTGCTACCAACATGAACTCAATTTTGGTCATAAGATGCATAAATCAGTAGTATGTTGATGTTGAACTCAACATTTTTTGAAGACAATAGATCTATAAATTAATATTGAACAACGAACACACACTTTTGGAATATATTTTATCCGAAAATCAACTTTGGTGTGTGTGAAGCTATGTGTATGGTTTCACACACTAACTCAAATCATGTTGCCAATATTTATGCACAAAAGCTGCACCAAAAACTATGTGATACTTGGCAGATTTATCTCATGTGCACCCTCAAGTGTGTGTATGTGTGTGCGCGCGCGGCGCATCTAATGCCACCCCCTGGTGGAGTCTTGGTAGGAACTTTATGAGATTCGCTGCTTTATGACAGCTCTACACTGGCATGATGGTGGTAATGGTGGTGGTGGTAGTGGTAGTGTATTTTCAAGAACCGATAAATTACCCAACACCTAAAGAATAACGTTTTGATTTTGCGAAATGCCCAATTTTTGTATGAACATTTAAGAAATATGAATCAAAATATTTACACTTTCAAATTGTTTTTCATACAAGATCTAGTTATCAAACATATCAACATATAGTTTAATCATGGACGGTTAACTATAGTTTTGTAGAACATAATATACTTTGAGCGTAGTACTTGCTTATGTGTGTACAATGACTAATCTCGGGACTTCCAAATGTGTGAGTCACCATTGAATTTCTTATTAGATCTCCCCGAAAAAATAATAATTTTTTATTAGATCAATTTTGCTCTTGGAATGGTCGCATCCTCCAGCCTGTTGAGTGGCTGAACTTGCAGCCAAAGCAAAGATACAGTGTTGGTCCCACATAGAAAAAATCTCGTACAACCTGGAAGATGGGCAGATTTTGGCAACTTGGCTATCAAGTAGGCTTTATAATTTCCTGAAAGATGAGGGATAGCCAGATAGGTGAAAGAAATTGATAGCGACTGTTTTTTGCCTCCCACTATGACCGATTCTTCGGGCGTGCACAACTTTGGCACAATTTTTCTAGAATGCATCCGGTGCTTGTGAACTGAGCTCCAAGAAGCCAAGAAAAAGAGATAAATGCATCAGGAGTCATAGAACTTGCATGTGACGGCCAGTTTGATGCATAAACTTGTAAAATACGTGTTTCTGATTATCAAACTTGCATTGGCGTGCAAATACGATCACATATTGCATATGCGGACGTATCTGTGGCCTGTGTGGACAGCCAGCATGGGCAGGGCCCGACGGCCCGTTGTCAGCTGTTGTCGCATAGTATATTTATAAAAAGGGGATCTATAACTGCCGAACATTCGGATTTTCTAGACCTGGAGCCGAACGTGCTCATAGCCGCTGCACGAATCTAGATGGTCCCCGGTTGCCACATCATCCCAGGCACTCGTTCGGGTTGAAGGCGATTTCACATGAACGATTTTTTTCTCGCACTGTGTACCTTATCCTTTCCCCCCGAGCACTGTCTCACCCACTCCCCCAAGTCTAGCCTCACGTTATCCTCCCGGCGATTACAGCGGCGAGTCCTTCCAACGATTGGAGCAGCAGCGGGAGGCGTGCGAGTGCGGCGGAGAGGATGCGGGAGGCCTGCGTCCCTGCGATAGGGTGACGCCCGCCGGGCACACTATTGCGGCCCTGCGGGAGGAGGCGGCAGCAAGGATGCGGTCGGCGGGAGGGAGGTGGCGGCCGGCAGAAGCTGTTCCGACGAATTGGGAGCTCGTCCTGCACGTCGAGAGCACCGTCCGGCACCGCGCGCGCGCATGCCACGTCCGGGAGTGCGAGCAGCGTGGCGCTACCGGTCGCGCCCGCCACCCACATCCTGGCGCGACAGCGTGGTCGGCGGGGACCCATTCGTGGCGTCACATTGCCGGGTCACGCGAGTGCGGTGATGAGGATGTGGGATGGCTGCATCGGGCGGCTACGTAGCCGATAGATATGGAGGCGGCCACGACACTAGAGGAGAAGGAGCGGCTGGTGATGGGGCCGAGGGCTGGGTGCTCCCGTCGTCGCACACAGTCGCAGAGGAGAGCCAGCGGCTATGGAGGACATCCAGTGGCGGTGGCAGTCGCTCCCGCTTCTGTTTTCAGGTGCAGCCGCTCCTGCTTCTGCTCCGAGTGTATCAACGGCTTTGTCAGCCGTCGACCCCTCCATTTGGGGCTTGCTCGAGGTACAATATGCATCCATCCATCTCATCGCTGCGATTTTTGTTGAAGCCGCAAGTCTGATTGATCAATCTAGTCCACCAATGTTGTTTCAGTATTTTGCCATACTTTTGTGTCAATTGTGTTTTTGCACTGCCATTCAGTACAAGTAGTAGAATAGAGTGCCAAGCATATCAGACATTCATAATTGCTGCTAATCCACCTGGTCCGATATTGCTTCCATGCTGATTCAATCAAATCTAATCGATCGTTTGAGACAATCTCTGTTTTAGTTCAGTAATGTCATGTTCATTTTACTGTCGGAGTGATCTGTCGAGTCCTTGTATGAATGTTTGGTTGATTGCTTCAGTACATATGGCCATGCAATTGAAGAAGAAACAAAGTCTACAATCATTGATCGAGCATAATATGGGCAAACATTTTTTATTGCCATGGCAATTTAAATTTTTTATTTGACATGGCGAATTTACTTTTATTGCCAAGACGAGGGCAAATTTTGGCAAATAACGATGGGAAATTTAGTTCAGGTGTCATCGCAAATTTCTTAATTTAACCATGGCAACTCTATTTTTCATTTGATCATGGTAAATTTAGTAATTGACCATGGCAAATTTTGGTTCATAGATGATGGCATGTTTCAATTTCTCATTAGTTAACCATGGCAACTTTTTTTATTTGATCTTGGTAAGTTTAGAAATTGATCATGGCAATTTTAGTTTGCAGATCATGGCATTTTTTTGTTTCATGTATTTTGCATGGCAACATTTTTTTAGACAAGACAATGGCAATTTTTAGTAAATGGCCATGGCAAATAAAGTTTACGATGCATGGCAAATTTTATAATTAAACATGGCAAAAAAATTGTAGTTGACGATGGCAAATTTTCTGAATGTTAAGAACATCCACAGCTTTTGTCATGCCCTTGTTTAGCAAATTTTACTCCATATTTGTGCCATGGCAAAAATACTTATATTCACACGGCAAATTTTAGCTTAAGTTGCCATGGCAAATTTATTGTAAAAAGCATGGCAAATTTAATGTAAGTGTTTATTTGTAACATTGTAAAAAGCATGGCAAATTTAACTATGTAGGTTTGTGATATTTTTGCAACTTGGTGGCGGCGAATGAATCTGAAAATGACATTTGTCTCTGCTTGTTTTTATAGGATCGGTTACTGCATATACAGTATAAAAAACATATATGACCTTGCCTAAACCGGGACGGGGGTGCCTTTGGATTCACTCGATTTCCATACTTCGTAGTTGGAGAAAGCATTCAAAGCTCTAGGTTTTACTTATGACATTCACTTAGCGTGTACTGTACTTCCTCTATTCCATAAGTAAGACGTTTTTTGACACTTACATTATGGGATGGAAGGATTGGTATCTATGTGTAGTGATATTTTAGCTCAAAATTCAATCTATGCGTCTGAAAATAAAATAGAACAACAAACAAATTCTTTGTGTGAATGATATCCAGTTTTTGGTTTTTACAATTTTTGTGAACAGTTAATTAGGGGTATAGTGCATTGAGTGAGCCTAAAACCCTTGGTGCACACCAGGGCCGGTCCTGAGAATTTGGGGGCCCGGGGCGAAATTATGTTTGTGGGGTGTCAGGACCCCGACTCGATGTCACATCGATCTAGCTGGTAACACTTCATATCACTTTGCGGCCTCACGCACGGTATCCCCACGGGTGTCGTCTTACCTTTTCCCGGGACCGTTTGCGCCTTTTGGCTCACGTATATGATAGTGTCGCTAGCATCCATATGATAAAGAGCCCGGGCTGACATGACTAGTCGTAAACCCAAAGTGGCACAGACTTACAGGGACAGGCATCCATGACCCAGCTTCGAACGTGTCGGTCAACAGCAAGTGGGTCCGGGCTGTAGCACTGGGCTAGCAGGACTCCGGTAAACCGGGCTGTAGCGGGCTAACAGGACTCCGGTACTCAAAGCGTGACATTTCCCCGAAGGGACAGACACAGGAACGAAGAAGGACACATGCCGGCCAGCCTAAGTGTTCCAGAGCAGTAGCAAGCTACCATGGCTCAGCGGTAACACTAGGAGACATTTCCCGGTAAGAGAGGCTACTAAAGATAAACAACTAGATAGTCAGATCCCACACATACCAAGCATTTCAATCATACACACAATATGCTCGATATGTGCAAATACAACGAAGCATCACAACATGACTCTACGACACAAGTACTTTATTTAAGGCTCAGGGAGCCATACATAACATACACAAAGGTACGGGTCTCACGACCCAACATACAAGTCATACAGTCATACAAACCAGCAGCGGAAGTAACTTGTCTGAGTACAGACAACTAGTAAAATAAAAGAGGCTTGGAAAGCCTAGCTATACTACGTGGTCCTTCACAAGCTCAGGGTCACCACCTGGGTCTTTAGCCTACTCGTTGATGTCAACGTCTACATAGAACCCATCAGAAGGGGTTGCAGCGTCTTCTGTAAAAATGTAGATTATAGCAACATGAGTACAAAGGTACTCAGCAAGACTTACATCAGATCCTACATACATGCATAGTATCAAGAAGGGTTGGTGGAGTTATTGCAGCAAGCCAGCTTTGACTCTTGGCTAGGCTATCCTACGATACTCCAACTTGAAATGTTTTGCGCACACGAGTCCACTACTCACCACTTCAATACACTACCGAGGATCCACCTCCGTCTTCCTACGGAAGAGCCATCCTCGGCACTCACACTTATCTTGAGGCTTTTAGTAGTTTCCATTTACTTGTCTATGAACTGTATAGGCAACCAAGTAGTCCTTTACCGCGGACGCGGCTATTCGAATAGATCATGTTAACCCTGCAGGGGTGTACTTCTTCATACATGTTTCCACCACTTAGCGTCTGCACACGACATGTGCTCGGCAGACTTCAAGCGAAAGCCGACGTGGGTGTAGACCACGACCTACCTAAACACTTAAGCCTCTAGTCCAGGTTTATCGCCTATTCAGGTTCCATCCGCAGGGAGTCCGGCCGAGGTTTCCCATACGGCCCCGAACGATGTGAACAGGGTTCCCGAGATACCTAACGGGTATTCGGTACACCCGGCCACGTACCTACCGCATCACAGCCCACCCCTACGGTCAGCGCTGTCCACGGCCTCCAGTAGGCTACAAACACCAGAAACTACTTGCAACTCCTGGACAGAGAGCTAGGGTGAATAAGAAGTCGAGCGGGGTCATATTTCAGGGCCCAATGTATGGTAGTAGCTGATTCTTAAATCACACATACAGATCTCAGTGCTTAAGGTCGGCTTCAATGAAACAACCCACCATGTACTCCTACATGGCCTCTCATCGATACCTTTACCAAATCGTGTTCACCACACCACTCTCATTACCGACATAATCATTTCACTCTAGCCCATCACCCAGATGAACCAGACCTGACACGACTCTAAGCATAGCAGGCATAGCAAGGTAGGAACAACACATACATATGGCTCAATCAACTCCTACACATGCTAGTGGGTTTCATCTAGTTACTGTGGCAATGACAGGTCATGCAGAGGAAATGGGTTCAACTACCGTAGCACACAGCAGTTTGAATCGCGTTGTCTTAATGCAGTAAAAGAGAGCAGGAGCGAGAACATGGGATTGTATCGATATGATCAAATGGTTGGTTGCTTGCCTGATGGTTCGTTGCACGGATACGGTTCTTCGTTAGGGTAATCACGGTACTCCTCGGGGACAGATCCTGTCGCAAAGGACATCGATACACAAGCATCACCAAACAATGTGCAACAATATGATGCATGCATGAAACATGGCAATATGAGTGTGTTGGGCTAATGCAACTAAAACCAGAAGTGTTTGAACAAATTTGAATCAAGATTCAAATTTCAAATTCAAATATGGCCTTTTAAAGTGCTTTTCCTTGTTCTGATTAAAACATCAATTTAACTTGTTTGATCATGCATGAAAATAGTACAGATGGATAGATTGGATTTTTCTGATCATTTTTCATATATAATTTGTCCAATTTGGAGTTACAGAATAAAAGTTATGAATTTTTGAAGTTTAAATAATATTCTGGAATTTCCTGATTTAATTTAAATCCAGAAAATCAATTACTGCGTCAGCCTGACGTCAGTGTGACGTCAGCAGGTCAACTGCGGCTGGCTGAAGTCAAACCTGACGTGTGGGGGCCACACGTCAGTGACAGGGGGGGTTAAACAGATTTAAATTAATTCTAATTACTAATTAGTGGCGCTGGGGCCCACTGTCAGTGTCAGGGGGGGTTGACTAACAGTAGTTAGCGCTAACCTAACCATCTGGCCGACAGGGCCCACGCGTCAGTGACCCTGGGGGGTCAAACCCCAGGTCGGTCAAGTCAAACCCCACCGGCGACATGACGCCGGCGAGATCCGAGACGGCGGCGAGAGTGCTTTTTGCCATTCCGGCGACCAAATGGACGGCGGAAGGCATCTACGTGTTGCTGAGGTTGAGCCGCGTCTATTGGTGGTGGTGGTTGGGCTCGGGGTGGCCGGAGTTGACGGCGGCGAGCTCGGCTGCGGCGGCCGGAGTTCGGGTGCGGTCGGGATCAGTGTTGCAGGGGGTTTGGGGAGGCGTTGGTGCGTTCTACGTGCTCCTGGTGATGTGTGGAGCACGATGGTGTGCTCGGTTGGGCGCTACGGCGACCGTGGCCACGACGGCGACATCGCCGGCGGCGTGGAGCTCTCGGTCGAGGTGGAGCTAGGGCCTAGAGGTCGGGAGAGACCAGGGAAGAAGGGGGAAACGCTCCGGGGGCTCACCGCGGTTGCAGTGGGCGTCGAAGCGGGCTCGGGGACGCGCCGGAGACGACGAATTTGACGGCGACGGTGGTCGGAGTCCGAAGAGGGGAACGGCGACGTGGCGGCGATGCAGGGCTTCCGGGACCCGTGGAGCGGTGGGGAGGAAGAGGGAGTTGTGGCGGAGCTTCTGAGCTAGTCGGGGGAGCGAGGGGTGGTCGGAGACGACTGCTACGGCGAACGGTGGCGACGGTGGTGTTCGGCCGTGTGAGAGAGAGAGCGAGGGAGAGGAAGGAGAGAGCCGGGGAGAGTGAGAGAGAGCAGGGGGGATCGGGACGGGCTGCGGGCGTCGTCCACGCGGCCAGGAGGGCGTCGGCAAGCAGGAGGTGGCCGCGCGGCCGCGCGCGCGCGAGCACGCAGCAGCTTCGGGGCGAGGGGAGGAAGACGACGGGGAGCTACAGTGCTGGGCTGGGTCGGTTGCTGGCTGGGCCGGCCAGCTGGCTGGGCCGCACAGGTAAGTCTTCCCCTTTCTTTTCTGTTTTCTGTTTTATTTAATATATCTGCAACTTTGTTGAATTAAATAAAATACCTAGGCAACTTCAAAAATCACCAAACTATTCCTGGCCCATAGTTGGATTATTTCCAACATGAAACATTTTAGTTTGGAGATATTTGAGCATTTAAATATTTTATATATTTTAAATGCCCAAATTCAAATAGTTATGATTTAATTCAAAAACCCTAGGATGGCCTAGGAAAATGTGCACCACTTTTGCAGAGGTTCTGAACCAAGACAAAAATGATGGGCATTTTAGAAGGGCATTTCAGGTTCATTGAAAAATTATTTTAGTAAACCCTAGTTGGTTTCAGAGGGGACTGGGGGTTCTGTCATCCCCATTTCAAGTTTCTGATGAAAGAGTAAACATGATGCAACACTCTAATGCATGACTAGCTAGGGTGTGACAACTCACCCCCACTCAAAAGAATCTCGTCCCGAGATTTGGGTTCCTCCGAGAAGAAGGCGGGATACTCGAGTCGAAGACGATCCTCCCTTTCCCAAGTTGCTTCATCCTCAGAATGGTGCGACCATTGAACTTTGAGAAACTTGATGTTATGACGTCGCGTGGTACGTTCGGCTTGATCGAGGATACGAATGGGGTACTCTCGATATGTAAGATTATCTTGGAGATCAAGCGTTTCGTGGTCCACTTCACGGATAGGATCCGAGAAGCAACGCCTGAGTTGAGAAACGTGGAAGACATCGTGAACTCTGGAGAGGTGCGGAGGTAGTTCCAACTGGTAGGCAACTTCTCCTCGTTTGGCAAGAATGCGAAAAGGTCCAATGTAACGAGGAGCCAATTTGCCTTTGATACCGAAACGATGGGTTCCCTTCAGAGGGGTGACCCGAAGATAAGCCTTCTCGTCAACCTCGAAAGTCATAGCCTTATGTTTTCGGTCATATTGACTCTTTTGACGGGATTGGGCTGTTTTCAACTTTTCACGAACGATACGAACTTGTTCTTCTGCTTCCTGAATCATATCCGGGCCAAAGAATTGTCTTTCCCCGGTCTCTGACCAGTTAAGGGGTGTTCGACATCGTCGTCCATAGAGAACTTCAAAAGGGGCTTTACCCAAGCTAGATTGATAGCTGTTGTTGTAAGCGAATTCGGCAAATGGAAGGCACTTCTCCCAGTCCATTCCGAAAGAGATAACAGAGGCTCGAAGCATGTCTTCTAGAATTTGGTTGACGCGTTCCACTTGACCACTTGACTGAGGGTGGAAAGCGGTGCTAAAGGAAAGACGAGTTCCCATAGCATTTTGGAAACTTTCCCAAAATCGAGAGGTGAAAAGACTTCCTCGATCCGAATTGATTTCCAAAGGAACACCATGGAGGGACACTATTCGGGAGATGTACAAGTCTGCCAGCTGACTAGCGGTTATACTCTCACGAACAGGTAAGAAATGAGCTACTTTGGAAAGACGATCGACCACGACGAAAATAGCATTATTCCCTCTTTTGGTCCTGGGAAAACCGGTAATGAAATCCATACCAATTTTATCCCATTTCCATTCAGGAATAGCTAAGGGTTGAAGGGTGCCAGCAGGCCGTTGATGCTCTGCTTTTACACGACGACAGACGTCGCAATTTGCAATATACTGAGCAATTTCTCTCTTCATCCTAGTCCACCAGAACCTCTGGCGTAGGTCCTGATACATCTTAGTACTACCGGGATGAATGGTGAGAGGAGATTCATGAGCCTCCTTAAGGATCAACTGCCGTAGATGCTGGTTCTTGGGAACCACTAGACGGTTCTCAAAGTACACAACACCATGATCATTTGTGGAGAAACAACTAGCACCTCCGCTAGCAATGTTCTCTTTGATTTTAGATATTCCCTTATCTCGCTTTTGGGCAGCGATGATTTGATCCGTAAGAGTAGGTTTTGCTACCAAGGTGGAAAGAAAACCTTGAGGTACAATGTGAAGGTTAAGCTTCCGAAATTCCTCATGGAGAAGCGGTTGACTTTGTTGTAACATCAGATTGTTACAATAAGATTTACGACTTAGCGCATCAGCCATGACGTTGGCTTTCCCTGGGGTGTAGGTTATTCCTAAGTCGAAGTCTGTGATCAATTCAACCCAACGTCTTTGCCTGAGATTCAGATCCGGTTGGGTGAAGATGTACTTCAGACTTTGGTGATCAGTGAATATTTCGCAACGATTACCGAGGAGGTAATGTCGCCAGGTCTTAAGTGCATAGACTACGGCTGCAAGCTCTAGATCATGAGTAGGATAATTCTCCTCATGTGGGTGCAATTGCCGTGAAGCGTAGGCAATTACGTGTCGATCTTGCATGAGAATGCAACCTAGTCCTTGTCGCGAGGCGTCGCAGTAGATAACAAAGTCCTTGGAGAAGTCTGGCGGTACCAGCACGGGAGCAGAGGTCAGGCGTCTTTTCAGTTCCTGAAAGCTGTGCTCACATTGTGGAGTCCATTCGAACTTCTTATCTTTCTTGAGGAGTTCGGTTAGAGGTTTGGCAACTTTGGAGAAGTTCTCGACAAAGCGACGGCAATAGCTCGCTAAGCCTAGAAAACTCCGAACTTGCTTGACCGATTCAGGTGGAGTCCAATCAAGGACGGCTTGAACTCGCTCAGGGTTAACAGCAATACCTTTACCAGATATTACATGACCCAGATAGGTCACTTCTGACAACCAGAATTCACATTTAGAAAATTTGGCATAAAGGCGATGCTCTCGAAGTTTCTTCAACACTAGCCTTAAATGTTCGGCATGTTCTTCCTCGTTCTTGGAGTAGATGAGTATATCATCGAGATAAACTACGACGAATTTATCCAAATACTCCATGAAGATTGAGTTCATTAACCGAGAAAAGGTGGCTGGAGCGTTGGTTAAACCGAAGGACATGACGGTGTACTCGTATTGGCCATAACGAGTAACAAAGGCCGTTTTAGGAATGTCCCCGTTTCTGATTTTGATTTGATGGTAGCCCAACCTCAAATCCATCTTGGAGAAGACTGAGGATCCAGCGAGCTGATCATACAGGTCGTTGATCCTGGGAAGTGGATATTTGTTCTTGATTGTGACCAAATTGACAGGTCGGTAATCTACAACCATCCGGTCCGTACCATCCTTCTTCTTGACGAATAGGACGGGGCAAGCCCACGGAGATGAACTAGGGCGGATGAAACCCTTTTTCAAGGATTCATCGAGTTGTTTCTTAAGCTCGGCTAGTTCTAGGGGTGCCATCTTATAGGGTCTTCTAGCAATCGGAACGGTTCCGGGGATGAGGTCGATTACGAACTCAACATCCCTGTCAGGTGGAACACCTGGCAATTCCTCTGGGAAGACATCCGGGAAGTCACGGACTACCGGAACGTCCTCAAGGTCTGGCAAAGGGCTGGCGTTAAGAGAATATAATTGTCGCTTGGCTATTCGGGTCAAGACATTGACTATCTTCCCCGAAGGATGGGTGAGTTGAACAGTCCTAGAGAAGCAATCAATTTGGGCATGATGAGCTGACATCCAGTCCATACCCAAAATGATATTAATATCTGAAGATTTAAGGGCTATCAAAGATGCAAGGAAAACAAGTCTGTCGACTTGGATTTCATTTCCATAACTTACCCTAGAGGTCTGCCATCTAGACCCAGGGGTAGAGATTTCCATAGTGGATGGCAAGTCACAAAATGCAACGTTATGCAAACGAGCATAATTTTCAGATATAAAGAATGAGAGGCTCCTGTATCGAAAAGAACAGATGCCGGGTGGCAATTAACAAGAAGCGTACCGAGAACGACGTTGGGATCCTCTTGAGCTTCTTCGGCAGAGACACAATTGACATGGCCACGTGAAGCGGTGACCGGTTTAGCATGAAACACTTTCCTGTCGGCTTGCCACGGCCAACAGCTTTAGCAGATTGATTGGGGTTGGTCTGGGGACACTCACGCATATAGTGACCAGATTCCCCACACTTGAAACAAGTCACGGAACTGGTACGTGGAGGAGCATTATTGGTTGGACCCCCATAGGGCTTGGCCGGTGCAGACTGTTGAACGGGGCGAGGCGCCTGGAAAGATGGCCTCGGTGTGAACCTGGGTGGCAGGGCGGTGTTGGGTACCCACACGCGGCGCTTCTGAGGACCAGCACCGGATGAGGAACCCATGTCACGTCCATGCTTGCGTGTTGCGTCATAGTCAGTCTGACCAGTTTCAGCACTGATGGCTTTGTTGACTAGTTTCGAAAAAGATGTGCACTCATGCAGACGGAGGTCGCGGCGAAGCTCAGGACTAAGGCCCTTACGGAACCTTGCTTGCTTCTTGGCGTCAGTAGACACTTCCTCAGTTGCATATCGGGCGAGATTACCAAACTCCCTGCTATAGGCATCCACAGAAAGTCGGCCTTGGGTGAAATTGCAAAATTCTTCACGCTTACGGTCCATGAGACCCTCCGGAATGTGATGTTCACGGAAAGCCTCGCTGAATTCAGCCCAAGTTGTGACATGGCCTGCTGGGCGCATAGCTCCATAATTCTCCCACCATAGACTGGCGGGGCCTTCAAGATGATATGCAGCAAAGGTGACCTTGTCAGCCTCCGCTACCAGCGCGGAACGCAGTTTATGAGAGATACTGCGAAGCCAGTCATCAGCGTCGAGAGGCTCGACGGAGTGGTGGAACGTGGGTGGATGCAATTTGATAAAATCGCTGAGTGACACCACGTTAGCCCTCTGATGGTGTGCTGTATTCTGTTCGATACGCTCCAACAAACGGTTTGTCTCACGCTTGTTTCTCTCAGCTTCCATCATAACCTCGGCTAGTGAAGGAGGTTGAGGCAGATGTTCATTTCTGGCTTCACTGCCTTCGGCCTGCTCTTGAGAAGCAGGGTTGGCGCGCGTGTTGACCATCCTAGGTAAACAAGACAATGATTTAGACAGGATGGTAAAATTCCGACATAGGATACATAATGTAAGGCATAAATCGGAATGCAAGATGATCATCCGTATGACATGGTAGATACAGAAACTGCTTCTTTATTCCATTGTCATACACACCATACAAGGTTTAGTACAAGACCAACAAAGTACTATTACGGTGAAAAGGGATTACATCTCATCGGAGGCATTCCAAACTCCTATACATTATTTTTCTACAACTCCGGAAAGAGTACAAACTAGGACATATCCCACGAGTTACGCGGGACGATAGACGACACGGCTAGTGCGGACTAGTGGTACTACCACTAACTCAGACCGATCTGTAGTAGTCCTCGTAGAAGTCGCCTCCATAGCCTGGAAGTTCAACATGATCATCCGGAAACAGACGGTCTCGCGGAGCTTGTGGACCATAGGGGCTAGGATGAGGTCGTGGACCAACAAACGGTGGCCTGCGGGGACCGCGAGGTGGGGTGATGCCTCCTACATCACGCCAAACCATCACGTCTGGCAGAGCAGATCTCACAGGATAGAGATCGTGCATATCTGAGAATCCAGCTTGCACCGCCGGTGCGAACCGAGTCAAAGTGGCCCAGTGGTCAGCACGGGTATTGAAGAGCTCTAACCTTAAGGCCCGATTTTCACGGTCCTTATCCTCGAGCATCTCAGCAGTGGTGCGAGTTCGTGAATCCTCCTGAGTGGAGTCAGCATAGATAGCCTGGAGATATCCTTGTGCTCCCGGAAGTGATCCTGGCATATACCGGAAATCAGAGTCCCGAAATAAACCAGATCTGACTCGCATAATGGTCATCATAGAGTAGGCGGCGTCCTGCACAGCCATCTCAATAGTAACCCCGAGTCCATAGGAACAGTGAAGAGGCTCGGTGGATCCAGGATAAGATGGAAATATCCTGACAGTGCAGAGATACTGGCTTTGATTAAAATCTCGGAATTGCTCTTCGACCGTGTACTCAGGATACCAGCGGTATCCAGCCTCTGTCATTACCCTGACCAACTTAGCAGTATGGCCGGGTACATCTAGGCATCGAGTCAGGCGAACCACTTGATTGAGGTCGCGAGTGGCCATCTGAAAGCATAATCATAATGCAAAGGCATTAGAATTTCTAGCAAAATTCCGGCAGCATAACAGCTGTAAATGCTCAAAAAGGATATTGAGACATTTGACAAAGGATTTCGTACACACTCAACATCATCATATCAAAGTTCTGAAACCGTTCTGGCAACATAATGTGGTAGTAAAACTGAACTAGGCTTGTATCCATCAAACTTATAAGGTACTACTGATTAGTAACACGTGATCCTGATAGAGAGAATAGGTCCTAACTCCTTAACCCCCGGTGGAAGAATGGACTGACTCAGATCAGAAAGTCATAAGGTATAAGAAGTAAAAAGAGCCTTACGTTCCAACCCACAAACAATTCCCCTACATATAACTAAGAATTTCTAGACTCAACATCGACCAGTTTGGCTTGAAGAACCTACAGGCAGTCCGGCTCTGATGCCAACGCTGTCAGGACCCCGACTCGATGTCACATCGATCTAGCTGGTAACACTTCATATCACTTTGCGGCCTCACGCACGGTATCCCCACGGGTGTCGTCTTACCTTTTCCCGGGACCGTTTGCGCCTTTTGGCTCACGTATATGATAGTGTCGCTAGCATCCATATGATAAAGAGCCCGGGCTGACATGACTAGTCGTAAACCCAAAGTGGCACAGACTTACAGGGACAGGCATCCATGACCCAGCTTCGAACGTGTCGGTCAACAGCAAGTGGGTCCGGGCTGTAGCACTGGGCTAGCAGGACTCCGGTAAACCGGGCTGTAGCGGGCTAACAGGACTCCGGTACTCAAAGCGTGACATTTCCCCGAAGGGACAGACACAGGAACGAAGAAGGACACATGCCGGCCAGCCTAAGTGTTCCAGAGCAGTAGCAAGCTACCATGGCTCAGCGGTAACACTAGGAGACATTTCCCGGTAAGAGAGGCTACTAAAGATAAACAACTAGATAGTCAGATCCCACACATACCAAGCATTTCAATCATACACACAATATGCTCGATATGTGCAAATACAACGAAGCATCACAACATGACTCTACGACACAAGTACTTTATTTAAGGCTCAGCGAGCCATACATAACATACACAAAGGTACGGGTCTCACGACCCCACATACAAGTCATACAGTCATACAAACCAGCAGCGGAAGTAACTTGTCTGAGTACAGACAACTAGTAAAATAAAAGAGGCTTGGAAAGCCTAGCTATACTACGTGGTCCTTCACAAGCTCAGGGTCACCACCTGGGTCTTTAGCCTACTCGTTGATGTCAACGTCTACATAGAACCCATCAGAAGGGGTTGCAGCGTCTTCTGTAAAAAGGTAGATTATAGCAACATGAGTACAAAGGTACTCAGCAAGACTTACATCAGATCCTACATACATGCATAGTATCAAGAAGGGTTGGTGGAGTTATTGCAGCAAGCCAGCTTTGACTCTTGGCTAGGCTATCCTACGATACTCCAACTTGAAATTGTTTTGCGCACACGAGTCCACTACTCACCACTTCAATACACTACCGAGGATTCACCTCCGTCTTCCTACGGAAGAGCCATTCTCGGCACTCACACTTATCTTGAGGCTTTTAACAGTATCCATTTACTTGTATATGAACTGTATAGGCAACCAAGTAGTCCTTTACCGCGGACGCGGCTATTCGAATAGATCATGTTAACCCTGCAGGGGTGTACTTCTTCATACATGTTTCCACCACTTAGCGTCTGCACACGACATGTGCTCGGCAGACTTCAAGCGAAAGCCGACGTGGGTGTAGACCACGACCTACCTAAACACTTAAGCCTCTAGTCCAGGTTTATCGCCTATTCAGGTTCCATCCGCAGGGAGTCCGGCCGAGGTTTCCCATACGGCCCCGAACGATGTGAACAGGGTTCCCGAGATACCTAACGGGTATTCGGTACACCCGGCCACGTACCTACCGCATCACAGCCCACCCCTACGGTCAGCGCTGTCCACGGCCTCCAGTAGGCTACAAACACCAGAAACTACTTGCAACTCCTGGACAGAGAGCTAGGGTGAATAAGAAGTCGAGCGGGGTCATATTTCAGGGCCCAATGTATGGTAGTAGCTGATTCTTAAATCACACATACAGATCTCAGTGCTTAAGGTCGGCTTCAATGAAACAACCCACCATGTACTCCTACATGGCCTCTCATCGATACCTTTACCAAATCGTGTTCACCACACCACTCTCATTACCGACATAATCATTTCACTCTAGCCCATCACCCAGATGAACCAGACCTGACACAACTCTAAGCATAGCAGGCATAGCAAGGTAGGAACAACACATACATATGGCTCAATCAACTCCTACACATGCTAGTGGGTTTCATCTAGTTACTGTGGCAATGACAGGTCATGCAGAGGAAATGGGTTCAACTACCGTAGCACACAGCAGTTTGAATCGCGTTGTCTTAATGCAGTAAAAGAGAGCAGGAGCGAGAACATGGGATTGTATCGATATGATCAAATGGTTGGTTGCTTGCCTGATGGTTCGTTGCACGGATACGGTTCTTCGTTAGGGTAATCACGGTACTCCTCGGGGACAGATCCTGTCGCAAAGGACATCGATACACAAGCATCACCAAACAATGTGCAACAATATGATGCATGCATGAAACATGGCAATATGAGTGTGTTGGGCTAATGCAACTAAAACCAGATGTGTTTGAACAAATTTGAATCAAGGATTCAAATTTCAAATTCAAATATGGCCTTTTAAAGTGCTTTTCCTTGTTGTGATTAAAACATCAATTTAACTTGTTTGGTCATGCATGAAAATAGTACAGATGGATAGATTGGATTTTTCTGATCATTTTTCATATATAATTTGTCCAATTTGGAGTTACAGAATAAAAGTTATGAATTTTTGAAGTTTAAATAATATTCTGGAATTTCCTGATTTAATTTAAATCCAGAAAATCAATTACTGCGTCAGCCTGACGTCAGTGTGACGCCAGCAGGTCAACTGCGGCTGGCTGAAGTCAAACCTGACGTGTGGGGGCCACACGTCAGTGACAGGGGGGGTTAAACAGATTTAAATTAATTCTAATTACTAATTAGTGGCGCTGGGGCCCACTGTCAGTGTCAGGGGGGGTTGACTAACGGTAGTTAGCGCTAACCTAACCATCTGGCCGACAGGGCCCACGCGTCAGTGACCCTGGGGGGTCAAACCCCAGGTCGGACCAGTCAAACCCCACCGGCGACATGACGCCGGCGAGATCCGAGACGGCGGCGAGAGTGCTTTTTGCCATTCCGGCGACCAAATGGACGGCGGAAGGCATCTACGTGTTGCTGAGGTTGAGCCGCGTCTATTGGTGGTAGTGGTTGGGCTCGGGGTGGCCGGAGTTGACGGCGGCGAGCTCGGCTGCGGCGGCCGGAGTTCGGGTGCGGTCGGGATCAGTGTTGCAGGGGGTTTGGGGAGGTGTTGGTGCGTTCTACGTGCTCCTGGTGATGTGTGGAGCACGATGGTGTGCTCGGTTGGGCGCTACGGCGACCGTGGCCACGACAGCGACATCGCCGGCGGCGTGGAGCTCTCGGTCGAGGTGGAGCTAGGGCCTAGAGGTCGGGAGAGACCAGGGGAGAAGGGGGAAACGATCCGGGAGCTCACCGCGGTTGCAGTGGGCGTCGAAGCGGGCTCGGGGACGTGCCGGAGACGACGAATTCGACGGCGACGATGATCGGAGCCGAAGAGGGGAACGGCAACGTGGCGGCGATGCAGGGCTTCCGGGGACCCGTGGAGCGGTGGGGAGGAAGAGGGAGTTGTGGCGGAGCTTCTGAGCTAGTCGGGGGAGCGAGGGGTGGTCGGAGACGACTGCTACGGCGAACGGTGGCGACGGTGGTGTTCGGCCGTGTGAGAGAGAGAGCGATGGAGAGGAAGGAGAGAGCCGGGGAGAGTGAGAGAGAGCAGGGGGGATCGGGACGGGCTGCGGGCGTCGTCCACGCGGCCAGGAGGGCGTCGGCAAGCAGGAGGTGGCCGCGCGGCCGCGCGCGCGCGAGCACGCAGCAGCTTCGGGGCGAGGGGAGGAAGACGACGGGGAGCTACAGTGCTGGGCTGGGTCGGTTGCTGGCTGGGCCGGCCAGCTGGCTGGGCCGCACAGGTAAGTCTTCCCCTTTCTTTTCTGTTTTCTGTTTTCTGTAATATATCTGCAACTTTGTTGAGTTAAATAAAATACCTAGGCAACTTCAAAAATCACCAAACTATTCCTGGCCCATAGTTGGATTATTTCCAACATGAAACATTTTAGTTTGGAGATATTTGAGCATTTAAAATTATATAAAATATTTAAATGCCCAAATTCAAATAGTTATGATTTAATTCAAAAACCCTAGGATGGCCTAGGAAAATGTGCACCACTTTTGCAGAGGTTCTGAACCAAGACAAAAATGATGGGCATTTTGGAAGGGCATTTCAGGTTCATTGAAAAATTATTTTAGTAAACCCTAGTTGGTTTCAGAGGGGACTGGGGGTTCTGTCATCCCCATTTCAAGTTTCTGATGAAAGAGTAAACATGATGCAACACTCTAATGCATGACTAGCTAGGGTGTGACATGGGGCCCTTTGTATATCCATCATATCATTAATTTCGAATCCATGTCTATATAAATGTTACAAATAAACACTAAAAATGCATTCGAATCAATATTCATATCGAATAATTTGTACTCCCTTCGTCCTGTAATGTAAGACATTTTTTGACACTAATGTAGTGCCAAAAACGTCCTATATTATCGGACGGAGTGAGTATGTATTACCTTTATGAAAAGTCACTTACGATGTGGTCATTGTCAATCCCATCCTGCAATTCCTTATCAATTCTTCTCATCCGTGGCAACTATCGTGGACTCGGCATCTCGGTTAACAAAAGCACTAGTATTCCTTGAGAAAATTGTAAATCACCACTTTGTGATTGTATGAAGTCAACCTCATGTTTGTTTTTTTTTTGTTTGGTTACCGCATGCATACTTTCTGGACGACGGGATAACACAGGGAGCTGAAATAAAATAAATTGCACCAGAAGTTAAAACATGCTATGCATCTTGTATGAGAAGGTAAATTATTTAATTAGCAACAATGTTGATTCCTGCTAATTATTGAAGGGAAATTATTATTTTTTTGAACCGGGCATAACCCCTTTCCATTACTTTGACATAACGGAAATACAAAGTTTTCACCATTGCAGTTACTAAGGAGTCGAGAAAGGGGAAAGCAAGTTCAACGCATCCTTGGGAAACCCACTGCAAGCACTCGTCCTCGAGCAGCTTACCATGGGGCGAAAACCCAAGGACACCCAAACACAGAACTAGCCCTAAACGATATCATCCAGCGAGGTTTTGATACAGCAAAAGAGCTCATGCAGGAGCAGAATGAGAGCGCTCACACAGGAGCAGCAAGACCACAGATCAAGACCAAGGCACACGACCAAGACGAGATTAACATGACCCAGCTCAGGCACCGATCCTCTTCCTTCAGTCCTGCTCCATCTTGCCTGAAGCCGCACAAATCCTCATCATGTTTGATGCGCTGGCTCTTAGCATTTTTTATCCTCTCTCCATCGCCTCCCGGTCCGTCCCAGTCATCATACCTGCCCAATAAGAGATGAAACCACAAGCAGAATAAATCACAACGAGAGGAGTCTAGCTTGGTTTCGGCAATTCCATATAGCCCAGCACACGGCTGCAAGCACAAATGTGTAAAACTTTCCTCCATCAGGAAGGAAAACGTAGCACCATGAAAAGTATTGCCAAATATTGTTCGGACATGTGTCCGTACCCAGAACACACCCCACCGTCCTCCAGACCACCCTGGCCACAGGACATGTGAAGAACAGGTGATTTGAAGTCTCTTTGTTCCAACAGAAAGAACATTTGGGGTTGCCGGCCCATCATCTTCTACTCATGACATCTCTAGTCAAAATAGCATTATAGGGAGTCCCAAATTCCCAATATCCCACAAAGATTACACCCTTTTACTCATCCGGATCCAGGGGTAATAACAGTTTATACCTGGAATTGATCGGATCGATGTTGGTGATCGGACACTCGACGAAGCCACGATGTGGACTTCCGGCAGGATCTAGAGTCGATCGTGTGTTCCCAACATCCGGAGATGATGTGGACACTCGACGAAGCCACGATGTGAATTGTGAGGGTTTGGGCGCGTGTGCATCGTTGCGTCCAGCGCCTGGAGAACTGTGTGCTGGCTAGAGATGCATTTGTGATAGGGAGTCTGGGAGCCAATGGAACAAGGAATAGGAAATTAAGGGATCGTGCGAACTCACGTCTCACGATCGTAGGGAAGACGTGACGAGGTGATTACGCGGTTTGCCTTTTTTTCTTGCCTGCAGATACCTATACCTTAATTACATCCCTTCCTCTCCGTGACTCTACTTGGGCTAATTTTTCTACAAAGCTAAATGCTAATGGGCTACCTGCATATACTACGGCTGACTCGGAGGGCCCCCTGGATTTTGGGGGCCCGGGGCGGCCGCCCCCCTGCCCCCCCTCAGGGCCGGCCCTGGTGCACACAACGCGTTGGCCCCCAAACCACAACTATTTTGTCGGACACTGGAGGCGCATATGTGTACATTTTGTTCGTCGATGTAAAGTCATGGATAATACCAAAAAAATATCAAGGTCTGCATGTTGCTCTCACAAAACCTTTCTACCCTCATTTTCCTCGAAGCATCTTTGACTAGATGGCAAAGTCGGTACTGAAATAATATCAAGGACACGTCTCAGCTTATCACCTTGGTAATGTGATACGTGGCATGGATTTGGTTAGCTCAGCTGCCCATGTCTGTGTCATGGTAGTCAATGGGTGCAACATGGCTTCTTGGCAGCGAATGCAATGTGTCCCAAACTCAATACAATGATTTTACATATGTTTGCTGATCTGGAAAGCTAGCCATGAGAAAGATATGGTGTGAGCCCACCACAAAAAAGATCCACATTTCATGGACAAGAGCACCTTGAAATAGAGAGATTCTGACCACTTAGCTTGCAACCAAGCTCATTAGATCTTTTGCAACATGGAGAGATGAATGAAATCGACAAGGACGCTTGGTCTGGACTTTCTAAATTGTCATTAATGTGAATACAAAGTTATAGGCCTTTTTATTAAGCTTTCCTAGACTTTTGCTTCAAATCTAAGCACTCTTTGATATTTTATCTGCCACCAACATGAACTCACTTTTGGTCATAAGATGCATAAATCAGTAGTATGTTGAATTCAACATTTTTTTAAAGACAATAGATCTATAAATTAATATTGAACAACGAACACACACTTTTGGAATATATTTTATCCGAAAATCAACTTTGGTGTCTAACTCAAATCATGTTGCCAATATTTGTGCACAAAAGCTGCACCAAAGACTATGTGATACTTGGCAGATTTATCTCAAGTGCACCCTCAAGTGTGTGTATGTGTGTGCGCGTGCGGCGCATCTAATGCCACCCCCTGGTGGAGTCTTGGTAGGAACTTTATGAGATTCGCTGCTTTATGACAGCTCTACACTGACATGGTGGTGGTAATGGTGGTGGTGGTAGTGTGTTTTCAAGAACCGATAAATTACCCAACACCTAAAGAATAATGTTTTGATTTTACGAAATGCCCAATTTTTGTATGAACATTTAAGAAATATGAATCAAAATATTTACACTTTCAAATTGTTTTTCATACAAGATCTAGTTATCAAACATATCAAAATATAGTTTAATCATGGACGGTTAACTATAGTTTTGTAGAACATAATATATTTTGAGCGTAGCAATGGCGGAGCCAGGATTGGAGTAAGGGGGGGGAGTACGTATATCGATCTAATCTCGTTGGTAATTACTCGTCGTTCCTACTAAAATTGTCGATCGTTGGGGGTGGGGGGGTGAAGGAAATATGCCCTAGAGGCAATAATAAAGTTATTATTTATTTCCTTATATCATGATAAAAGTTTATTATTCATGCTAGAATTGTATTAACCGGAAACATAATACATGTGTGAATACATAGACAAACAGAGTGTCACTAGTATGCCTCTACTTGACTAGCTCGTTAATCAAAGATGGTTATGTTTCCTAACCATGGACAAAGAGTTGTTATTTGATTAACGGGATCACATCATTAGTTGAATGATCTTATTGACATGACCCATTCCATTAGCTTAGCACCCGATCGTTTAGTATGTTGCTATTGCTTTCTTCATGACTTATACATGTTCCTATGACTATGAGATTATGCAACTCCCGTTTGCCAGAGGAACACTTTGTGTGCTACCAAACGTCACAACATAACTAGGTGATTATAAAGGAGCTCTACAGGTGTCTCCAAAGGTACATGTTGGGTTGGCGTATTTCGAGATTAGGATTTGTCACTCCGATTGTCGGAGAGGTATCTCTGGGCCCTCTCGGTAATGCACATCACTTAAGCCTTGCAAGCATTGCAACTAATGAGTTAGTTGTGGGATGATGTATTACAGAACGAGTAAAGAGACTTGCCGGTAACGAGATTGAACTAGGTATTGAGATACCGACGATCGAATCTCGGGCAAGTAACATACCGATGACAAAGGGAACGACGTATGTTGTTATGCGGTCTGACCGATAAAGATCTTCGTAGAATATGTAGGAGCCAATATGAGCATCCAGGTTCCGCTATTGGTTATTGACCGGAGACGTGTCTCGGTCATGTCTACATTGTTCTCGAACCCGTAGGGTCCGCACGCTTAAGGTTTCGATGACAGTTATATTATGAGTTTATGAGTTTTGATGTACCGAAGTTAGTTCGGAGTCCCGGATGTGATCACGGACATGACGAGGAGTCTCGAAATGGTCGAGACATAAAGATTGATATATTGGATGGCTATATTCGGACACCGGAAGTGTTCCGGGTGATTTCGGAGAAAACCGGAGAGCCGGAGGGTTACCGGAACCCCCCCCCCGGGAGAAGTAATGGGCCATATGGGCCTTAGTGGAGAGAGAGAGGGGCAGCCAAAGGTGGGCCGCGTGCCTCCTCCCCCCTGGTCCGAATTGGACTAGGAGAGGGGGGGCGGCGCCCCCCTTTCCCTCTCCCTCCCCACTTCCTTCCCCCTCCTAGTAGGAGTCCTACTCCTACTAGGAGGAGGACTCCTCCTTGGCGCGCCTATAGGGCCGGCCGGCCTCCTCCCCTTGCTCCTTTATATACGGGGGCAGGGGGCACCCCTAGACAAACAAGTTGATCCACGTGATCATATTCTTAGCCATGTGCGGTGCCCCCTTCCACCATAGTCCTTGATAATATTGTAGCGGTGCTTAGGCGAAGCCCTGCGATGGTAGTACATCAAGATCGTCACCACGCCGTCATGCTGACGGAACTCTTCCCCAACACTTTGCTGGATCGGAGTCCGGGGATCGTCATCGAGTTGAACGTGTGCTAGAACTCGGAGGTGCCGTAGTTTCGGTGCTTGATCGGCCGGGCCGTGGAGACGTACGACTACATCAACCAAGTTAACGCTTCCGTTGTCGATCTACAAGGGTACGTAGATCACACTCTCCCCCTCTCGTTGCTATGCATCACCATGATCTTGCATGTGCGTAGGAAAATTTTGAAATTACTACGTTCCCCAATAGTGGCATCCGAGCCTAGGTTTTATATGTTGATGTTATATGCACGAGTAGAACACAAGTGAGTTGTGGGCGATATAAGTCATATTGCTTACCAGCATGTCATACTTTGGTTCAGCGGTATTGTTGGACGAAGCGGCCCGGACCGACATTACGCGTACGCTTACGCGAGACCGGTTCTCCCGACGTGCTTTGCACATAGGTGGCTAGCGGGTGACAGTTTCTCCAACTTTAGTTGAACCAAGTGTGGCTACGCCCAGTCCTTGTGAAGGTTAAAACAATACCAACTTGACAAACTATCGTTGTGGTTTTGATGCGTAGGTAAGATTGGTTCTTGCTTAAGCCCGTAGCAGCCACGTAAACTTGCAACAACAAAGTAGAGGACGTCTAACTTGTTTTTGCAGGGCATGTTGTGATGTGATATGGTCAAGACATGATGCTAAATTTTATTGTATGAGATGATCATGTTTTGTAACCGAGTTATCGGCAACTGGCAGGAGCCATATGGTTGTCGCTTTATTGTATGCAATGCAATCGCGCTGTAATACTTTACTTTATCACTAAGCGGTAGCAATAGTCGTGGAAGTATAAGATTGGCGAGACGACAACGATGCTACGATGGAGATCAAGGTGTCGCGCCGGTGACGATGGTGATCACGACGGTGCTTCGGAGATGGAGATCACAAGCACAAGATGATGATGGCCATATCATATCACTTATATTGATTGCATGTGATGTTTATCTTTTATGCATCTTATCTTGCTTTGATTGACGGTAGCATTATAAGATGATCTCTCACTAAATTATCAAGAAGTGTTCTCCCTGAGTATGCACCGTTGCGAAAGTTCTTCGTGCTGAGACACCACGTGATGATCGGGTGTGATAGGCTCTACGTTCAAATACAACGGGTGCAAAACAGTTGCACACGCGGAATACTCAGGTTATACTTGACGAGCCAAGCATATACAGATATGGCCTCGGAACACGGAGACCGAAAGGTCGAGCGTGAATCATATAGTAGATATGATCAACATAGTGATGTTCACCAATGAAACTACTCCATCTCACGTGATGATCGGACATGGTTTAGTTGATTTGGATCACGTAATCACTTAGAGGATTAGAGGGATGTCTATCTAAGTGGGAGTTCTTTAAGTAATATGATTAATTGAACCTAAATTTATCATGAACTTAGTACCTGATAGTATCTTGCTTGTTTATGTATGATTGTAGATAAATGGCCCGTGCTGTTGTTCCGTTGAATTTTAATGCGTTCCTTGAGAAAGCAAAGTTGAAAGATGATGGTAGCAATTACACGGACTGGGTCCGTAACTTGAGGATTATCCTCATTGCTGCACAGAAGAATTACGTCCTGGAAGCACCGCTGGGTGCCAGGCCTGCTGCTGGAGCAACACCAGATGTTGTGAACGTCTGGCAGAGCAAAGCTGATGACTACTCGATAGTTCAGTGTGCCATGCTTTACGGCTTAGAACCGGGACTTCAACGACATTTTGAACGTCATGGAGCATATGAGATGTTCCAGGAGTTGAAGTTAATATTTCAAGCAAATGCCCGGATTGAGAGATATGAAGTCTCCAATAAGTTCTATAGCTGCAAGATGGAGGAGAATAGTTCTGTCAGTGAGCATATACTCAAAATGTCTGGGTATAATAATCACTTGATTCAAATGGGAGTTAATCTTCCAGATGATTGCGTCATTGACAGAATTCTCCAATCACTGCCACCAAGCTACAAGAGCTTCGTGATGAACTATAATATGCAAGGGATGAATAAGACTATTCCCGAGCTCTTCGCAATGCTGAAAGCTGCGGAGGTAGAAATCAAAAAGGAGCATCAAGTGTTGATGGTCAACAAGACCACTAGTTTCAAGAAAAAGGGCAAAGGGAAGAAGAAGGGGAACTTCAAGAAGAACAGCAAGCAAGTTGCTGCTCAAGAGAAGAAACCCAAGTCTGGACCTAAGCCTGAAACTGAGTGCTTCTACTGCAAGCAGACTGGTCACTGGAAGCGGAACTGCCCCAAGTATTTGGCGGATAAGAAGGATGGCAAGGTGAACAAAGGTATATGTGATATACATGTTATTGATGTGTACCTTACTAATGCTCGCAGTAGCACCTGGGTATTTGATACTGGTTCTGTTGCTAATATTTGCAACTCGAAACAGGGACTACGAATTAAGCGAAGATTGGCTAAGGACGAGGTGACGATGCGCGTGGGAAACGGTTCCAAAGTCGATGTGATCGCGGTCGGCACGCTACCTCTACATCTACCTTCGGGATTAATATTAGACCTAAATAATTGTTATTTGGTGCCAGCGTTAAGCATGAACATTATATCTGGATCTTGTTTGATGCGAGATGGTTATTCATTTAAATCAGAGAATAATGGTTGTTCTATTTATATGAGTAATATCTTTTATGGTCATGCACCCTTGAAGAGTGGTCTATTCTTATTGAATCTCGATAGTAGTAACACACATATTCATAATGTTGAAGCCAAAAGATGCAGAGTTGATAATGATAGTGCAACTTATTTGTGGCACTGCCGTTTAGGTCATATCGGTGTAAAGCGCATGAAGAAACTCCATACTGATGGACTTTTGGAACCACTTGATTATGAATCACTTGGTACTTGCGAACCGTGCCTCATGGGCAAGATGACTAAAACGCCGTTCTCCGGTACTATGGAGAGAGCAACAGATTTGTTGGAAATCATACATACAGATGTATGTGGTCCGATGAATATTGAGGCTCGTGGCGGATATCGTTATTTTCTCACCTTCACAGATGACTTAAGCAGATATGGGTATATCTACTTAATGAAACATAAGTCTGAAACGTTTGAAAAGTTCAAAGAATTTCAGAGTGAAGTTGAAAATCATCGTAACAAGAAAATAAAGTTTCTACGATCTGATCGTGGAGGAGAATATTTGAGTTACGAGTTTGGTGTACATTTGAAACAATGCGGAATAGTTTCGCAACTCACGCCACCCGGAACACCACAGCGTAATGGTGTGTCCGAACGTCGTAATCGTACTTTACTAGATATGGTGCGATCTATGATGTCTCTTATTGATTTACTGCTATCGTTTTGGGGTTATGCTTTGGAGACGGACGCATTCACGTTAAATAGGGCACCATCAAAATCCGTTGAGACGCCGCCTTATGAACTATGGTTTGGCAAAAAACCAAAGTCGTCGTTTCTGAAAGTTTGGGGCTGCGATGCTTATGTGAAAAAGCTTCAACCTGATAAGCTCGAACCCAAATCGGAGAAATGTGTCTTCATAGGATATCCAAAGGAGACTATTGGATACACCTTCTATCACAGATCCGAAGGCAAGACTTTTGTTGCTAAGTTCGGAAACTTTCTAGAGAAGGAGTTTCTCTCGAAAGAAGTGAGTGGGAGGAAAGTAGAACTTGACGAGGTAACTGTACCTGCTCCCTTATTGGAAAGTAGTGCATCACAGAAAACTGTTTCTGTGACACCTACACCAATTAGTGAGGAAGCTAATGATAATGATCATGAAACTTCAGAACAAGATACTACTGAACCTCGTAGATCAACCAGAGTGAGATCCGCGCCAGAGTGGTACGGTAATCCAGTTCTGGAAGTCATGCTACTAGATCATGATGAACCTACGAACTATGAAGAAGCGATGGTGAGCCCAGATTCCGCAAAATGGCTTGAAGCCATGAAATCTGAGATGGGATCCATGTATGAGAACAAAGTGTGGACTTTGGTTGACTTGCCCAATGATCGGCAAGCAATTGAGAATAAATGGATCTTCAAGAAGAAGACTGACGCCGACGGTAATATTACTGTCTACAAAGCTCGACTTGTCGCAAAAGGGTTTCGGCAAGTTCAAGGGGTTGACTACGATGAGACCTTCTCACCCGTAGCGATGCTTAAGTCTGTCCGAATCATGTTAGCAATTGCCGCATTTTATGATTATGAAATTTGGCAGATGGATGTCAAAACTGCATTCCTGAATGGATTTCTGGAAGAAGAGTTGTATATGATGCAACCGGAAGGTTTTGTCGATCCAAAGGGAGCTAACAAAGTGTGCAAGCTCCAGCGATCCATTTATGGACTGGTGCAAGCCTCTCGGAGTTGGAATAAACGCTTTGATAGTGTGATCAAAGCATTTGGTTTTATACAGACTTTTGGAGAAGCCTGTATTTACAAGAAAGTGAGTGGGAGCTCTGTAGCATTTCTGATATTATATGTGGATGACATATTACTGATCGGAAATGATATAGAATTTCTGGATAGCATAAAGGGATACTTGAATAAGAGTTTTTCAATGAAAGACCTCGGTGAAGCTGCTTACATATTAGGCATAAAGATCTATAGAGATAGATCAAGACGTTTAATTGGACTTTCACAAAGCACATACCTTGACAAGATTTTGAAGAAGTTCAAAATGGATCAAGCAAAGAAAGGGTTCTTGCCTGTGTTACAAGGTGTGAAGTTGAGTCAGACTCAATGCCCGACCACTGCAGAAGATAGAGAGAAAATGAAAGATGTTCCCTATGCTTCAGCCATAGGCTCTATCATGTATGCAATGTTGTGTACCAGACCTGATGTGTGCCTTGCTATAAGTCTAGCAGGGAGGTACCAAAGTAATCCAGGAGTGGATCACTGGACAGCGGTCAAGAACATCCTGAAGTACCTGAAAAGGACTAAGGATATGTTTCTCGTATATGGAGGTGACAAAGAGCTCATCGTAAACGGTTACGTTGATGCAAGCTTTGACACTGATCCGGACGATTCTAAATCGCAAACCGGATACGTGTTTACATTAAACGGTGGAGCTGTCAGTTGGTGCAGTTCTAAACAAAGCGTCGTGGCGGGATCTACGTGTGAAGCGGAATACATAGCTGCTTCGGAAGCAGCAAATGAAGGAGTCTGGATGAAGGAGTTCATATCCGATCTAGGTGTCATACCTAGTGCATCGGGTCCAATGAAAATCTTTTGTGACAATACTGGTGCAATTGCCTTGGCGAAGGAATCCAGATTTCACAAGAGAACCAAGCACATCAAGAGACGCTTCAATTCCATTCGGGATCTAGTCCAGGTGGGAGACATAGAGATTTGCAAGATACATACGGATCTGAATGTTGCAGACCCGTTGACTAAGCCTCTTCCACGAGCAAAACATGATCAGCACCAAGGCTCCATGGGTGTTAGAATCATTACTGTGTAATCTAGATTATTGACTCTAGTGCAAGTGGGAGACTGAAGGAAATATGCCCTAGAGGCAATAATAAAGTTATTATTTATTTCCTTATATCATGATAAAAGTTTATTATTCATGCTAGAATTGTATTAACCGGAAACATAATACATGTGTGAATACATAGACAAACAGAGTGTCACTAGTATGCCTCTACTTGACTAGCTCGTTAATCAAAGATGGTTATGTTTCCTAACCATGGACAAAGAGTTGTTATTTGATTAACGGGATCACATCATTAGTTGAATGATCTGATTGACATGACCCATTCCATTAGCTTAGCACCCGATCGTTTAGTATGTTGCTATTGCTTTCTTCATGACTTATACATGTTCCTATGACTATGAGATTATGCAACTCCCGTTTGCCAGAGGAACACTTTGTGTGCTACCAAACGTCACAACGTAACTGGGTGATTATAAAGGAGCTCTACAGGTGTCTCCAAAGGTACATGTTGGGTTGGCGTATTTCGAGATTAGGATTTGTCACTCCGATTGTCGGAGAGGTATCTCTGGGCCCTCTCGGTAATGCACATCACTTAAGCCTTGCAAGCATTGCAACTAATGAGTTAGTTGCGGGATGATGTATTACAGAACGAGTAAAGAGACTTGCCGGTAACGAGATTGAACTAGGTATTGAGATACCGACGATCGAATCTCGGGCAAGTAACATACCGATGACAAAGGGAACGACGTATGTTATTATGCGGTCTGACTGATAAAGATCTTCGTAGAATATGTAGGAGCCAATATGAGCATCCAGGTTCCGCTATTGGTTATTGACCTGAGACGTGTCTCGGTCATGTCTACATTGTTCTCGAACCCGTAGGGTCCGCACGCTTAAGGTTTCGATGACAGTTATATTATGAGTTTATGAGTTTTGATGTACTGAAGTTAGTTCGGAGTCCCGAATGTGATCACGGACATGACGAGGAGTCTCGAAATGGTCGAGACATAAAGATTGATATATTGGACGGCTATATTCGGACACCGGAAGTGTTCCGGGTGATTTCGGAGAAAACCGGAGAGCCGGAGGGTTACCGGACCCCCCCCCCCCGGGAGAAGTAATGGGCCATATGGGCCTTAGTGGAGAGAGAGAGGGGCAGCCAAAGGTGGGCCGCGCGCCTCCTCCCCCCTGGTCCGAATTGGACTAGGAGAGGGGGGGCGGCGGCCCCCTTTCCCTCTCCCTCCCCACTTCCTTCCCCCTCCTAGTAGGAGTCCTACTCCTACTAGGAGGAGGACTCCTCCTTGGCGCGCCTATTGGGCCGGCCGGCCTCCTCCCCTTGCTCCTTTATATACGGGGGCAGGGGCACCCCTAGACAAACAAGTTGATCCACGTGATCATATTCTTAGCCGTGTGCGGTGCCCCCTTCCACCATAGTCCTCGATAATATTGTAGCGGTGCTTAGGCGAAGCCCTGCGATGGTAGTACATCAAGATCGTCACCACGCCGTCGTGCTGACGGAACTCTTCCCCGACACTTTGCTGGATCGGAGTCCGGGGATCGTCATCGAGCTGAACGTCGTGCTTGATCGGTCGGGCCGTGGAGACGTACGACTACATCAACCAAGTTAACGCTTCCGTTGTCGATCTACAAGGGTACGTAGATCACACTCTCCCCCTCTTGTTGCTATGCATCACCATGATCTTGCGTGTGCGTAGGAAATTTTTGAAATTACTACGTTCCCCAACAGGGGGGGGGGGGGGGCAGGCCCCTGCTCGTCCCCCTGGCTCCGCCCCTGGAGCGTAGTACTTGCTTATGTGTGTACAATGACTATCTCGGGACTTCCAAGTGTGTGAGTCACCATTGAATTTCTTATTAGATCTCCCCGCAAAAATAATAATTTCTTATTATATCAATTTTGCTCTTGGGATGGTCGCATCCTCCAGCATGTTGAGTGGTTGAACTTGCAGCCAAAGCAAAGATACAGTGTTGGTCCCACATAGAAAAAATCTCGTACAACCTGGAAGATGGCAGATTTTGGCAACTTGGCTATCAAGTAGGCTTTATAATTTCCTGAAAGATGAGGGATAGCCAGATAGGTGAAAGAAATTGATAGCGACTGTTTTTTTGCTCCCACTATGACCGATTCTTTGGGCGTGCACAACTTTGGCACAATTTTTTTAGAATGCATCCAGTGCTTGTCAATTGAGCTCCAAGAAGCCAAGAAAAAGAGATAAATACACCAAGAATTATAAAACTTGCACGTGACGATCAGTTTGATGCATAAACTTACAAAATACATGTTTGTGGTCATTAAACTTTGCATCGGCGTGCAAATACGGTCACATATTGCGTACACGGACGTATCTGTGGCCTGTGTGGACAGCCAGCGTGGACAGGGCCCGCTGTCAGCTGTTGTCGCATGGTATATTTATAGAAAAGCCCCCAGTTTTCTTACTTACGTATTGAGTGTCCAAAGTAATAAATAAAATGGAAAAAAGGGCAATAGTGGGGTTTCGGACCCATGACCTACTTGCTAGTAGGCCCGCGTGGACAACTGAAAGGCCGGTGATTGGTCACGTTTTGAAAGCACAATTAATCTTTATATCCTTTCCACACGGACAAAAAAACTTAAAAATAAATATAATCTAACTCCCAAAAAAAGAGCCCCGCGGCTTGAACATCTGGCCTCGTGGTTACCCTTAATAACTATAAGCTAACCATCAGGCCAGAGGCGGAGGACGAAACAAAATTAAGGTGTGGCGAAGTTTAAGCAAAAAACTTTTTGGTGTGAATTAAAACAGTCAATACACACTAACAATGCACGGTACAAATAAAAAACCAAATACATTAAAAATGTTCTCAATAGAAAAACAACCTAAAACATACCGATAAAGAAGATTTCACTAGCGTCTAGAAGACCCACACAATGGTGGTGCCATTATCACTGAAAGTCTGAAATCACTATAATTGCATGATATAAATTGTTCAATTTCAGAAAAATATACCTCTGCCTCCCCCTTTTCCATTGGCTTTACTAGCCTCTTTCCTTCCCTCTACATTCACTGCACCAGCCGACGGCCGTGAGCCCGTGATGGACTCAAAGCTCGCTGCGACGCTGCCCCGAGAGAATGACGTTGCGCCGTTACTCCTTGACGCCGCCTGCCAGCCCCAACCCTCAGCCGCCGCAGTGCGCCCGGCGCGGCAGCGCCTGGCCACCTGCTTGTTCGACACCCCGCCCCGCCATCGACCGTCCCGTCCTCCTGGCCAGCTGCCGCCGTGATAGGTTTGGCCGAGCGAAATTGCTCCCGAGTGCTAGGTTTGGTCGTCTGCGTTTCGTTTCGATCTGGCTCGTGAACGTCCTGTGCGTGCAAAGTGCGAAGGGATGCGACTCCTGCATCCGCTCGTGGCCCACCTGATGGCATCCAAACGGGCGTTTTTCTCCAGGTCTTTAGCGATTTTCGTAACACACTAATTAGCGTAGTCAGCGACTGAGCGACCAGGGAGACGATGCGTACATATAAAAGAAAATTTGCACCTGATCAAGGTATGGCACGCGCCATACCTTGCCCACTGCAGGCCTCCGCCAGTGCACCAGGCTACGTCAACATAAAATGTCCCGAAGGGATAAACATTTTTCATGTTGTTATTTCTTCTTGTTCTATATAAGGAATAACTTAGATTCTTGTGTTTGTGACATATCACGCGATACAAAAAAAAATAGAAGCGTGACATTGATTTTTTTGTAAAAACTTATTTGTGTAATTAAAAAACATAAGTTGCATTTTAAAAATGTTCACGCATTTCAAAAAAACATCTTTAAAATGTTTATACAATGTAAAAAACATTCATATAGTTTAAAAAATGTTTCATAACATCCAAAAAATATTTCGTATGTATTTGCAAAAAGTTTCGAAAGCTTGTATTTGAAAAAATGTTAATCATATTTTTGGAATAATTTTAAACGTGTGTAAAATTGTTTTTAGATGTATACCTAAAATGGATAATGTGTATTAAGAAAATAGACATCAAAACTTATATTTTTAATAATGTTAATCGTGTATTTGGAATATTTTAAATGTGTATTTGAACAAATGGTAAACATGTAATGTTTTTGTCAAAGAATGTTAATCTTGCCAAAAATATTTCTGATGTATACAAAATCATATTTTTGGAAAATACTAATCATGTAATATTACATGTTAAGCTACATCTTGAGGGAAGTTTCACTATCTCAAACAAAAACCTTTAGAAAATAAATACATAAATATTATTTTGGGTAGACATGAAGAACTGACAAGATAAAATGTTAAAATGTTGTTTCTCCTTTAATATCAGAATTTGTCCTTGTGGTCAGGATGGTTTAACCACGGGCACAGGGGAGCGGCCATGAGGTCAAACAGTGGCCTATTTTTTTGGTTAAGCTTCCCACCTTAATTTGTACTATCCGACCTAATTAAAGGGATATAAATATTAGTTGTGCATATCAAACGTCAACCATCTTTTCATGTGGTGGCTATCCTCATGCTGCAAGTAGAAGCGGTTCGTGTGTTCGAACCTTGCCAGCACTAGCATTTTTCAATTTATTTGAGGGAGTAAAATGCAAGGGTTTTACAAAAAAATGCAGTGCGTGCCAGGCTCTAATTAGCATTTTAATTTTATTCGCTGGGCTTCTACGCAAATAAAAAAATGCAAGGATATTTTCTACAAGAAAACCCAATGCGCGCCCAACACACAACCCCTACCAGCCACTGACAGTGGGCCCCCGCCATGTTGGCATGCCACACATGCATTGGATACAGCCGGATAGTAGAATGAGACCGTATCTGCACGCCCGTGCAAATTTGATGACCGAAAACATGTATTTTGCAAAGTTTATGCATCAAACCGACCGTTATGTGCAAGTTCTATGACTCCTGATGTATTTACCTCCAAGAAAAATGATCTAGCTTTTCCGATGCTTGTTGGGTGTATTTTCATAAGCTATCATTGTTTTTCAATTTATTGGCAAAATATAAACCACATTTTCTCATTTATATTTGGCTTATAAATATATTCAAAAGTCAATGTCTTCTAAATTTGACCAAGCATATATAAAAAATATATTAAGATAAAAATATCAAATCAGTATAAATATATTCACCATTAGATATATTTTTATGATGTATTTATTCAATATTATAGGTGTTGATGTTTTCTTCTATATATTTAGCTATGGAGGGAGTACAGTTTTACCTGTCGTTGTCGTGCGCTATGCAATCAACAACGAACTGCTACACAAAAGATATCTCCTATGAACGACCATCCAGCTAAGCATTTCGATTTAGATACACACTCAACATTATTAATCTGACGTTTGGGATTCCATTCAAATGAGACATCCAACAACTCTAAAATGGACGCCAAACAATAGTTAAATCTCAACCCTTGGCGAGCAGCTTCGGAAATTTCCATGAAAAAATAGTGTGGCCCCACAGAAGAAGATCTAAATTTCATGGACATGAGCACAAGCCGGTGCATGGGTCTTTTTCAGTGCGGAGAAGTGAAACACATGGGTATCACTGAGACAATGCCTTCATCACAACAATCGCTCAGATAATTAGGTTTGCTTCCAATACCTCAATTCTTTCTTCTGTCATTTCCACATGCAACTTTTGCCCTTCTGAGTAGTACGTAGTGACGAGGAGGAGGTGGTGGAGCTGAATTGTGTTTGTGGCTCATATCCAGCCCATATATAGAGCGAATATGGATGATCGGGCGCACCCGGACATTGCCACCATGTCGAATCGGCCCCTGATGGCCCCACAAAAACCCCACCCGCGTCTGTGTGACGAAACCTAGTCAAACCCTTAGTCCTCTCGCACTCTCCGCTTCCCTCCCGTCTCCTTCCCTTCCTTTCCAATCTCTTCCGCCCCTCAGCCTTGGCCAGGTCTGGCCACGGCTCCTGCAGCGAGCCCGATACCATAGACTCGGATGACTACATGAAGAAGGAGGTTCCCCTCCCCTAGCACGGTGCTCCCGCGAGCGCCCTGAGGGGAACTCTAACCCGTCGCCTCCTCCCCCCCCCCTCCCCCCGCCTCCCTCGTCGTCGCCCGGCCGGCAGGGGCGGCGATGGGGCCTTCTTCTCCCCTCCGCCTGTGGTCCATGCCCGACGCGAGATGACTTCTTGAATGGGGGCGATGGTCTATGGCGGGGGCTAGCGGCGTGGCGGCGCTCCATCGGGGTGGCGTCGGGGACCCCTGGTGGCGGCAAGGCAGCGACCAGGTGGGCGTTTGCAGCACGGCGGGTGCGAAAGGTCAGATCGGGTAGTGGCGGGCCGGTGCGCCCCCGGCCAGATCCTCGCGGATTTGGTCCCAGGCGGCGGCGGGCGTCGCGGGGTGGCGACGAAGGTCCTTGTGGGCTCTACATGGAGGTGGCTTGCAGCAGTGCGGCTGCAACCACGTGGTCAGCCGGTCTGCTTGCGGAGATGGCGGGACTTGTGTCAGGGAACGTAGCAATTTCAAAAAAAATCTACGCACACACAGGATCATGGTGATGCATAGCAACGAGAGGGGAGAGTTGTGTCTACGTACCCTCATAGACCGAATGCGGAAGCGTTAGCACAACGCGGTTGATGTAGTCGTACGTCTTCACGATCCGATCGATCCAAGTATCGAACGCACGACACCTCTGAGTTCTGCACACGTTCAACTCGATGACGTCCCGCGAGCTCCGATCCAGCAAAGCTTCACAGGAGAGTTTCATCAGCACGACGGCGTGGTGATGGTGATGATGATGCTACCGACGCAGGGCTTCGCCTAAGCACCGCTACGATATGATCGATGTGGATTATGGTGGAGGGGGGCACCACACACGACTAAGAGATGAATGATCAATTGTTGTGTCTCCAAGGGGTGCCCCTCTCCCCGTATATAAAGGAGTGGAGGAGGGAGAGGGTCGGCCCTCTCTATGGCGCGCCCTAGGGGAGTCCTACTCCCACCGGGAGTAGGATTCCCCCTTTCCAAGTAGAACCAGGAGCCCTTCCAAGTAATAGGAGTAGGAGAGAAGGAAAGGGAAAAAGAAGAGAAGGAAGGAGGGGGCACCGCCCCTCCCCCTAGTCCAATTCGGACTAGGCCTTGGGGGGCGCGCAGCCTCTCCTATCTCTTTCCCCTAAAGCCCAATAAGGCCCATCTACTCCCCGGCGAATTCCCGTAACTCTCCGGTACTCCGAAAAATACCCGAATCACTCGGAACCTTTCCGATGTCCGAATATAGTCGTCCAATATATCGATCTTTATGTCTCGATCATTTCAAGACTCCTCGTCATGTCCCTGATCTCATCGGGGACTCCAAACTACCTTCGTTACATCAAAACACAAAAACTCATAATACCGATCGTCACCGAACTTTAAGCATGCGGACCCTATGGGTTCGAGAACTATGTAGACATGACCGAGATACGTCTCTGGTCAATAACCAACAGCGGAACATGGATGCTCACATTGGCTCCCACATATTCTACGAAGATCTTTATCGGTCAAACCGCATAACAACATACGTTGTTTCCTTTATCATTGGTATGTTACTTGCCCGAGATTCGATCGTCAGTATCTCAATACCTAGTTCAATCTCGTTACCGGCAAGTCTCTTTACTCCTTTAGTAATACATCATCCCGCAACTAACTCATTAGTTACAATGCTTGCAAGGCTTATAGTGATGTGTATTACCGAGTGGGCCCAGAGATACCTCTTCGACGATCGGAGTGACAAATCCTAATCTCGAAATGTGCCAACTCAACAAGTACCTTCGAAGACACCTGTAGAGCACCTTTATAATCACCCAATTATGTTGTGATGTTTGGTAGCACACAAAGTGTTCCTCCGGTAAACGGGAGTTGCATAATCTCATAGTCATAGGAACATGTGTAAGTCATGAAGAAAGCAATAGCAACATACTAAACAATCAAGTGCTAAGCTAATGGAATGGGTCAAGTCAATCACATCATTCTCCTAATGATGTGATCCCGTTAATCAAATGACAACTCATGTCTATGGTTAGGAAACTTAACCATCTTTGATTAACGAGCTATTCAAGTAGAGGCATACTAGTGACACTATGTTTGTCTATGTATTCACACATGTATTATGTTTCCGGTTAATACAATTCTAGCATGAATAATAAAAATTTATCATGAAATAAGGAAATAAATAATAACTTTATTATTGCCTCTAGGGCATATTTCCTTCAGTCTCCCACTTCACTAGAGTCAATAATCTAGTTCACATCGCCATGTGATTTAACACCAATAGTTCACATTGTCATGTGACCAACACCCAAAGGGTTTACTAGAGTCAATAATCTAGTTCATATCGCTATGTAATTAACACCCAAAGAGTACTAAGGTGTAATCGTGTTTTGCTTGTGAGAGAAGTTTAGTCTACGGGTCTGCCATATTCAGATCCGTATGCATTTTGCAAATTTCTATGTCAACAATGCTCTGCACGGAGCTAATCTAGCTAATTGCTCCCACTTTCAAAATGTATCCAGATTGAGACTTAGAGTCATCTGGATTAGTGTCAAAATTTGCATCAACGTAACACTTTACGACGAACCTTTTGTCACCTCCATAATCGAGAAACATATCCTTATTCCACTAAGGATAATTTTGACCGTTGTTCAGTGATCTACTCCTAGATCACTATTGTACTCCCTTGCTAAACTCGGTGTAGGGTATACAATAGATCTGGTACACAGCATGGCATACTTTATAGAAACTATGGCTGAGGCATAGGGAATGACTTTCATTCTCTTTCTATCTTCTGCCATGGTCGGGCTTTGAGTCTTACTTAATTTCACACCTTGTAACATAGGTAAGAACTCTTTCTTTGACTGTTCCATTTTGAACTACTTCAAAAAAATTCAAGGTATGTACTCATTGAAAAAACTTATCAAGCGTCTTGATCTATCTCTATAGATCTTGAAGCTCAATATGTAAGTAGCTTCACCGAGGTCTTTATTTGCAAACTCCTTTCAAATACTCCTTTATGCTTTCCAGAAAATTCTATATTATTTCCGATCAACAATATGTCATTCACATATATTTATCAGAAATGTTGTAGTGCTCCCACTCACTTTCTTGTAAATACAGGCTTCACCACAAGTCTGTATAAAACTATATGCTTTGATCAACTCATCAAAGCGTATATTCCAACTCTGAGATACTTGCACCAGTCCATAGATGGATCACCGGAACTTGCACATTTTGTTAGCACCTTTAGGATCGACAAAACCTTCTGGTTGCATCATATACAACTCTTCTTTAAGAAATCCATTAAGGAATGTAGTTTTGACATTCATTTGCCAGATTTCATAAAATGTGGCAATTTGCTAACATGATTCGGACAGACTTAAGCATCGCTACGAGTGAGAAAAAAATCTCATCGTAGTCAACACCTTGAACTTGTCGAAAACATTTTTGCGACAATTCTAGCTTTGTAGATAGTAACACTACTATCAGCGTCCGTCTTCCTCTTGAAGATCCATTTATTCTTAATGACTCACCGATCATTGGGCAAGTCAATCAAAGTCCATACTTTTGTTCTCATACATGGATTCCATCTCAGATTTCATGGTCTCAAACCATTTCGCGGAATCTAGGCTCATCATTGCTTCCTCATAGTTCATAGGTTCGTCATGGTCAAGTAACATGACATCTAGAACAGGATTACCGTACCACTCTGGTGTGGATCTCGCTCTAGTTTACCTACGAGGTTCGGTAGTAACTTGATTTGAAGTTACATGATCATCATCATTAGTTTCCTCACTAATTGGTGTAGGAGTCACAGGAACAGATTTCTGTGATGAACTACTTTCCAATAAGGGAGCAGGTACAGTTACCTCATCAAGTTCTACTTTCCTCCAACTCACTTCTTTTGAGAGAAACTCTTTCTCTAGAAAGGATCCATTCTTAGCAACGAATGTCTTGCCTTCGGATCTCTGATAGAAGGTGTACCCAACTGTCTCCTTTGGGTATCCTATGAAGACACATTTCTCCGATCTAGGTTTGAGCTTATCAGGATGAAACTTTTTCATATAAGCATCGCAACCCCAAACTTTAAGAAACGACAACTTTGGTTTCTTGCCAAAGCACTGTTCATATGGCGTCGTCTCAACGGATTTAGATGATGCCCTATTTAGCGTGAATGCAGTTGTCTCTAATGCATAACCCCAAATCGATAGTGGTAAATCGGTAAGAGACATCATAGATTGCACCATATCTAATATAGTACAGTTACGATGTTCGGACACACCATTACGCTATGGTGTTCCAGGTGGCGTGAGTTGGGAAACTATTCCGCATTGTTTCAAATGAAGATCAAACTCGTAACTCAAATATTCTCCTCCACGATCAGAACGTAGAAACTTTATTTTCTTGTTACGATGATTTTCCACTTCACTCTGAAATTATTTGAACTTTTCAAATGTTTCAGATTTATGTTTCATCAAGAAGATATACCCATATCTTACTCAAATCATCTGTGAAGGTTAGAAAATAATGATACATGCCGCGAGCCTCAACACTCATCAGACTGCATACATCAGTATGTATTATTTTCAACAAGTTTGTTGCTTGCTCCATTGTTCCGGAGAACAGAGTCTTAGTCATCTTGCCCATGAGGCATGGTTCACAAGCATCAACTAATTCATAATCAAGTGATTCCAAAAGCCCATCAGCATGGATTTTCTTCATGCGCTTTACACCAATATGACCTAAATGGCAGTGCCACAAATAAGTTGCACTATCATTATTAACTTTGCATCTTTTGTCTTCAATATTATGAATATGTGTATCACTACGATCAAGATTCAATAAACCATTCACCTTGGGTGTATGACCATTGAAGGTTTTATTCATGCAGATAGAACAACAATTATTCTCTGACTTTAAATGAATAACTGTATTGCAATAAACATGATCAAATCATATTCATGCTTAACGCAAACACCAAATAACATTTATTTATGTTCAACACTAATCCCGAAAGTATATAGGAGTGTGCGATGATGATCGTATCAATCTTGGAACCATTTCCAACACACATAATCACTCCACCCTTAACTAGTCTCTGTTCATTCTGCAACTCCCATTTCGAGTTACTAATCTCAGCAACTGAACTAGTATGAAATACTGAGGGGTTGCTATAAACAATAGTAAAGTACACATTAATAACATGTATATCAAATATACCTTTGTTCACTTTGCCATCCTTCTTATCCGCCAAATACTTGGGGTAGTTCTGCTTCCAGCGACCAGTCCCTTTGCAGTAGAAGCACTTAGTCTCAGGCTTAGGTATAGACTTGGGCTTCTTCACTTGAGCAGCAACTTGCTTTCCGTTCTTCTTGAAGTTCCCCTTTCTCCCCTTTGCCCTTTTCTTGAAACTAGTGGTCTTGTCAACCATCAACACTTGATGCTTTTCTTGATTTCTACCTTCGTCGATTTCAGCATTACGAAGAGCTTGGGAATCGTTTTCGTTATCCCTTGCATATTATAGTTCATCACGAAGTTCTAGCAACTTGGTGATAGTGACTAGAGAACTCTGTCAATCACTATCTTATCTGAAAGATTAACCCCCGCTTGATTCAAGTGATTGTAGTACTCAGACAATCTGAGCACATGCTTACTGGTTGAGCTATTCTCCTCCATCTTGTAGGCAAAGTAATGTTAGAGGTCTCATACCTCTCGACACGGGCATGAGTATGAAATACCAATTTCAACTCTTGGAACATCTTATATGTTCCGTGGCGTTCAAAACATTTTTTAAGTCCCGCTTCTAAGCCGTAAAGCATGGTGCACTAAACTATCAAGTAGTCATCATACCCAGCTTTGCCAAACGTTCATAACGTCTGCATATGCTCCTGCAATAGGTCCGTCACCTAGCGGTGCATTACGGACATAATTCTTCTGTGCAACTATGAGGATAATCCTCAGATCACGGATCCAATCCGCATCATTGCTACTAACACCTTTCAATTTATTTTTCTCTAGGAACATATCAAAATAAATGGGGAAGCTATGTGCGAGCTATTGATCTACAACATAGATATGCAAATACTATCAGGACTAAGTTAATGATAAATTTAAGTTCAATTAATAATATTACTTAAGAACTCCCACTTAGATAGACATCCCTCTAGTCATCTAAATGATCACGTGATCCAAGTCAACTAAACCATGTTCAATCATCACGTGAGATGGAGTAGTTTTCAATGGTGAACATCATTATGTTGATCATATCTACTATATGATTCACGCTCGACCTTTCGGTCTCCAGTGTTCCGAGGCCATATCTGCATATGCTAGGCTCGTCAAGTTTAACCCGAGTATTCTGCGTGTGCAAAACTGTCTTACACCCGTTGTAGATGAACGTTGAACTCATCACACCCGATCATCACGTGGTGTCTCGGCACGATGAACTTTGGCAACGGTGCATACTCAGGGAGAACACTTGTACCTTGAAATTTAGTGAGAAATCATCTTATAATGCTACCACCGGACTAACCAAATTCGATGCATAAAGGATAAACATCATATACAATCAAAATATGTGACATGATATGGCCATGATCATATTGCACCTTTGATCTTCATCTCCAAAGTACCGTTATGATCTCTATCGTCACCGGCATGACACCATGATCTCCATCATCTTGATCTCTATCAATGTGTCGTCACATGGTCGTCTCGCCAACTATTGCTTTTGCAACTATTACTATCGCATAGCGATAAAGTAAAGCAATTACATGGCACTTGCATCTTATGCAATAAAGAGACAACCATAAGGCTTCTGCCAGTTGCCGATAACTTTAACAAAACATGATCATCTCATAGAACAACTTATATCACGTCTTAACCATATCGCATCACAACAAGCCCTGCAAAAACAAGTTAGACGTCCTCTACTTTGTTGTTGCAAGTTTTACTTGGCTGCTACGGGCTAAGCAAGAACCGTTCTTACCTACGCATCAAAACCACAACGATAGTTCGTCAAGTTAGTGTTGTTTTAACCTTGTCAAGGACAGGGTGTAGCCACACTCGGTTCAACTAAAGTTGGAGAAACTGACACCCGCTAGCCACCTGTGTGCAAAGCACGTCGGTAGAACCAGTTTCGCGTAAGCGTACGCGTAATGTCAGTCCGGGCCGCTTCATCCAACAATACCGCCGAACCAAAGTATGACATACTGGTAAGCAGTATGACTTGTATCGCCCACAACTCACTTGTGTTCTACTCGTGCATATAACATCTACGCAATAACCTGGCTCGGATGCCACTGTCAGGGAACTTAGCAATTTCAAAAAATTTCCTACGCACACACAGGATCATGGTGATGCATAGCAACGAGAGTGGAGAGTTGTGTCTACGTACCCTCGTAGACCGAATGCGGATGCGTTAGCACAATGCGGTTGATGTAGTCGTACGTCTTCACGATCCGATCGATCCAAGTACCGAACGCACGGCACCTCCGAGTTCTGCACACGTTCAACTCGATGACGTCCAGCGAGCTCCGATCCAGTAAAGCTTCACAGGAGAGTTTCGTCAGCACGACGGTGTGGTGACGGTGATGATGATGCTACCGACACAGGGCTTTGCCTAAGCACCGCTACGATATGATCGAGGTGGATTATGGTGGAGGGGGGCATCGCACATGGCTAAGAGATCAATGATCAATTGTTGTGTCTCCAAGGGGTGCCCCTCTCCCCGTATATAAAGGAGTGGAGGAGGGAGAGGGCCGGTCCTCTCTATGGCGCGCCCTAGGGGAGTCCTACTCCCACCGGGAGTAGGATTCGCCCTTTCCTAGTAGAACTAGGAGCCCTTTCAAGTAATAGGAGTAGGAGAGAAAGAAAGGGAAAAAAGAAGAGAAGGAAGGAGGGGGTGCCGCCCCTCCCCCTAGTCAAACCGAACTAGGCCTTGGGGGGCACGCAGCCTCTCCTCTCTCTTTCCCCTAAATCCCAAAAGGCCCATCTACTCCCCGGCGAATTCCCGTAACTCTCCGGTACTCCGAAAAATACCCGAATCACTCGGAACCTTTCCGATGTCCGAATATAGTCGTCCAATATATCGATCTTTACGTCTCGACCATTTTGAGACTCCTCGTCATGTCCCCGATCTCATCCGGGACTCCGAACTACCTTCGGTACATCAAAACACAAAAACTCATAACACCGATCGTCACCGAACTTTAAGCGTGCGGACCCTACGGGTTTGAGAACTATGTAGACATGATCGAGATACGTCTCCGGTCAATAACCAATAGCGGAACCTGGATGCTCATATTGGCTCCCACATATTCTACGAAGATCTTTGTCGGTCAAACCGCATAACAACATACGTTGTTCCCTTTGTCATCGGTATGTTACTTGTCCGAGATTCGATCGTCGGTATCTCAATACCTAGTTCAATCTCGTTTCCGGCAAGTCTCTTTACTCATTCCGTAATACATCATCCCACAACTAACTCATTAGTTACAATGCTTGCAAGGCTTATAGTGATGTGTATTACTGAGTGGGCCCAGAGATACCTCTCCGATGATTGGAGTGACAAATCCTAATATCGAAATATGCCAACTCAACAAGTACCTTCGGAGACACATGTAGAGCACCTTTATAATCATCTAGTTACGTTGTGACGTTTGGTTGCACACAAAGTGTTCCTCCGGTAAACGGGAGTTGCATAATCTCATGGTCATAGGAACATGTATAAGTCATGAAGAAAGCAATAACAACATACTAAACGATCAAGTGCTAAGCTAACGGAATGGGTCAAGTCAATCACATCATTCTCCTAATGATGTGATCCCGTTAATCAAATGACAACTCATGTCTATGGTTAGGAAACTTAACCATCTTTGATTAACAAGCTAGTCAAGTAGAGGCATACTAGTGACACTATGTTTGTCTATGTATTCACACATGTATTATGTTTTCGGTTAATACATTTCTAGCATGAATAATAAACATTTATCATGAAATAAGGAAATAAATAATAACTTTATTATTGCCTCTAGGGCATATTTCCTTGAACTTGCTCCGACGTCTGTTTGTCTACAGCTTACTCAGGTGGGCGTCCTCCCTCCTCTACGGATTCAGGTACGGGCTCGACGGGCAGGGGTGGTTTCATGGTGCGGTGTTGGTGCGCACGAGGGCTTGCCGGAGGTGGCAGGGGACTTCGTTCAGGGGGTAGGGGTGCCCCTCCGTTGCATTTGGCGGCTGCACCGTGTGGCTACTGGATTTCTCCTGGCCTAGATCTGGCCGCCAAGGCCACCAACCCTACCAAGGTGTCCGCTTTGGGGTTGAAGGGGGGGTCTTCTGCCCCTTTCCGGTCGGCCACGTAGGTACGGTGTATCCGTGAACGAGGGTTGGGCTCGGATGCTTGGGCGGCGGCCCTGATGGTGGTAGCCGGGGTGCTCGTGGGCGGAGCATGCGGCTCGAGCGCTGTCCGGTCACCATGACCATGTGGACATCATGGTGGTCGGGGTGTGTCGTTCAATGGCGGTGGCGTGGTAGTGCGTACCCCAATTTGGTGACGGTGAGTGTTGGCTGGGGTGAAAACCCGCTATGTCTTGTCAGGCCGCCGCCAGCGTCATTCTAGTGCCCTTCTCTTCTAGAAGGCGTCGTCGCGGTGTCTGACTTGTCGCTGTGGTGCTCCGGGGGAAACCCCAATCCTCGGATTGGGCGGTGGCGGCACTCCGGTGTCGTTCCCTTCCTGAAGGCACTGCCTTGGAGCCCATTGTTCGTCATGCACGGCTTCTCCTCATCGCGGTGGCTCATCCACGGTTGAGGGGCCCGACGACTTCATAGTAGTGCTTAATGTTTCATCCGATGTTTGCTTGGAGTAGTTTGGGGGGGGGGGTGTTGCTGTTTTCAGCGTCCTTGTATCTAGCCTTAGGTGTGTGTGTTGTGTTGGTGTGGGGTGTGTGTTTTGTATCGCCTTGTTCGGTGATGGTTGCTTTATATATAAAGGCGGGGTAACCCTTTTCATCTCTGCATGAAGAAGGAGCCTGACTCCAGCAGCGAATCATCGGGCCAAGAGGAGTTGGCACTCCACATCGCCATCCAGTGGTCACTGTTGGACACCAGTGGGAGCTCGAGCTCCATCGTGTCCTCCGCCGTAATGCGGTTCGCGGTCGCCCATCCCGCTCTGCACCGCTCCTGATCTAGAGCATGGTGGTCGTCTTCCCTCCCCCCAATGCTAGCCCCGCCCAGGCAGACACTGGGTGCTCGTGCCCGCGGCTCCACTGCGGATGCCAAAGTTGAAAGCTAAGGTGGCCCTACGCGAATGGCAGCGGGCCACGGCCGCGGCTGAGCCCGACTCTTCCCACCATCGCACTCGCTCCATCCCCCTCGACTCGGAGGAGGTGCTCCTCCACGAGGTCATGCGCCATCCGCTGACCACAGTGGATTTGGACACCAGGCGCCTCTGCCGCAAAAACGCGAAGGCATTCCGGCTCGGGCTCGAAGCATCCGAGCCCCTCACGAGGGAGGAGTCCGCTACCGCCAAGGCGGCATGACACGAGAGGAGAGCGGCACCACCGGCACGGATGACGATGATCCTCCCGCCGTGGACGCGTACACGGAGGAGATGGACAATCGCCGAGATGACCGCAAGGGCAAGGGCCCGGGCAAGAAGTGGTGATCTCGCCCTCTCCGCATCGTCTATGTTTATTTTGTTTGTAGTATAATTCGGTGAACAATGTCTTTTGGGTTCAATTTAGTTTGTCCGATGAACTATGCCCTAAATTTCTCTTTGGATGTTGATCTACGTTATTGCATGCATTGTATGGATTTGGTGCAGACATATGGGGACTACACAGCGTGCGTGTCCGGACGCGTCCGTGGGTGTATAGAGACTCATATTAGGCGACTATGGTTGTAGATGCTCTTAAGTTCTACCATATATCTCTTTTCGAGGAGTTGTACATCAATTTTTGATTCAGGAAAACTACACGCAAATCTTCTTCACTCGTGTGCTGAACAATTTGACCAGTTCAATTCCGAAAGTACATTGGCCATAGTCACCAAAATTGCGACGTGTAGTATCTGCACCTGAGCTCAAATGCTCTCCGATGATCAGTAAAATAAAAAAATACTAGTAAAAACTCAGAATTTTTTTTGGGATTAACTTTGACAAATGTTTTGTGTGTTTTTAAAGAATAAAAGAAAGGATTAGCTCCACATTTTTTAACTTCTCATTTTTCAGGAGAGTTTTAATAAATACTCCCTCCATTCCAAAATATAGTGCGCCCGCACATTCCGAGGTCCAACTTTGACCATAAATTTAACCAATGGGACCAACTGCGGCGGGAGAAAAATTATATAATTGAAAACTTCTTTCAAATACGAATTCATTGATATAATTTTTGCTCCCGCCGCAATCGGTCTTGATAGTTAAATTTACGGTCATAGTTGAAGCACGTAGATAAAGGAAGCACTACATTGTGGAATGAAGGGAGTAGTTAAGAAAATAGGGAAAGAGTTAGAAATGCCCCAAGCTTCCCAGCTGCAATGCAACAAAAGCAGCAAAAACAATAAACCAAAATATTCCGGTCTTTCTTTTTAGGAAACTCGTTCCATCTTTCTGTTTGCCTACTTTGCGCATCGAACTGCCATGAAGCTTCGTGGTGCCCAGCCGTCAGCATCAAATAAAATTCCGACGTCTAGCGTGATGCTGATACAATAAAATAATATCCGGTTCGTGTCATCGTGTGGATAGGAACGAGCGGCGCACTCGGGAGTGTCCGACGTGTACTCAACCCAGAAAAATATCGAAAAAAACCCAGGAAAATATCAGCCGCAGAGCATGTTCGGTGGATCGCACTGCCCGCTGAGCTGGCTACCCTCCCAGCCAAGTTAAAGATACGCTGTGGCCCGTGGGCCCCGGAGGAGAAAGGTCCACAACCAGGAACGTGCATAGATTCTGCCCACTTGGCTAGCAGTGCCTGCAACTTGGCCTCAGATATTTTTTGCAACTTGGGGAGGCGAAATAATTTGACAATGACAGTTGTCTCTCCTTGATATTTATGTTTCGGTTGTTTTGATATAGTCATATAAAATATATAGAGGTAATAGCACTGCAGGTCCCTGAACTTGCATGTCAGGTGATGGTTTGGTCCTTGAAGTTGCAAAAGTGGATTATTTGGTCCCTGAACTTGTCATGGATGTGCAAGTTTAGTCCACAGCCAACCAGAACTCGCCAAGTGGATGCCAAGTGGCCTGGCTGGTCAGCGCCGTGAGTTTTTCACTTAGCCCCCTCCCTTTCTGACGAATCAACCCGCAGTACTCGTCGTCCATCTAAGCAAAAAACACCTGAATTTATTTTGTCCCCCTCCCCACCCCAATCATTCATCCACTTGGCTTCGCTCGGTTGCTGTCTTGCTCGTGCCGACCGCGTGCGCCCGTGCTGGCTGACGTCAGCAACCATGGCGGCGTCGTCGCCGGAGTACACCGACGGTGTCGTCCCTCCTCCGACCGCGCATCAAGTTCGTCCACACGGCGTCTTTCCTCCCGACTATGGTGCGTCCTCCTCCCCTCTCTGCTCTGTTCCTCCCTCCTCCTCTGGTTTGATCGTGTGTCGTCCGCAGCACCGGCGGATCACCCCCTTTGGATAGCGTTGCGGGTATTTACGGTGGATTTCTGTGTCTATACAGCTTCCGGCGCTGCGAAGCTGGTTATTGAGGTGGTCGTTGATTTCAGGCTAGGGTTTAGGCGTTGAAATTTAGGATTTCGCCGAGAAGCTAGGGTTCTTGTGTTTCATGTTCTTTCGGGCACAATGTATCATTTTGACCAGTTGACATTGACCAGCAGAGCACATTGGTGCGAAATCTGTTCTAGTTTTAGGGTTGACATTGAACAGAGGGCACATTGTTTGTACTTTTAAAAACATGAAATTTGTAGTTGTAGTGCTGCTGTTTAGTAGTTGCTCAGCAATTTAGTAGTGCCACTACATCATTTGAATGCCTTTTTGTTGTTTTATCTTGCTAGATCAATTATCTGAATGTAGTCAGCTAACTGAATTTAGTCAGTTAACTGAATTTAGTCAGTTAACTGAATTTAGTCTTGAAGATATTACTGTTTGAGATGTGATATGCTTTGGCTTACATAATGCACTTTCTTGCTGCAGTTTGTGATTCAGCAATGGGACAGATTGTGGACACCCCTTTCTTTACACTGGAACTTGAGCATGGTGGGCTTTTCTGTGGACCAAGAAATAACATGGAGTACTATAATCCTTCTGTGGAGGTGATTGACTATGTCGATGCTGGCTCATTCTCATATTCAGCTATTGAAGAACACTTGCTATGGTTGGGATATCCTGTGGCTGAGCACATAATTTATTGGTGCATGCCTGACAAAATGATTTCAGATGGTATGTTGAGAATTAGAGATGATGAGGATGTGCAACACATGATCAGAGCTAGTAGTCAGCATAAGGTGCTTGCACTAATGGTTGACCATGCAGATTTCATCAGTAATTGCAGGGAAGATTTGGTATTGACAGTGCCAACAGTTCACAGTTCCGTTGTTGCAGCCATGCAGAGGTCAAGTGTTGTTGCAGCCAGTGCAGCATCTTCTCACAGCCTCATTTCAGTAAATGTTGAAGAGCCCATTTTAGAGGTGGCAGCAGATAACATAGAAGCAGACAACTTGGTTGCTAATGGAACAGAAACAGAGATTTTGCTAACTGATGGTGCAGAGGATGCAGTGCTCTCAGATTCAGAGTTCAGTGATAGTGATTATGACATAGATGATGGAGATGATGATTTATATGAAGACAATATTGATTTTGATGTTGATGAAGAAGCTGAGCAAGTTGAGGAAGAGGTGGAGCCAGACTATGTACTTGAGGATGAAGATCTAAACCTCTCTTTTGAAGAGCAAGAACAACTGAAATACAAGTTCAAAGCTTTCAATTCCAGGGTGGACATGAAATCCCCTATATTTAAATTAGGGATGGTATTTGCTGATGTGGTTGAGCTAAGGAAAGCCCTTACTGCTTATTCCATAAGGAACAGAGTGCAAATCAAGAAGGTCAAGAATGATAAGATGAGATTAGAGGCTGTCTGTCAGAGAGGTTGCCCATGGCTGCTTAAAGCTAGCAAGGACAACAGGACTGGAGGATTTGTCATCAAGGCCTACTTTGGAGAGCATGTCTGTCAGAAAAAGTGGAAGTTGAAGGACTTGACAGCCAAGTTTCTTTGCCAGTTTTTCTTGGATGAATTCAGAGATGACCAGAAGATGTCACTTGGAACATTTTCAAGGAAAATTACTAAGGAATTCAATGTTACTCCTAACAGATGGAAGCTTGCTAGGGCTAGAAAGCAAGCACTTAATGAGATTCATGGTGATGAGGAAGAGCAATTCAGTAGGCTTTGGGACTATGGACAAGAATTGAGGACCAAAAACCCTGGGTCTACATTTCTGCTCACAACTTTAGTGGTGAAAGATACAAAATTTCCATTGGGCAGGAAATGTTTGAAAACATTGTACTGGTCATATGATGCATGTAAGAGAGGATGGCTAAAGGGCTGCAGGCCAATCATTTTCATTGATGGTTGTCACATGAAAACAAGGTTCAAAGGAGTGCTACTTAGTGCTGTTGGTATTGATCCCAATGACTGCATATTCCCAATTGCAATGGGATGGGTGGAAGTTGAGTGCACAGGTTCATGGGAGTGGTTTCTGACCACTCTCAGAGATGATCTCAACATCACTAACACTGCCCCTTTCACAATCATGAGTGACAAACAGAAAGGTTTAATAAATGCAGTGCACAAAGTTTGGCCAAATTCAGAACACAGGTTTTGTATCAGACATATTTACCAGAATGGGGCTCTCATTGCAGAAGGGGTAGAGGAGGTTGATGAGAACTATGATGACCCAACATTTCTTCAGGTGCATGCATTTTACTACATTTCACTGCATTTTACTGAATTTTACTGAATTGCACTACATTTCACTGCATTTTACTGAATTTTGCTGAATTTGTGCAGAACATCTTCCCTAACCAGCCAGATCCTTTACTGGATCCAATTGGCACACCATTCAGTATGGTCTACAACATGACTCAGAGAGAGCTTGCAATAAGAGCTCCTCAGAGGGTTCATGGGCCACTGCCTGAGCAATCTGCATTTGTTGCTGCTGCTGGTGCTGCAATACCTCAGCCAAGGATCACTACAGAAATGAACATAGGTAGACAGACAAGGGCAACCACAATAGCTGACAGAGGAGAAGGATCTGGTAGGGGAAGAGGAAGAAAAAGACAAAGAAATCCAGAAGCAGGCAGAGGGTCAAATTCAGTTGCAGGTAGAGGAAGAGGGTCAAATTCAGTTGCAGGTAGAGGAAGAGGAGCAAATGCAAATGCAGGTAGAGGAAGAGGAGCAAATGCAAATGCAGGTAGAGGAAGAGCAGCAAATGCAAATGCAGGGAGAGGAGAAGTTCCATCTGAAGGGATAGGAGAAGCAACAATTGCAAATCCAGATGCCTGGACAGGATCACTGCCATTTGCAGGGAGAGGAGGATCACTGCTATTTGCAGGGAGAGGAGGATCACTGGCATTTGCAGGGAGAGGAGGATCACTGGCATTTGCAGAGAGAGGAGGAGCAATGCCATTTGAAGGGAGAGGAGGATCAATGCCATTTGCAGGGAGAGGAGGATCAATGCCATTTGCAGGGAGAGGAGGATCAATGCCATTTGCAGGGAGAGGAGGAGCAATGCCATTTCCAGGGAGAGGAGGAGCAATGCCATTTTCAGGGAGAGGAGGAGCAATGCCATTTGGAGGATGGAGATGGCTTCTGTTTGGAGATCAGAGGACAATTCCTGATCTCAATGCTCCTGCTGATGGTTTGATGGCACCACATCAGTGAATTGGTGGCACTTATTGTCTGCCATACTTTTTGTTAAGGCCTACAGTAATTTAAATTATGGACAGGCCTTTTTTGATAGGCAAACAATGGCTTATATTGCCTATTTTTTGATGGCAAACAGTGGCATTCATTGCCCTTTTTGTAACTAAATTTGATGATGATGCATTTGAGTGATCTAGTTTAAGTTGGAATTAGAAGATGTAGTATTAGTTTAGTTATTTAGTTAACTGAATTCTGCTGTTGTTTTGGAGTTCGGATAAGTGATTTAGTTAACTGCATATGCAGATAAGTTGAGCTCTCTGCTGTTGATAACTGAAGAAAACTGCTGTTGATAACTGAATTTTGCCTGTTTTAAGTAAAAAAAAGCTTAAAAAAATGTTTTGGACTGAATACTTCTGTTGTTAAGTGAATACTGATATGTTCTGTAGTGAATACTGCTGTTGTTAATTGTAATGTGGCTGCTGTTGTTATCTGGTTGAACTTTGCTGCAATGCAGTAGTTAGGCACATCTGGTTGAACTACTTTGCTGCAATGCTATCTATATAATTATGCTATCTATGTTACAATGTTCTTTGCTGCAATTGTTGCTGAAATGTGGTACTATGCAATTATGCCATTCTGATGCTGTTATAGATTATGCTATGTTACAATGCCAGTGCTATCCTCCATCATGCAATAGTTCTGTAGGCCATGCATTTCACTTGGTTGCAATGCTGCTGCTGCTGCTGCAAATGTGCTTGCCATGCTGCTGTTGCTGTGCACTACTCTACATAAATTCAGTACACTGAAGATTCAGATAAGTACTAACACTGAATTTTTTGTTGTTAACTGAAAATGGCTCATTTAAATTCAGTACACTAAAGATTCAGATAAGTACTAACACTAAAAATAGTCATACAGATTTACATAAGTAGTTAACTGACACTCTAAAAATTGCACTAAACTAGAGACATTCAGATAACTAGTAGCACTAAAATGAGTCATACAGATTTGAGTTAACTAAAAGTAGTCATAAAAATAAAGTGCATTACATAATACTGGCATTACTCCAATAATTTCAGTACAACTAATTGATAACTCCAACTTAAGGCAGCAACATTACAGCAACAATGAATTAATCAAATTCCTCTAAGATCTCCTTCACCCTCCTTATCTTGCTGTTGTTCTCCTCCTTGTGCCTGAACAAATCACCAATCGTGTACTCTAATTTCTTCTTCTCCTTCTTCAGCTCATCCCTCTGTGACACCACTTTGTCCATCTCTTCTTTCATCTTGTCCATCTCTCCTTTCATCTTGTCCATCTGTTGCTTCATCTCATCCCTCTCTTTCTCTGCCTTAGCCATCAAAACCTGATGTATGCTAGTGCTAGATTTATCAGCCAGCTTCTTCTTCTCAAGCTCTTGCTCTAGGTCAGAAAGAGCAAGTCTTGCATTGCCCAACTCAGTAATTGCCTGCTCCTTGTCAGCCACCATCTTAGCAAAATCTAGTTTAAAAAACCTTAGATCTTTTTCCATCTTTTCCTTCTCTTTCACAACCCTGAAATTTTCTTCAGCATTGACTACATTTTCCCTGAGCCTTAGCTTGTTCTCATCTTCATACATGCCCCAAACCCTAGCTAAACTCATCTTCAGAGTGGCAGGCCATTCAGGGTCAATCCACTCCACAAAGTTGCATTTAGGAATTTCCTACAAATAAGAAAGAAAACAAATTTAGATAAATGAAAGAAGCTTGGGGTTCAGTTAAATTCAGTTATGTGCAGTTAGGTTCAGTTAAGTTCAGTTAAGTTCATTTGGTTCAGTTAAGTTCAGTTAGGTTCAGATAAGTTCAGTTAAGTTCATTTGGTTCAGTTAAGTTCAGTTAGGTTCAGATAAGTTCAGTTAAGTTTAGTTAAGTTTAGTTAAGTTCAGTTAGGTTTGGTTAGTTCATTTAAGTTCAGTTAGTTCATTTAAATTCAGTTAAATTTAAAAACAACATGCTGTTAACTGAAAAATCAAGTTAAGTTCAAAAACAAAATGCTGTGACAAACTCTGTAACAAATGACAGTAAGATGAAACATTCCAACAGTTTGGATTTAATTGTAGATCTAACTAACCTTTTGTGCACAAGCAAGATACCTCCTTCCACTATCAACTGATTCAAAGGACACCAACTTCTCTCACACACAACTGTGTTCACATCGAGCTGCAAGATCTGGAGCAAGGGCCCTCCACTCAGAGCAGAAAATGGTAGCAGGAGCAGGAGCCTACAACACATTCTAGTCAGCAAAATTCCCAAATCTTGCACTAAACCCTAACTGCCCCTAAACTGCCAGAGGAGTAGTGGTAGTGACGAACTAACCTCACTTGTGACAGAGTAGCCGTCCGACGAGGAGCTGGATCCTTCACTCCAAGAAACCATGACGGCGAGCTGGCGTCGCCGGCGAGCTGGACGGCGGCGAGCAGAGGAAGCAAACGAGGGAGCAGAGGGAGCAAACGAGGGAGCAGACGAGTGGAGGGGGAGCTGCCGAGTGGAGGGGGAGCAGAGGGAGAATATGCCAAGGAATATACCAACACATGTGCCACATTGTGTAGTAGTGCGGGTTGATTCGTCAGAAAGGGAGGGGGCTAAGTGAAAAACTCACGGCGCTGACCAGCCAGGCCACTTGGCATCCACTTGGCGAGTTCTGATTGACTGTGGACTAAACTTACACATCCATGACAAGTTCAGGGACCAAATAATCCACTTTTGCAACTTCAAGGACCAAACCATCACCTGACATGCAAGTTCAGGGACCTGCAGTGCTATTACCTCAAATATATATGTCCTAGCCCCATACCGCACCATTCGGATAGAGCATACAAAGATCAAGATTTTTCTTACAATATTGCTTAACAAGTGGAGTAATTTGTCTAGATTCCATGCAGATTTTTTTTCATAGAATACACTTAGCAAGTAGTTGGGGTTTGGATGGTGTCCCTTTTCGGATCTTTGATAAGCTTTTTGAACATTAATTAGTGCAAGAGGGCACACCCTAACCCCTTGGTGCAAATAGGACGTTGCCTCTAAGATTACGCCCTTTTTGTTGTTGTTGTTAGTATTGACAATGACATATGTGTCTTGTTGATTTTTATGTTGGTACATGCCCTAGGTTAAAAAAAACATAGATGACATGGTCTAAACTAGAGTGACCAGATTCACTCAACTTCCCTAGTTCGCACATAGAAAATGTATTAAAAGCTCAACATAGTTTTGATGACATTCACTTGCGCTAACCACACTACTGCGAATGAAATGCGCTCTATACACAACAGGAAATTACATTGAAAGGTTGCAAAATTAAATTGTCGGTAGCATCGATAGATGCATGTTATACCTTTTCTCAATTTGTGTAACTTTTTGAACAATGAATTAGGGGTAGTGGCCACAAGTGCGCCTAAGTCCATTAGTGCGTACAAGATGTTGCCCCCAAAACCACACCACTTTTTTGTCGAGAATTAGAGGCACACGCGTGGACATTTAGCCATTGACATACAAGTCACGTGTAATATGAAAACAATATCAGGGTTTGCATGTCATACTCAATTCCCCCTTCGTTCTCGGATATCACTAGCAAAAAGTATATAATGCCGAACAAGTGGGTCTAAGTCCATTAGTACATCAAGATTGCATGTCTGATGGATTTGGTCTTCGCCGCCACCCACGTTTGTGTCGCGACAGTCATCTGGTGTAGCGGGGCTTCCTAGTTGTGAATCCAAATCTCTTCATCCACAAAAATCGGCCCCAAATGCATTCCAACCAATTTTACATGTCTTGCTGACTTGGCATGCCCGGTAGCCATGAGAAAGATATGGTGCAAGCCCACCACAAAAAATCCACATTCCGTGGACAAGAGCACCCACAAATGGAGAGATTCTGATCACAGGTTGCAACCAATATCATGAGATCTTCTGCAACATGGAGAGATGAATGAAGTTGACAAGGACACTTGGTCTACTTGTCTTTTAGTCTGAAATGTTGACAAGATGCATACAATGCTGCAAAAAGAGCCCTTTGTTTTGAACTTAAGCACTAGCCTGGAACTTTTATCTCTCACCAACACGAACACACTTGTATGTTGTACTTGGTGTTGTCTGAAAGAAAATAGATGTGTAAATGGGTACTGAACAATACACACACTCTTCTAGGACATTTGATCTGAAAATCAACTTTTGGTGGGTGTGAAGCTATATATGCAATTCCACACTTTACAAAATCAAATCTGTTACCAATCTTTATGCACAAATATTGGTCACATATTTATTATGTGTGCCCCGTAGTGGGTGTATGCTTCTAGTGCCACACCAGGGGGAGCCTTGGTAGAAACTTTATGAGATTCATTTGGTTCTGCACTTGCTAGGCGTGTAGGTGGTGTATGTAATTTTCTTCGTACTGACGAGTTATTCTGTCTCAATAAAAGTAGGTTACATTTTGAATCTTGTACATTTACCAATGAGAAAATTTTACTGCTAAATTTGTATAAACATTTAATAAGAATGTAAAATACATTCTACTCCATCCATTTCTAAATATAAGTCTTTTTAGAGATTTCAATATGGACGAAACAAAATGAGTGAATCTACACTTTAAAATATGTCTATATACATCCATATGTAGTCTGTATTGAAATCTCTAGAAAGACTTATATTTAGAAACGGAGGGACTATAATCATTTTTCATAAAAAAAATAGTTATCAACCACTCTCTAACAACTTCACCAATGGTTGTTAAAAGATAGTGAATTCTGACTACATTTTTCTAGAACATACTTCATCTGTCTCGGTTTACAAGACCTCCTCGATTCTTACCTAAAGTTTGATTGATAAATTACAAACAAAGTATATGTCACAAAAAATGCATCATTAGAAGAACCCCGAATATCCAACGAATGTCAGATTTTTAGTCATGACAAAACGAACGTTTTCCATAGCTAATTATGTTCGTTGAGGATGGTTGCTTGCAAACTAAACTTGTCATCATCACGCCAATATGAATTGCCATGAAAAATATCAGATTTGCCATGCCTATAAATCTGACGTTAGATTTTTAGCGTTTCCGCATTAGAAATTTTAATATACGTTAATGGTATATAACTCACAATTTGTTATTCATTTTTTTCAGTCAATTTAGGTCAAAACTAGAGGGGGTCAATAAATCCGGTGGAGCAAGCAATGTATTTTGAAACGGAGCCAGTAAATTCCCATAGAAACACACACTGTGGTCCCCACACAAAAGATCTAAATTTTGTGGACAGGAGCACGCCGGAGCGGATTCTGGCCACTTGGCTTGCAAGTAGGCTCCTGAGATCTTTTTTTGCGCGGAGAAGTGAAACACATGGACAGCGCCGCCGAGACAGCGACTCCCCGTCCCCTCCACCGCCGCTATAAACCCTCCCCCCTCGCCGCCTCCATCTCCACCATCGTTCTTGCCCCCAAGCTTCATTTTTGCGATCCACTTGCTCCCAGTTCCCGGTGTAGTAATTCTTTGCCCTTGTGAGTAGTACTGCTATCAATCAAGGGTGGGAAACAGAGCTGCTATTTAGAGAATGGAGTGCAGCGGCGACGAGGTGGTGGAGCTGAGCTGTGCCCGCGCCGGCGGAGACCCCGGGGAGTACGCCGCGGTGCTGAAGAGGAAGCTGCAACTGTACTGCGCCGCCGTGGCCAAGACCATGGTATGCTCAATTCCTTTCCTTTCTGGTCTGACTGAGTTTTAGGTCGATCTGGAGCGTTTCATAAAGCTCTACCAATTCCACCGCAGATCCCTCTTAGAGGAGTTGTCCGGCAATTTTTTGTTTACAAGAAAACACCGCACGGATCTGCTTCAGTATTATCAGTTCTGATGAACAGCCTGACCAGTACAATTGCCTTACTGGCCGAATTGCTGCCATACTAATGCGCTAAGATTTGTTACTATTACAATTTACATGAAAATGGTAGTACCAGCTGAGTATCCTTTTCTGACCAGGAACCCTCGCGAAACAAAAAGTGGTAATGATGTGCCTTTTATTCCTGAATGAAGGCGAGGGGAGAGGAATCCTGGTTTCCTTGGTTCTTAGGGGAATCTTGGTGCATAGGATAGGATCGCAGTTGGTTTTAGTGTGACATACTGACATGTGACATGTAACATGTTTCTAGGAGGGTAGCTGACTTGTTTCAACCACATATACAGATGATGAGTATATTCTGATGGAATATGGTCGGCCATAGATGACTATATACTTAAATGATTTGATGTTGTCGGAGAGTCTGAAACAATTGGGTTCTCCAATCTTTTCATGTCTGATATGAAAAAGTATGCTCTGATATTTTTCCTGAGAGTGACACGTAAGCACGTAACGACATAATTCTTTGCTTTAATCCTCCTACACCATTCAATTCACACTTTGTGCCTGTTAATAGCCGAGTGTAGATGAGTGGCTGAATCAATCGTCCCTAGTTTCTACCATTTCATATCTCACATCAGTATTTCTCTTATCCACATTTACCCATTGGTTCAATTGAAACTTACGGTTTATTTATAATCGGTAACCGTTCGGGCAATATGTGTGATTTTGCATTGCTCAACAATCAAACTAGATTTTGCAGTGTGCTCTGGCAAATGCCATCTAAGTGTGATGTCCATGAGCTAATTTTTCCTGTAATTTGATTTCAGGAAGCTAAACCTCAAGAATCTTCTTTGAACTGCCTCAATTCACAAGCTTCAGACACTTCGCCATTGGTTTCTCAAGCTTCTTTTGATTGTATGTATGAACGAACTTCGATATTCACATTCATTTAAGTCCAAGTAACTTCGCAACAGGAAGTAATCAAAAGGCAGTAATTGACAAAGTACAGTTTAGGTTGACAGTATTCTGCAGTTCTGTTAGAGTGAATGTTATATATCAAATCCACCTCTGAACATTAGGTGTCCTTTTATTTGGTGCTCTCTGGCTTCTAGCACTCTGAATCAGCAGAAAGAGGCAAATGTCGCCAGTAGTTTCTGTAGAATAGGTTAACTGTTGTCCAGAGAATCCATCAAAATGGGGAGAAATTTTCACTCTGGCTTTGGCAATATGGTGCTATGTTGACATGTCTGGAGAAAAGGGCTAAAATACATATAATATTGTTGAGATCAAATACGTAAAAGATGATAAATGGATATTTTGATCCTGTTTCATCGATGCTGAATACTGGCAGTTGCATCAGAGAAGCATTCTTGTTGACACCAGTTTGCATTCTGACCTTGTCTAGAGTGTAGACATATTTTCACATCATAGTATCTGTTTTAGAAGAGCACCTACAAGCCTGATACCGGACTAGGCATTTTTTGTAGCATTAGAACTTCTAACTCTTGTGTGCTATCCTCATTAAGCCTTTTTGTTCTTTACTTCTATCCATAGGTGACGGTACTGTTGTTCAAGGAAAGCCAGCTAATAGTTGTACATCAAAGGAGCAGTCAGATGATGACGATGGGGATCTCGAGGAAAATACAGACCCTGCCAGTGCCAAGCGCGTGAAGAGGTACTGCAGACTTTTTCTCATCACCATTATCTTCAACATGCAGAACAAAGCTTTAATCATTATAAGTTTCTAATGGTATCATGCCAACATTATGTTCTGCTGTCACCAGAAATTGTCATCCAGAAATATCTGCTTTCACTTTTTAGCAATGTTCAGTTATCTAGTTGGAAACAAATATTTGATAGTAATGGGGCAATAAATTAGTTTATCTTGCAAGGATATACTATATCTCAATCTCTTTCCTTGCCCTGCCAGTTGAATGGTTCAGGACAGGTGAAAGGGCAGAGGTTACCATAGAGGATCCAATCCCTTCAAACATATATGCTCATGTCTTTTCATATTGGTACCAGATTATTTTTTAAACACCCAACATATTTCACAATAAAAACTAGAAATGGCCTTGTTTTCTAAATTTAAACCATTCTCACCAAAGTCCCAAATAGCAGGAGGCTGTAGTTTCGCACTTGGTTATTTTCAAGTAAATTCCTTACCAATGTGCCATGTTGGAAAACTAGTACAATGTTTGCCATGCTGAATTTTCTCTGTTTTAATTCTATGATCAGGATGCTGTCAAATCGAGAATCTGCCAGGAGGTCAAGGAAAAGGAAGCAAGCCCACCAAAATGATATAGAATCACAGGTTTGAAATTGTGACTAACGATGTTTGAAACTCAACTGAAGTTAAGCCGGCCATGCTAATTACTGCACTATCATCTAGGTTACCCAGTTAAGAGCTGAGAATGCATCTTTGCTAAAGCGCCTGACTGACATGACTCAGAAATACAAGGAAGCTTCCCTTGGCAACAGGAATCTTACAGTTGATATTGAGACTATGAGGAGAAAGGTATATCCTTTTCTTGATAACTCTTAACTGTATCCTGCAACCTGCTGTAACTATTTGAAGGGCCGTGCTAGTGAATCTGTTGATTATAGCCATGGCATAATATTGTGCATCATATGTGCCATTACTAGTTACTTTTTTAGGCTCTGCACATACCATGGTTGATGTGCTTTCTTTTCTTTGGAGAACCCATGCATAAAGCGATCTGGGATTTGACATTCCTTGTTTAGCATCATTTGTAACTTCCTATTCCTAACTGTACTATTAAAGATTACATTGCCATTCTGGGTTTGAGTTTGCCATTCTCATAAGGAGGCAGGCAGGTACTATTCTCTTCCATTAGTGAACAAGGAGTAGTTTAGTTCTATGTTTCACTCTCCTATTCTTTTTATTTTTTTGGTGTCAAGAATAACAATGTTTTCTTACAGGTGTGGGTGTTGTAAAAACGAAACAAAATATAAAAAAGCGCTCATACCATGTTGCAATGCTCAGAGAGTGTGTCTCATTAAGCCTGTGGTTTTGGTCCTTATGGGAGGGTGTTCTATCTCATACCGCACCTGAGGAGTCCAAACAGGCACAATCATACATACATTTGTTAATGCTTGTGTGTGAGTACATGCCAAACTCTGTATTTATGTCTTGGTAAAGGTGTTTCTAGAACATCCATTTTACAGCCATTACTTGTTGTCTTTTCTCTGCAAAACACCAGGCGTATTTCAATATTGTATTCACAAACATGTATATACAGAACTTATGTTTTTTAAAACAGACGTATGTCACCCCTATGTGTATAAACTGTTTTTTTTCTTTCCAAAACGTTGGCAGTAGCTTATACTTAGAATCTACCAAAATAGTCTAGATGAGGTGCTATGTGTATAAACTGTTTTTTTTCCTTTCCAAAACGTTGGCAGTAGCCAATACTTCGATTCTACAAAAAATAGTCTAGTTGAGGTGCTAATGAGATACAGCTTGCTTTATATTATCTGAAACAGGGTCTATAAACAAAATGTAACTAGTGCCATATTTTTCTTTTCTTTTCTATGCTAACAAAGTACTTGTGTTCAGGTGAATATAGCTGAAGAAGCTGTCAGGAGAGTAACTGGAGCAAGCTTGATGTTCTCCACTACATCAAACAACGTGCCCTTGGCTTCATGTGTATCTGTTGCAGCTTCTGCTGATGCTGTTCCCACTGAGGAAAACATGAGCCATTTCCTCCAGGGTTTACTTGAAGACGATCTGATCAAACATGACCTCCCAGAGGTAGCAACCCCTTTGCCCAATGGGGAAGAGATGACCTCAAGGCCAGCCTCTTTGCGACGCGTCGCGAGCCTGGAGAACCTGCAGAAGAGGATCCATAGAGATTCAGTGCACTCTGAGGACATGTCGATTTTCCCGGACCATGAAGTCCCTGCCAATGCTCAGTAACTGGATTGTGTAATTCTCCAGTGGGCTAAGTTTTGTCGTAAAGTATGGAGGCTGTGGCGTCCGTGTATATCTGGATGCTGAACTTTGTGTATACTATTTTGAAGGTAAATAACCTGCACTTCAGTCTTCTTATCCTGCTTCTTCGGGCTTCTCAGCCTTGTGAATATCGTGCACAAGCAGATAACTGTACTGCACATGTCAGTGATGAGCCTGAACTGTGTTTTCCATTTGGTGAACTTTGTGATGGTACTGAGGAATTGTGCCTAAATTTTGAGAGGGCTGTTGAACTCTCTCACTGAACTCATTATATATGGGGAACTATTTGATCAGATCATGCCATAATTTTATGACAAATACAGTGATTTTTGGTGCTATAATTTCAGTTTGCACACCAAGCAAACATAACAACAACAAATCAGAAACTGAAAGTCGATTTGTATTATGGCATACAGCACTGTATTTCAATTACCTTCAAAATAGTATACATGTTGAAGTCCAGCGAGAGCCCAATAAATTTTGGTGTGCAAACTGAAAGTCGATTTGAGTTACGGCATACAGCACTGTATTACAATTACCAAAATGCTCTTAAGTTTTGTGTAATTTTAGTCCAAGTTGGCCCATGGGCCTTAAGAAGTGAGAAACACCTTGTTGTTCTCCACTACATCAGATGTATGATCCTGCTTCTCAGCCTTGTGAATATCACGCATAAGCAGATAACTGTATTGGACATGTCAATGATGAGCAAAACTGTGTTTTCCATTCGGTTACCTTTGTGATGGTACTGAGGAATTGTGCCTAAATTTTGAAAGGGCTGTTCAACTCTCACTGGACTCTCATTATATATAGGGAACTATTTAATCAGACCGTGCCGTAATTTTACGACAAATACAATGATTTTTGTGCCATATTTTCAGTTTGCACACCAAACCAACATAACAAAAACAAATCAGAAACTGAAAGTCTATTTGTATTATGGCATACAACACTATATTTCAATTACCTTCTAAATAGTATACATGTTGAAGTCCAGTGAGAGCCCAGTAAATTTTGGTGTGCAAACTGAAAGTGGATTTGTATTATGGCATGAAGTACTGTGTTTCAATTACCAAAATGCTCAAAGTTTTGTGTAATTTTAGTCCAAGTCGGCCCATGGGCCTTAAGAAGTGAGAAACACCGCGGCGCATGGAGAAGAGAATTTTGTTTCCCTTTTTCAATGTTCTTTCCTGAAATTCTTCTCTGAAAACGGGGATGAATGGCTAATGGTCATAGCCCGTGTCAACGATTCCATTCTCTCGTACAGCTATCCTAAACAGATGGTAAACTGATCTAGGCAGGATATAAAGAAGATGGCGTAAAATAGTATCTCTTTTTAACATTGACATAAAGCTTGTTTCGGTAAATATCCCATGAGAACCATGATGTGTGGGACTGTTCTTCTGTGATTTTGACAAGTTGTCTTTGCACTTTTTGGAGCATAGGGGGGGATAACTTATTCTTCTGTACTTCTAATGGAAAGTTAGGAGGATGACCAAGTGGATACACTAGTTAATTGAAGAGATAATGGTAGCAAAGCGCACCGTGTTTTGGATAAAACATGTTGCCTTGATCTTGGGCAGAACTCCTTGTTGCTATGTCCGGGGACTTGATATGTGTATTCACATGCTTATCCATAGTCCTTTGCATCACACATCTTACTGAAAAAGGCCCCTGATTAGATAAAAATGCTACTCCCTCAGTCTAGATACATCCGTTTGAGCGACAAGTAATATGGATTGGAGGGAGTAACACTCTTTTTCTTCAGTTTTTTAAACATATTTATACAAAAATGAATTGTCAGAGTTTCATGGTGAAGGCCATGTCCATATCTAACTGTCATCTGCTTAGAAAAAGAGAAGGTTCAACACATCGCTGGTGGACACGCCGAGAAGATATGCACCCAAAAGATAAGAACACCTAACTTATCTGCAGATTAAGGGTATGCACTTGGCCTGTTTAAAGCTTTGAGCTTTGATTTTATCTCACAGAAACCCTTTCTATAAGTCATGAAGACGTGGACCAAAAGACTAAGAAACTGTACAATCTATTGATTGACTGAAAAACTCAAGCTGAGTAACTTGCTTGATCACCTGATTCCAGTATGCTATATGTCTTGCCCGAAAAGATTGTTCTGATTCAGACCAGCACTTCTTGTCTTGCATATTTCTCGCACGTCGTTTACTTTGCTTACAGCTCTCCTCCTCCTGTATTGTGACCAGACAGGTGCATTCAAATACTGATTTCCTTTTCACCGCTTTATGGGGCGAGGTTACAATGGATAGCCAACTTAGATCACACAAAAAGTAAGCATCTTGTATGTATGTGCGACTGAGTGTCTTGATTCTCGAACCAATGACGAGGTGAGCTGAATTTCTGAGCTACCTCGTTTGTCAGTACTGGTTGTTCCATTCCCTCATGTCCAGGTCAGGTCACATTAGTTTTGCACAAAGAACTGGCAAATTGCATCTCCTGAGAGTAACAGCTTTGGCAATTTGCAGGTTGCAACACCATTTTCTAGATGTAAAGTGGTTCCCCTGCCCCATTGAGCATAGCAAAGCAACTTAGTGCCTGACACGAAACACGAATGAAAGCAGAGTGCTTCCTAGAGAAGTAGTAACAGGCAAGAAATTTCAGTGAGAAGCAGAGTTCAGTGGGTTGAACTTCATTCAGGGGAGCAGGTGATCACTCTGACATGACTAGTGACACCAAGCATGGTTATCTTTTCTTCATCGGCGAATTAGCTCTGACATTGTTGCATCATATCACACGATGTAGAGACCGGGAGGATAATCTTTCCATTGTGTCAAAAAAGGGGGAAAACCCTGAGACAATTTTCTGTGGTGTCTATGCTCTTACAAGAGAAACCTGCATTGCTGCTCTGAAGAAAATAGCTCCCACTGATAGCTGCTAGCTGCAAACTAAGGAACCAATCAATCACCTGTTGCTTTACAGAGTGTGCACAAATATCTTCCAACAAGGCCTCCTTATCAGTTGATGCGGCAGGTTGTTTCTAGCTATCTTATACCTTCACTTGATTGAGAGTTGATGCTACTGACATCTACTCCGCACCTATATCTATCTATCTATGGTCGCATTCGCTCCGAACATATCATGGCGAATCGACGATGCCGAGAGCCCTGGCAGCTGTTCATAGTCCTGGGAAACAACCAACGGTTGCCATGGCCGCAGGCCTCCCTCTCACTTTATTCAGGATAACATATCCTTCAGAAAGTTAATTCACCAGAAATGAAGCTCCCAGAGCCATTGATAGGGACACTCTACTTCTCAGCATGTATTTATTTTTCTCCGCGCACTTATCTCATTCAAATTCAAGAAAAATATTTCTTGGAAAATAATAGGATAGAGACATAGAGGTTGAGTTGCTGGGCTAAAAAATGGCAACTAGTCTGCTCTGCTATGAACATAACAGAGCAGACAGGAGCCCTGGTTCGACGGATCTGAGGCTGAAACACGAGCTATCATTTCTGTGCTAGCAGGCCAGCCACAGGTGAGCCAAACATGTCACTGCTTCTGTGTCTGTCTGTTACTACAGTTTCGTTATCTTGATAGCACTAATCAAAGCAAAAGGTGCGTGTATCATTGTACATTCACTCATTTGTCAAATTCTATAATGATAAACATAACAATTCAGATACCATAAATAGATGTCTCTTGGTGTTGTGAAAAATGCTCGAGTGTGCTGATTATTCAGGGGTAGCGGCTAAAACTGTCGCGCGAGTGCTGTCAATGTTGTGAAATGATTAAGAGGCTGTCTAATCAGAGTAATTAGAAATGCCTGATTTTGACCGCGGTCTTGTTAATTAGAGTAGAAACTTCTTTTTACAAGTATTTTGTTAGTTAGTAATATTGTGCCTTTTACTAAACAAAAACGAGGTATGGCATATACATGAAGTATAAACTGTATAATAGTATTTTTTTAGAGTTACTATTTACCAGAATTTTGGTGAACATCATGCCTTTCATTTTTTTAAACTTGATCAGTTGCCTTCCAGTTAACTGATACGCAAAAGGCATAGTAGTATATCAAGAGCACACACTTATGGGCTAAATTCTGATTATTCGTCGGTTATTGTGGGCTAACTTCTCATTGATCTACAGTGTGCTGCTTACAGAGCTGAACATACATAGAACTTTGTTTCAATCTCTTCGATCTTTTGCACCGTCTTTACTTGCTCAACACATTCAGATTGTTGCCAAAAAACTTACCCTATCTTTTCTTGTATACAAATGGAACTTACATATAGCAGTGTACAGTGAAATATTCAAAACAGAAAACAAGTAAAAAAACAAACAAGCTAGATTCACATATATTGACATTTTAGAGTACCTTTTTACACCTCCATTAACTAGCTAAGCTGCAAAATAACTTCTTCTGAATAAGAAAGTTACTGAACTTGTTCCAAATCTTCACAGCTATGCCAAGCTCTTACTACATCCCCTAGCTCCACCCTCAACTGGTCCCAACCAAACACTTGAACCTCGCCGTCGCCGTCGTCCATCTCCAGCCGCATCTCGACGAGCATTAGTGGCGGCACCAGCTCCGAAATCTCCACTGATATTGCCGGCCTCCCTGCTGGAGGACGGCGCTGGCACCCCACTCCTTTCTTCCCCACCACGACGTACCCGAGCTTCCCGCTCGCCCGGCTGAGCTGCTCCAGCGTCTGCTCCGGCGACGCTGTCGTCATGAACCGCTTCTCCCTGCTCTTGCTCCCGCCGAACAGCCCGGACAGGTCGAGCCCTTGCGACATGGATATGATGTCGAATGCGTTCACCGCCGGCGCCCGGAACGCCAGCGCGCGCTCTGGCTGGCCGTCAAGGAGGCCGTCGAGCTGCGAGTCGAGGCTGAGGGAGCGCTTGACGAACCATGGGTGCGTCGCCGCCAGAGCCTCCACGGAGACGCGGGTCGCCGGGTTCGGGTCGAGCAGGCGGTGCACCAGGCGGCGCGCCGGCGGGGACACCCAAGGCGGGACCTCGTACTCACGGCGGTGCGCCTTCCGGCACATATCAGGAATGTTCGCGTCGTCGAAGGGCAGGCGTCCGGCGAGGAGGACGAAGAGCATGACGCCGCAGGACCACGCGTCGGCCTTGGCGCCGTCGTATGATGTGTGGCGGAGCACCTCCGGCGCGGCATAGGCCGGCGTGCCGCAGGCGGTGTGGAGGCGGCCGTCGTCCCGGAGCGTGTCTGGGAGCGCCGATAGGCCGAAGTCGGACACCTTAAGGTTGCCGGCGCTGTCGAGGAGGACGTTCTGCGGCTTGACGTCGCGGTGCGTCACGCCGCGCGCGTGGCAGTGGGCGAGCGCGGCCGTGAGCTGCACGAACACGCGCCGCGCGGCCTTCTCCGAAAAGCGGCGGTTTGGCAGAGCGGCGAGCATGGACTGGAGGTCGCCGCGGGGGGCTAGCTCCATGACGAGGTAGATCCTGGAGCGGGTGGCGAGCACCTCGTGGAGGCGGAGCACGCCCGGGTGGCGAAGCCGGCGCATGGCCACCACCTCCCGGAGCACGCGAGGCGCCATGCCCTCCATATCCATCACCTCCGCCTTGTCGATCACCTTCACTGCCACTGGCTCACCGCCAGTGAGCGGGTGCGCGAGGTAGACCTTGGCGAACGTGCCGCGGCCGAGCAGTCGCCCGAGCTCGTACTTGCCCAGCAGTGGCGTGCTCTTGCTCGTCTTGCTCTTGCCGTTCATGGCGACTGCGTACGACCACTGACGACGTTCGTACCTACGTGCTGCTAGCTAGAAATCCAAAAGCACCTCAGCTCCTCAAGGTTAGAGATGCCACCGTGTACGTAGCATTAGGTGGTGGTGTTGGCTTTTTATATGGCTGAGTTGGCTGGCTGTGCAATTGTTTAGTTGTTAACTAGGGTTTAGGGCTTTCGTTACCCATGGTTAGTGCTAACTTCAACAACGTGGGTTGGTATATTATCTTCTCTTTTGTATATATAAGGTCCTTTTACACCATTATTAATACGCAGTAGTTTTCTTTGAATATATGTACTGTGAGGCAATGGTCCCATAATCTTTTATTAATAATTAACAAACAGGGAACATGAGGTTAAAAAAAAGCACTGTTACAAACAGAAAGAGCAAAGGAAAAGAAAGTGTACACCTACCTATGGTTCAAGATGGCAATGGGGACGAAAACCATCAGGTTTTGCCTTCCCAAACCCATCCCCGCAAGAAAATCATAAAACCGTCCCCGTTCCCGTTCCCATCACCGTACGCGGGGCTAGTTTTCCGCCCGTCCTCTAAACCCATCGGGTTTCGGGGAACCCACCGGGAACCCACGAGAAAATCAAAATATTTAAACAAACATAGTGGCGACAAAGAATAACATTTCAGCGGCATAACTTGAGCAAATTTCAACAAAAAACAATAGTGGATGGTTCAACAGCTATATAGAGTGTATTTCAGCAGCACGATACCACATTTCAGCAACAAAGATGATCAGATTTGAGTCATACATGGTTCAACAAGATGTCCAATTACACAAGTTCTAAAATAGAATTCTTGGTTCACAAATGTAGTTCCGCGGGTATTGCCGGGTTTCGGACTCGGGGACTACCGAAATGGGTGTAGACCCACGAAACGTGTCGGGTTGTATAATGTGCCCAAAAACAGCCCCGCAGGGATGAAAAGATACCCATCCCCATCCCCCAATAGGGTAAAAACCCACGCGGACGCGGGTTTTGGGGCCCCATTGCCATCTTGACCTATGGTAAGTTGGCTATCCACATTAGAGCATCTACAGCCAGACTCAGCAAATCAGGCTCCTCAAATGCCTGCGGACGTGCTCGTCCGCAGGCAATGACCGGGCACTCCCTATGTCCGTGTCTCCACACCCAAATATCTCATATTCAGTCCCCTGTTTTCATACTAAATCATGCAATGTTGATAAATACTATGTAAATCATGAGCGGACATACAAATGCACAATTGGTTCATCAAAAGATCACAGCCGGATCATCGAAAGATAGCCAAAGTTCACATAATATACATAATACGCCAGACAAGTTCAAACTACAACTGAAAACTTGAAATCAAGATGGATCTTCACCACTTCCTCGCTGGCCCTTTGCCCTTCCGGTCGTAGGCGCAGCTGTAGGAGTCCGAGGTAGGAGGTGGGTCCACGTCGAAGCCGTCGGACCCGTCGAAGGAGGAGGAATCGGAGATGACGATGAAACCTTGCAAGCGCCAGACAAGTGGTCTTGTTGGCGCTTGAGCTTTGCCTCCTTTGCTGCCTCCCTCGCTGCCTCCGTCGCCTCCCCCTCGGATTGCTCAATGCCGAGCCGGAGCTGCTTGGCCTTGAGCCTCCGGAGCCCTTGAGCCTTCGACTCTGCCTCAGTCAGTGACCGGCAGCACAACCACTTGATGACCCACAAGTATAGGGGATCAATCATAGTCCTTTGGATAAGTAAGAGTGTCGAACCAAACGAGGAGTAGAAGGAAATGACAAGTGGTTTTCAGCAAGGTAATTTCTACAAGCACTGAAATTTTCGGCAACAGGTAGTTTGATAGCAAGATAATTTGTAATAAGTAACAACAGTAACAATAAGTGCATCAATGTAGCCTAATCCTTTTGATGACAAAGGACAGGCCGGAACGGTCTTAGATAATAAGTAAAGTGTTCTTGAGGGCACACAGGAATTTCATCTAGTCACTTTCATCATGTTGGTTTGATTCGCGCGCGTTCGCTACTTTGATAATTTGGTATGTGGGTGAACCGGTGCTTGGGTGTTGTTCTTACTTGAACAAGCCTCCCACTTATGATTAACCCCCTCGCAAGCATCCGCAACTACGAAAGAAGTATTAAGATAAAATCTAGCCATAGCATTAAACATATGGATCCAAATCAGCCCCTTACGGAATAGCGCATAAACTAGGGTTTAAGCTTCTGTCACTCTAGCAACCCATCATCTAATAACTACTCCACAATGCATTCCCTTAGGCCCAAAGATGGTGAAGTGTCATGTAGTTGAAGTTCACATAACACCACTAAGGGAATCACAACAAACATATCATCAAAATATCGAGCAAATATCAAATTCACATCATTACTTGCAAGATGACTTCTCCCGTGGCCTCAAGAACAAAGGCAGCCACTCACATATAATATTCATGCTCAAGATCAGAGGGATATTAAATAGCATAATGGATCTGAACATATAATCTTCCACCAAATAAACCATATATATAGCATCAACTACAAGATGTAATCAACACTACCAGTCACCCACAGGTACCAATGTGAGGTTCCGGCACAAAGACTGAACACAAGAGATGAACTAGGGCTTGTGATGAGATGGTGTTATTGAAGATGTAATGAAGATTGTCCTCCCGAAGATGAGAGGGTTGTTGGTGATGACGATGGTTTCGATTTCCCCCTCCGGGAAGGAAGTTCCCCCGACGGAATCGCTCCGCCGGAGGGCAAAAGTGCTCCTGCCCAAGTTCTGCCTCGAGACGGCGGCGCTCCGTACCGAAAGTCCTCTCCTTATTTTTTCTAGGTCAAAAGACATTATGTACCAGAAGATGGGCACCGGAGGTGGGTCAAGGGGCCTACTACCCACCAGGGCACGCCTGGAGGGGCTGGCGCGCCCTGGTGCCTTGTGGCCACTTGGCAGCCCCCTCTGGTAGTTCTTTTCACCAATATTTATTATATATTCCGAAATAATTCTCGGTAAAATTTCAACTCATTTGGAGATGTGAAGAATAGGTATCCGTGGCATAGTTTTTTCAGGTCAAGAATTCCAGCTGCCGGTATTCTCCCTCTTTGTGTAAACCTTGCATAATATGATAGAAAAGGCATTAGAATTACTCCATGAAGTGTTATAAAGTATAAAAACACTATAAACAATAGTAAGAAAACAAGATGCAAAATGGACGTATCAACTCCCCCAAGCTTAGACCTTGCTTGTCCTCAAGCGAAAGCCAATATCGAAAATCATGTCCACGTGTTTAGGAAGAGAGGTGTCGATAAAAACGAAATGCGTACATAGTAGCGTCATGCATATTATTATAACATCAACAAACTTTATCATATAGCTTCTCATGAACAAGTAACAATTCATCACAACATCGAAGTAGAAAACATAAACTTTATTGAAAACTAACAAACTATGTTCTCAGTCAACTTTGCAACTACAATTCATTATATTTTCAGGAAGGGTCTCGTATCAAAGCCTTTTGGAAAGTCCACATACTCAACCAGCATTTAATCTCCTATGATTGCTAACACTCACAACATATATATGAGCAAAAAGTTTCAACCGGACACATAGAAAGATAGGGGCTTATAGTTTCGCCTCCCAACTTATTCACCTCAAGGGTGATGTCAACAATAATAACTCATGCTCACTCATATCCAATTGGGTATATGTGCCTAGATCTTTTCCCACCACCCAAAGAGAAAAATAAAAAGGAATAGAGAAAAATACTTTGACTCTTGCATAAAAAGTAAATACATAAAAGTAAAAGATAGGCCCTTCGCAGAGGGAAGCAGAGGTTGTCATGCGCTTTTTGGTTTTGTATGCACAATCTCTTAATGCAAAAGAATGTCATGTTATATTGCCCCTTATGATAGCAACTTTTATTATGCAGTCCGTCGCTTTTATTACTTTGCCATCACAAGTTCGTACAACGCTTATTTTCCCTTACACTGAAGGATCAAACACATTTAGGAGCAATTTTTATTGCCTTTTTGCACCGGTGACAACTTACTTGAAGGATCTTACTCAATCCATAGGCAGGTATGGTGGACTCTCAAAACATGGATTTGGGTTTAAGGGTTTTGGATGCACAAGTAGTATCTCTACTTAGTGCGGATTTTTGGCTAGCAAAGATAATGAGCAAGCACCACATGTTGAAGGATCTATGACAATATAACTTCTATGTGAATACGAACAAACATAAATCATTGCGTTGTCTTCCTTGTCCAACGTCAACAATTTGGCCTAAGATATTTAATGGGGGCTCACAATCATAAAAGATGTCCAAGATAGTGTATTTGCATGTGAATCTTCTCTTCACTTATTAATTCTTTCATGAATTGCATCATTGACCAATGCTATGTTTGTCAACTTTTAATAAATTTTACCACTTATACTTTTCCTTATGTGACGTCATTACTTACCATAAGATTAGCATATGATCTTTTTTATTATTTTCTTTATTTTGATTGGAACAGAAAAGTAAAGACGCAAAAACTCAAACTAAACTTTATTATATAACTCTCACTCGATTACATAGATAGATAGATCATGGAACTAGCACTTGAAAATAGATCATACAAAACTTTTATTCAACTAAATCACGAAATAGCTAAGGATCGAACTAAGATAGGTAAAGGTAATAGAAGTGATGGTGATACGATACCGGGGCATCTCCCCCAAGCTTGGCACAAGCCAAGGGGAGTGCCCACCCCTGATACGTCCATTTTGCATCATGATTTCCTGCTGTTATTTATAATGTTTTTATGCATAATAAAGTTTTATGGAGTAATTGTAATGCCTTTTATCTCTTAATATGCAAGGTTTACACAAAGAGGGAGAATGCCCGCAGCTGGAATTCTGGACTTGAAAAAGCTAAGTCAGAGTTACCTATTCTGCACAACTCCAAATAAGCTGAAACTTCACGGAGAATTATTTTGGAATATATGAAATATACTGGAGCAAATAACTACCGGAGGGGGCCACCTGGTGACCACAAGACACGAGGGTGCGCCAGCTCCCCCAGGCGCGCCCTGGTGGGTTGTGGTCAGCCCAGCCCACCTCCGGTTCCCATCTTCTGGTATATAAGTCATTTTGACCTAGAAAAAAATAAGGTGAAGACTTTCGGGACGGAGCGCCGACGTATCGAGACGGAACTTGGGCAGGAGCACCTTTGCCCTCCGGTGGAGCGATTCTGCCGGGGGAACTTCCCTCCTGGAGGGGGAAATCGAAGCCATCATCATCACCATCAACCCTCTCATCTTTGGAAGGCCAATCTCTATCAACATCTTCAACAACACCATCTTCTCTCAAACCCTAGTTCATCTTTTGTGTTTAATCTTTGTACCGGAACCTCAGATTGGTACCTATGGGTGACTAGTAGTGTTGATTACATATTTTAGTTGATTACTACATGGTTTATTTGGTGGGAGATTATATGTTCAGATCCATTATGCTATTTAATACACCTCTGATATTGAGCATGAATATCATTTGTGAGTAGTTCCTCTAGTTCTTGAGGTCACGGGAGAAGTCATGTTGCAAGTAATCATGTGAACTTGATGTGTTTGATATTTTGATGATATGTATGTTGTGATTCCCTTAGTGGTGTCATGTTGATGACCCACAAGTATAGGGGATCTATCGTAGTCCTTTCGATAAGTAAGAGTGTCGAACCCAACGAGGAGTAGAAGGAAATGATAAGCAGTTTTTAGTAAGGTATTCTCTGCAAGCACTGAAATTATCGGTAACAGATAGTTTTGTGATAAGGTAATTTGTAATGGGTAACAAGTAACAAAAGTAAACAAGGTGCAGAAAGGTGGCCCAATCCTTTTTGTAGAAAAGGATAAGCCTGGACAAACTCTTATATAAAGGAAAACGCTCCCGAGGACACATGGGAATTATCGTCAAGCTAGTTTTCATCATGCTCATATGATTCGCGTTCGTTACTTTGATAATTTGATATGTGGGTGGACCGGTGCTTGGGTACTGCCCTTAATTGTACAAGCACCCCACTTATGATTAACCCCCTTCGCAAGCATCCGCAACTATGAAAGAAGAATTAAGGTAAACCTAACCATAGCATGAAACATATGGATCCAAATCAGCCCCTTACGAAGCAACACATAAACTAGGGTTTAAGCTTCTATCACTCTAGCAACCCATCATCTACTTGTTACTTCCCAATGCCTTCCCCTAGGCCCAAACAATGGTGAAGTGTCATGTAGTCGATGTTCACATAACACCACTAGAGGAAAGACAACATACATCTCATCAAAATATCGAATGAATACCAAATTCACATGACTACTTATAGCAAGACTTCTCCCATGTCCTTAGGCACAAACGTAACTACTCACAAATCATATTCATGTTCATAATCAGAGGGGTATTAATATGCATAAAGGATTTGAACATATAATCTTCCACCGAATAAACCAACTAGCATCAAGTACAAGGAGTAATCAACACTACTAGCAACCCACATGTACCAATCTAAGGTTTTGAGACAAAGATCGGATACAAGAGATGAACTAGGATTTGAGAGGAGATGGTGCCGGTGAAGATGTTGATGGATATTGACCCCCTCCCGATGAGAGGATCGATGGTTACGATTTTCCCTCCCGGAGGGATGTTTCCCCGACAGAACAGCTCCGCTGGAGCCCTAGATTGGTTCCGCCTCGAGACGACGGCGCTTCATCCCGAAAGCTTCCTCCTTATTTTTCCAGGGAGAAAGACTTCATATAGCAAAAGATGGGCACCAGAGGCCTGCCAGGGGGCCCACGAGGCAGGGGCGCGCCCAGGGGGTAGGGCGTGTCCCCCACCCTCGTGGACGGTGGGTGGGTCCCCTCTGGTGCTTTCTTAGCCCAATATCTTTTTATATATTCCAAAACTGACTTTCGTGGAGTTTCAAGACTTTTGGAGTTGTGCAGAATAGGTCTCTAATATTTGCTCCTTTTCCAACCCAGAATTCCAGCTGCCGGCATTCTCCCTCTTCATGTAAACCTTGTAAAATAAGAGAGAAAAGACATAAGTATTGTGACATAATGTGTAATAACAGCCCATAATGCAATAAATATCGATATAAAAGCATGATGCAAAATGGACGTATCAACTCCCCCAAGCTTAGACCTCGCTTGTCCTCAAGCGGAAGCCGATATCGAAAAATATGACCACATTTTTAGAGATAGAGGTGTCGATAAAATAAAATACGGACATGAGGGCATCATGATCATTCTTAGAACAGCAATATATATATATATATATATATATATATATATATATATATATATATATATATATATATATATGACTTCTCTTCTGTACTCTTGGGAGTATGTACTCCCATCCTCAATATACCTTATATACGCATTAATTATACCTCTTTATTATTCTCAATATATTTCACTAAATATTCTAAGATACCCCAATATGAGTTTAGTTGAAAAAATATCATCTGCGATGTACTTTTTGTAATATACCTTTTCACGTACAAACACATCAGTATATACGTAAATATTTAAAAATACATAGACTCACATGAATTTTTTCATGAAACTCGTTTTGGGGTATCTAATAATTACTAATGAAGTATATTAAAAATAATAAAAAGGTATAAAAGATTCATCTATGTGGTATATGAGGAGCGGGAGTACGTACTCCCAGGAGTACACAACCATTTTCCTATATATATATATATATATATATATATATATATATATATATAGTCATATGATTTCTTATGCTAAAGTAACAATCTATTCACAATGTAAAGTATGAATAAGAAACCTCATTGAAAACTAACAAACTATAATCTCAGCCATTGAAGCAATTGCAATTTATTATAACATCAGAAAGAGTCAATATAAGAGCTTTTCAGCAAGTCCACATACTAAACTATCATTTAGTCTTTCACAATTGCTAACACTCACGTAATACTTATGGGTGTGAAGCTTTAATCGGACACAGAGAAAGATAGGGGTTTATAGTTTTGCCTCCCAACCTTTTACCTCAAGGGTAATGTCAACAATAATAGTTCATGATAACTTACATCCAATTGGCTATATATATCCGGATCTTTCCAACACATAGTGCTTGCCAAAGGATAAAATGTAAAAAGAAAAGGAAGATCACCATGACTCTTGTATAAAATATAAGACAAAAATAAAAGATAGGCCCTTCGCAGAGGGAAGCAGAGGTTGCCATGTGTTTTTATGGTCGGATGCACGAAATCTTAATGCAAAAGAACATCACTTTATATTGCCACTTGTGATATGGACCTTTATTATGCAGTCTGTCGCTTTTATTTCTTCCACATCATAAGATCGTATAAAGCTTATTTTCTCCATACTAATAGATCATACATATTTAGAGAGCAATTTTTATTGCTTGCAACAATGACAACTTACTTGAAGGATCTTACTCAATCCATAGGTAGATACGATGGACTCTCATGACAAAATTAGGTTTAAGGATATTTGGAAGCACAAGTAGTATCTCTACTTGGTGCAAAGAATTTGGCTAGCATGAGGGGGAAAGGCAAGCTCAACATGTTGGATGATCCATGATAATATAATTTATTTCGGATGTAAGAAAACATAACCCATTACGTTGTCTTCCTTGTCCAACATCAACTTTTTAGCATGTCATATTTTAATGAGTGCTCACAATCATAAAAGATGTCCAAGATAGTATATTTATATGTGAAACATCTCTTTATTTATTACTTCCTATTAATTGCAACGATGGCCAAAACTATGTTTGTCAACTCTCAATAACTTTTATTCATCATACTCTTTATATGTGAAGTCATTACTCTCCATAAGATCAATATGATCTCTTTATTTCTTTTTATTCTTTCTTTATTCCCTCAAGATCATAGCAAGATAGCAAAGCCTTCGACTCAAAAGTAATCTTTATTATATATATCTCGTGGACTCGATTACATAGAAGGATCATAAAGCAAAACTCAAAACTAGATCATACTAAAACTTAATTCTACTAGATCAAGATATTACCAAGCTTGGCAGTTGCCAAGGGGAGTGCCCATACCCATGTATTTATGTCTCTTTCTTTAGAGGTGGTGATGTGATATTCTTGGCGATGATGCCCCTTAGGATATGATTCTCTTCCTCGAGCTTATTGACTTGCTGCTTGAGATCCATTATTTCCCTGCGGAGCTTACCCGTGACGGCTAAAGCTCCTTGCACCCATGGATGTTGCATAGCTGTGGGAGAACAAGTAACACTCTTTTTCATATTTTCATAAGAAAGAAATCTAACATTGGGAGGAATGACCGAGTTTGGAATTACTGAGCTCCGAAGTTCCTCCATCGTAAATCTGGCTTGGAGACGAGAGGTAACTTCTTGATCTTCCTCCATGGCGTCTATACTTTTCAAGTCGGCCTCCATCTCTTCCTCAGTTGCTGGCCGAAAGTGATCGGCATCGTTGTTTGCTTTTGGCCACGGTGTCGGGTGAGATACCTGGCTCTCCCCAACTGACTGTTGAGAAGACATCTTGCTGTAAATTAGCAGCAGAGACAGCTCGAAACAAAAACAGAATATATTTGTGTGGTACGGTGGTCAAAATCTTCGGGAGATTATATAATGATTTTTTTACCGACCAAAAGAAGTATCGTGCAAGAAAACGGAGTCCGGAGGGCACACGAGGTGCCCACGAGGCAGGGGGCGCGCACAGGGGGTAGGGCGTGCCCTCCACCCTCGTGGACGCCTCGTGTCCTTCCCGGACTGCTTCTTATTTTCCTATTTTCTTAAATATTCCAAAATGGAGAAAAATTGCTATGAGAACTGTTTTGGAGTCGGTTTACATACTGTACCACATACATATTCTTTTTCGGAGTCTGAAACGTTCTGGAAAGTGTCCCTTATATACTCCTCCGGGGTTACAGTGTCAATAACATTAGTTTCAACATTTATGGGATTACCTGAGATATAATGTTTGATTTTTGACCGTTCACCTCCCTCAGATTTGTGCCTTCGAAGTTGTTGATTTTTATGGCACCGGAACGATAGACATCCTCGATAACTTAAGGACCTTCCCATTTAGAGAGGAGTTTTCCTGCAAAAAATCTTAAACGAGAGTTGTATAACAGAACATAATCACCTACATTAAACTCACGCCTTTGTATCCTTTTGTCATGCCATCTTTTAACTTTTTCTTTAAACAGTTTGGCATTTTCATAGGCCTGGGTTCTCCACTCATCCAGTGAGCTAATGTCAAATTGTAACATCCCAAATTTTCAATTTGGAATGTTATACATAGGCCATTCATGCATATCATATTTTATTGTATTTCGCTTCGCGATCCTCGAAATTCTAAGCAACTCAAGGACCCACGAAGAGAGTAGGGGATTTCATCATTTTCTTATTTGAATTTTCTCAAATATCGAAACAAGGATCATTTTGGTTTTAATTATTTTTCTTTCCGAAAATATTTCACATTAAAATATATGAGAGGAGATAATATGACTTCTCCAAAATAAATGAAATATTAGAGGAAAAATATTAAAATCAAATAAATAATTTTATTTGGATTTTATTGCAATTTTTATTTGAATTAGAAAAATATGCATTTTTCAAAATTGCATTATTAGGCCAAGAAAATGTTCACTTTGTCCTAAATATTTTATTTAGACGGTGAAAATTTGTTTTGGCATTTTTAGATTTTTATTTTATTTATTAGGATTTTTCTGGCGAAATCTGTTTAAAAAAAGAGAGTTCGCGGCCGAACTGGGCCGGCCCAGCTAGCGCCAGGCCACGGCCCAGCCGCCACACCGCCTCGCCCCGACCGAGTCCGGCCGGCGCACGCCGTCGCCGCCGCGATTCCGAGGAGGACTCCTCCTCCTCGACCCCTTCCCCAAGCCGTCGAACCCCTCCCCCTCCTATTTAACCCCGCCGCCGCCGCCCCTCCTCACCTCGTCCCGCTCCACCACCGCACACCGCCGCCGAGCTCCGCCGCCCGCGCCGCAAGTCGCCGCTGCCTGCGCTGCCTCGCCACCGCCCACGCTTCGTCGCCGCTCGCCGCTGTCGCCGCACGCCGGAGCCGCCGCCGCCGCCGTTCGCCGGATCCGAGCCGCCGTTTTTTTCGGTTTGGGTAATGTAAACAGACCGGTTTTTTTAGAAACCCTAGATGCGTTCTTTTATTTTTATCGGTTCGGTTTTCTCAGTTTAGTTATTTAGCGAACGTTCGACCACTCGTTCGTTTTAACGAACGCTTTTCACCGTTTAGGTTTTGATAGCGAACATTCGTTCGTTAGTCTTTTCTTTTTATTTTTAGCCCAGGGACCTATCCGCGATTACTTTTATCGCATATTAGCCCCTGATCTTCAAACGCTCGCCGTTTCTTAACCGTTTGTCCAAATCCAGTGAAACCAACGCCAAAATCTTCGTCTCGAACCCCTCTTTCTGTTTAATCAACTTGAACAAGGTTTTGACAAATTAAAATTTGGTTGCAAGCAGATTTGATTTTGAAGTTCTTTTGACCGTAGTTTCAGTTCCATAGCTCCGATTTGATTGTTTCTTTTTATAGATCGAATCTCTTCAGTTGAGTTTTCAGATTTGATCTTCTTATTTGAGTTTTATCCGTGCATCTTTGCTTGATTGATTATGTATGCTATTGTTTGTTTGTGAAAGAATTCCCGGAGTGCGCAGCATGCTACTACAAGTCACTAGGTTTTGCGGATCATCAGCAAGGCAAGTAACAATTTGATCATATCCCTTTATTACCCAGTTTTTATGCATTAGTTTCAACCCTCAAACATTGCATGCTTAGGAGTTGATAACATGTGGGTTTTTGGAAGTAGATGATGAGGTAGAACCTATTGCCCTTTTATTATCAAACCCTTGGGAGTTACTTCTACGTTATGTTTATATCGCCATGCTATGCTCGTAGACGTGGATTGAGTTTGAGAGTATCCATGACATATGTGAGATTGTTAATTAATGGTGAACTTTAGGTGGCTAGTTAAATACACATCTGGGTGGATTGGTTGTGGGCACCTAGAGAATCCAGTGTTGTCCTAGGATATCCCGGAGTACCCGTGTGATCATCCTATGGTTCGCCACCCAGGCTCAAAGGGATCATAATATTATTCATGCTAGAAACTTCCGTGTGGAGCCACAAGCTATTATGGGCTCTAGCATAATGAAGTAAGTTGCATGACCTCTTCCAGTGGTAGGCTAGCAGATGTAGGGGATGTAGGTTGGTACTATCTACCCGGGGTTAGAGTTAATGCTTCTGAAAAACTGTGTCTCGGTCATCCGTTTCTCAAACACCATGTAGTGCGAGAAATCCAACGGAGGAGATCGAGTCTTGTGGGGAAAAGTGCACAAACCTCTGCAGAGTGTACAAACTAATCATGGTTAGCCGTGTCCCCGGTTATGGACATCTTGAGTATCTGGTACTTGAACTATAATGTTGATCTCATCACTCTATTACTTAATTTGTTCGGTTGTTAATTACTTTCTAATTGTGATTGAGTTGGAGGAACCTTCTCAATGTTTAACAACTACCATGATAGTTAAATAAAATATGTTCCTTTGTTGTAGGGAAAATTGGCTTTTCGCAAAACATTATAACCATAGAGCCTCCACCAGCCATTTATGCATGTAGTGATAGCATTTATCTGTTCTTTGCTCTACTATGTTACATTGCCAGCATATTTCATGTGCTGACCCGTTTTCGGGCTGCAATGTATCATGTTGCAGACTTTTCAGACGAAGAGTAAGGTGCGCTAGGTCGTTTGTCATGCACTCAGCTATGCCGTTGGAGTTGATGGACTCACTTTATCTTCCAAGTCTTCCGTTGTTATCTTATTTAGATGGCCTCACGCCATATTTACTGTAATAAGTTCTCTTTTGAGACAGTCGATGTAATAAGTGTGTGATTGCTACTCTGTTATAAATCCTTCGAGTACTGTGTGTGTCAGCATTACCGATCCAGGGATGACACTTATGCACAGAGACTTGACCATCTGAGGTCGGGTCGCTACAAGATGGTATCAGAGCACACGCTGAATGTAGTACACGACCACTAAGTTAAGCCATAGGTCACTCTTCTCTACTCATTTCTGACTCCTCTCCATTTTCTACTCTTTAGGATGGCGGACTCAAGGAACAAGTTTGCACAACCGGATGAAGACACACCCTTGGACGACACTTGAAGGAAGTCACTAGGTACCTGAACATTGGAATACCAAGCTTCATCGGTACCTACACCGCCACTTTATCAGAAGAGGAGCTTTGGATGATTCGAGTTCAAGTTCCAGGAAGGACATTCACGCTAGTAACTGAGCCCATAGAGTTTTCCTTTGATGCACCAACCTGGAGTCTAGGAAAAAGCATGGCAGCCCACATCGCCATAGGACGCGTCGGCGAAGTTTATCACAAGGATCTTAAGGACACTATCTACCAGATATTTGGGCACCAAGATGAGCAATGGGAGATGATAAGCACCAGGAAGAACAGGTCCATTGCAGCCTTCATCCAGGAGTTAAATCATCACATTCGTTGCCAGGAGAACTAGATGTGTGCAAGCATGATAGATCTGAAGAAGTTGATGACTAAGAACATGGAGCTGGAAGAGGAACTCAAGTCTACACGCGACAGATATGAGGACGAAATCACCGTACTAGTGGAGAAGAATGACGATATGACAAGGAAGCTCGGAGTATTCATGGGAGACCCTGCGCCAAGAGGAGAAGACGACCACCCCAAGGACTACATCATCATCGACGACACCGACTCCGACCCCAGTGATGATGATTATGAAGACGAAGATGGAGCAGATATCATGGAGTCTGCACCGATCAAAATTTCTAGAGGACCACCATATGATTAGTAGTATTCCCCCATGTATATATTAGTAGTCCGAGCACTATAACGATAGTTAGATCGATTGTATGCCCTTGCTTGAAATTGATTTGGTGTGATATGATTGTGTTTGACTCATGTGCATATGGGTAGTGCTTTCTCATTAGACCTCATTATATTCTAATCTCTCCCCTCTAAACCCATCATATGCCTCCAAGACGTGACCTCGGATTTGTCTTCCCATCGAAGCTCACTCAGTTGATCCAACAGCAGAATACACTGATGTAGTTGCTAGTTCAGAATCAAGGCAATAACAACAACAACAATAACAACAACCCGCCACCACCACCGCCAGTTGACAACTTAGCCCGTTTTCTGAGGTTACAGCCACCGGTGTTTTCCAGTAGCACCGAGCCAATAGTTGCAGATGACTGGCTACGCAGGATAGGAAGGGAGTTGACCACTGTGGGTTGCATAGATGCTGAGAAGGTGCGTTTTGCCGCACACCAATTGGATGGACCTGCAACATCATGGTGGGAGAATTACACATCCACTTTCCCTATAGACAATGTCACTTGGGAGCAGTTTCAGCAAGCATTCCGCACAGCTCATGTTTTAACTGGAGCTATGAGCATGAAGAAGCGCGAGTTTCACAACTTACGCCAGGGCAACCGTACTGTGGGGCAGTACGTGGATGAGTTTAGCAAGTTAGCTCGATATGCTCCAGATGACGTGGCCACCGATGCCGCGAAACAGGAGAAGTTTATGGAAGGGCTGAATGATGAGATGAGTATGCAGTTAATGGTGGAAACATTTAACAACTAGCAGGAGTTGGTAGATATGGCTCTTGTGATTGAAGGGAAGCAGTGGCAGATTGAGAGCCGCAAAAGGAAGAATGGACAAGGGAGGTACAATTCAGGAGCTCAGCAGAAACCTCGTTTCACCCCGAACTCGGGAGGATATACCCACAACCATGGAGGGCATAACCACAATGGAGGAAGTTCGCATAACCACAGTGACCCCAAGAATGGAAATGGGAATTGAGTAGGCAGTAATCAGAACCGCTCTAACCCAGCCACACCCGCCAAGAGGGATCTAAGCCATGTTACTTGCTTCAAGTGCGGGAAGACTGGACATTACGCCACTGAATGTCCTGAAGCAAAGAATGGAAATGGCAATGGAAGCTCTGGGAAGAAGCCCAACCCTTTCAACAAGGGACAAGTAAACCACGTGAACGTGGAGGAGGTTGAAGAGCAGCCAGATGCAGTTATCGGTAAGTTTTTGGTTAAGTCATTTACCGCTCTCATTCTTTTTGATATCGGTGCATCGCATTCATATATTTCAAGGGGATTTGTGGACAAGTTTAAGTTACCCACTTTAGCCCTTAGGACACCCTTGCTAGTAAGCTCACCAGGTGCAGAGTATATGGCCAGCCGATGGTGCGACCGGATACCCTTAAACATTTGCAGCCATATTTTCCCCTCAGACCTAATAATTCTGGAGTCACAAGGATTGGATGTGATACTCGGTATGAATTGGCTATCGAAGTATGGTGGAAACATTGATTGTGCTAGCAAGTCAATTCTGCTCACCACCCCGGAGGGAAGAAGGATTAAGTACGTATCCAGGCATACACCAAAGAGGACTCATGTAAACTCCCTCACGGGCGTTGTTCAAGAGGAGGTGTCTGTAGTGAAGGATTACCCGGATGTATTTCCAGAGGAACTACCAGGCATGCCACCAGATCGAGACATTGAGTTTTTGATAGAGCTATTGCCAGGCACCGGACCAATATCGAAGAGACCATACCGGATGCTCGCAAATGATCTCGAGGAGATTAAGAAACAGATTAAGGAGTTATTAGAGAAAGGTTACACTCAACGAAGATCGTCACCATGGGGAGCCCGAGTGCTCTTGGTTGAGAAGAAGGATAAATCTCTGAGAATGGTGGTTGACTATCGTGCACTAAATGAAGTGACGATCAAGAACAAGTACGCACTGCCAATGATCAATGATTTGTTTGACCAGCTGTAAGGAGCTAAAGTATTTTCCAAGATCGATCTACGATTAGGGTACCACCAGCTGAAGATCCGAGAACAGGATATACCTAAGACAACTTTCACCACAAGGTACGGGCTATACGAGTACACGGTTATGTCATTTGGATTGATTAACGCCCCTGCCTATTTCATGAGAATGATGAATAAGGTGTTCATGGAGTTCTTGGATAAGTTTGTCGTGGTGTTCATTGATGATATTCTGGTATACTCGAAGAATGAAGAGGAGCACAAGGAGCATTTGCGTTTAGTTATCAAGAAGCTCAGGGAACATCAGTTATATGCAAAGTTCAGCAAATGTGAGTTTTGGTTGAAGGAAGTTGGATTCCTTGGACATGTTATATCAGGAGAAGGTATAGCAGTAGACCCTACAAAGGTTCAGTCAGTCACTGAGTGGTTGGCACCCACTTTAGTTGGAGAGATCCGCAGTTTTCTGGGACTTGCGGGATATTATCGGAGATTCATCAAGAATCTCTAAAATTGTGAAGCCCATGACGGAGTTGTTGAAGAAGGACACTAAGTTCAAATGGAAAGAAGAATGTGAGGCCAGTTCTCAGGAGTTGAAGAAACGTCTGACTATAGCCCCAGTGCTGATTCTGCCAGATATACGCAAGGATTTACAAGTGTATTGCAACGCGTCTCGCTTAGGACTTGGAAGTGTACTTATGCAAGACGGAAGGGTTATTTCGTATGCCTCACGTCAGCTTTGACCGCATGAGTTGAATTATGCCACGCATGATTTGGAGTTAGCAGCAGTAGTGCATGCGCTCAAGACCTGGAGACATTTTCTTATTGGAAATCATTGTGACGTGTACACGAATCGTAAGAGTTTAAAGTACATTTTCACACAGAAGGAGTTGAATCTTAGGCAAAGGAGATGGTTGGAACTTATAAAGGATTGTGATATGAAGTTTCACTATCATCCAGGCAAGGCCAATGTCATAGCAGACGCTTTGAGCCGGAAGAGTTACGCCAATACTCTCTTAACGGGAGGGTTACTAGAGGAGTTAACTGAGGATCTTCGGGAACTTCGTTTGGAGATAGTTTCTAGAGGTTTTGTTGCAGCATTAGAGTTTCAGTAAATATTATTGGGAAAGATTCGAGAAGCTCAGAAGGATGGCAAAGAAATTGCCAAGATAAAGGAGAAAATGAGCAAGGGAAAGGCCAAAGGTTTTCGTGAGGATGAGCACGACACCTTGTGGTTTGAGGACCGTGTCTATGTACCCAATAATGCAGAGATCAGGAAGTTGACACTTCAGGAGGCTCATGACTCGCCATACTCGATACACCTCGGAAACACCAAGATGTATTTGGATTTGAAGGAGCGTTTGTGGTGGACTCGTATGAAGAAGGATATTGCCGAGTATGTAGCCGTATGTGATGTATGTCAGAGAGTGAAGGCAGAACATCATAAGCCAGCAAGATTACTGCAGCCCATGCCGATACCCGAATGGAAGTGGGATAAGCTTGGCATGGATTTTATCACCGGATTACCCAGGACCCGATCGGGATATGACTCTATCTGGGTAGTAGTTGATCGCTTGACCAAAGTGGCTCACTTTATCCCAGTGAAAACCACCTATACAAGTACGAAGTTGGCCAAGATATATATGACCAGGATTGTATGTCTGCATGGAGTTCCGAGGACTATCGTACCAGATAGAGGGACACTGTTTACTTCAAAGTTTTGGCACCAGCTACACCAGACATTGTGAACCAGGCTAGAGTTTAGTACTGCCTTTCATCCGTAGACAGATGGACAGACCGAGAGAGTCAATCAGATACGGGAAGACATGTTGGGAGCTTGTGCGCTCGATTATGGATCCAGTTGGGATGAAAATTTGCCCTACGCGGAGTTCTCATACAACAATAGCTACCAGCCCAGTTTAAAGATGGCACCTTTCGAAGCTTTATATGGACGGAGGTGCAGGACACCGTTCATATGGTATGAAGTTGGAGACCGTCAGTTGTTTGGACCAGACTTAATTAAAGAGTTGGAAGAGAAGGTTAAGCTGATTCGAGACAGACTGAAGGTAGCTCAGTCCAGGCAGAAAAGTTATGCAGAATCAAAACGCAAGGAGGTAGTCTATGAAATCGGAGACAGAGCATACCTTCGTGTATCACCACTGCGAGGAGTTAAACGATTTGGAGTTAAGGGAAAGTTAGCCCAGAGATTTGTAGGACCATACCGAGTTTTGGAACGTATGGGAGAAGTATCCTACAAGTTGGAGTTACCCGAAGGAGTGTCAGGAGTTCATGATGTGTTCCATGTTTCCCAGCTGAAGAAGTGCCATGCAGAGATGGCCGATATTCCTCTAAGAGATACAGTGCCCTGATAACCCACAAGTATAGGGGATCAACTGTATCCTCTTTCGATAATTAAGAGTGTCGAACCCAACGAGGAGCTAAAGGCAGAACAAATATTCCCTCAAGTCCTATCGACCACCGCTACAACTCTACGCATGCTTGACGTTCGCTTTACCTAGAACAAGTATGAAACTAGAAGTACTTTGTAGGTGTTTTTGGATAGGTTTGAAAGATAATAAAGAGCAAGTAAATAAAAAGTAGGGGCTGTTTAGATAAAGACACAACTAAGTTAGGTTTAATAGAGAGCTTGTTGTTATGAGAAAGTTATTTGTCCCTAGGCAATTGATAACTAGACCGGTAATCATCATTGCAATTTTATATGAGAGAGAGGCATAAGCTAACATACTTTCTCTACTTGGATCATATGCACTTATGATTGGAACTCTAGCAAGCATCCGCAACTACTAAAGATCATTAAGGTAAAACCCAACCATAGCATTATAAGGCATCAAGTCCTCTTTATCCCATACGCAACAACCCCCTTACTCGGGTTTGTGTTTCAGTCACTCACGCAACCCACTATAAGAGAATCATGAATGTATTGCAACACCCTACAGCGGGGATCCCTCATGCTTGCGCGACACGGAGAGCACCATAGGACATCACCAATAATAAAACATGCAACTCAAACCAATCTTGATCATCAAATAGCCCATAGGACAAAATGGATCTACTCAAACATCATAGGATAGCCATACATCATTGGGAAATAATATATAGCATTGAGCACCATGTTTAAGTAGAGATTACAGCGGGTAAGAGAGAGGTTACACCGCTGCATAGAGGGGGGAAGAGTTGGTGATGATGGCAGTGAAGTTGTTGGTGAAGATTGCGGTGATGATGATGGCCCCCGGTGGCACTCCGGTGCCACCAGAAGCGAGGGGGAGAGAGCACCCCTCATTCTTCTTCTTCTTCCTTGACCTCCTCCCTAGATGGGAGAAGGGTTTCCCCTCTGGTCCATGGCCTCCATGGCGTGGGAGGGGCGAGAGCCCCTCCGAGATTGGATCTGTCTCTCTGTCTCTCTCTGTTTTTGCATTCTCAGATTCCTCCCTTTCACCGTTTCTTATATTCCCGGAGATCCCTAACTCCGATTGGGCTGAAATTTTAACATGATCTCTATCCGGATATTAGCTTTCTTGCAGAAAAAGAAGGGCATCAACCGCCTTACGGGGTGGCCACGAGGGTCAGGGGCGCGCCCCCTGCCTCGTGGCCCCCCGGGCATCGTATCACGTGGATTTTTCTTCCCAAAAATCATATATATTCCAAAAAAAATCTCCGTCAGTTTTTATCCCGTTTGGACTCCGTTTGATATGGATATTCTGCGAAACAAAAAACATGCAACAAACAGGAACTGGCACTGGGCACTGGATCAATATGTTACTCCCAAAAATAGTATAAAAAGTTGCCAAAAGTATATGAAAGTTGTAGAATATTGGCATGGAACAATCAAAAATTATAGATACGATGGAGACGTATCAGCATCCCCAAGCTTAATTCCTGCTCGTCCTCGAGTAGGTAAATGATAAAAAAAGATAATTTTTGATGTGGAATGCTACCTAGGATAATCTTGATCACATATCTAATCATGGCATGAATATTAAGATACGAGTTATTCAAAGCAATAGTCTATCATTTGACATAAAAACAATAATACTTCAAGCCTACTAATAAAGCAATCATGTCTTTTCAAAATAACAAGGCCAAAGAAAGTTATCCCTACAAAATCATATAGTCTGACTATGCTCCATCTTCACCACACAAAATATTCACATCATGCACAACCCCGATGACAAGCCAAGCAATAGTTTCATACTTTTGACGTTCTCAAACCTTTTCAACTTTCACGCAATACATGAGCGTGAGCCATGGACATATCACTATAGGTGGAATAGAATGGTGGTTGTGGAGAAGACAAAAAGGAGAAGATAGTCTCACATCAACTAGGCGTATCAACGGGCTATGGAGATGCCCATCAATAGATATCAATGTGAGTGAGTAGGGATTGCCATGCAACGGATGCACTAAGAGTTATAAGTGTATGAAAGCTCAAACTGAAACTAAGTGGGTGTGCATCCAACTTGCTTGCTCATGAAGACCTCGAGCGTTTGAGGAAGCCCATCATCGGAATATACAAGCCAAGTTCTATAATGAAAATTCCCACTAGTGTATGAAAGTGATAACTCAAGAGACTCTCTATATGAAGAACATGGCGCTACTTTGAAGCACAAGTGTGGTAAAAGGATAGTAACATTGCCCCTTCTCTCTTTTTCCCTCATTTTTTGTTTTGTTTTTTGGTGGGCTTCTTTGGCCTCTTTTTTTTATTTGGGCTTGTTTGGCCTCTTTTATTTATTTTTAAAGTCCGGAGTCTCATCCCGACTTGTGGGGGAATCATAGTCTCCATCATCCTTTCCTCACTGGAGCAATGCTCTAATAATGATGATAATCACACTTTTATTTACTTACAACTCGATATTACAACTCGATAATGGAACAAAGATACGACTCTCTATGAATGCCTCAGGCGGTGTACCGGGATGTGCAATGATCTAGCGTAGCAATGACATCAAAAAACGGACAAGCCATGAAAACATCATGCTAGCTATCTTACGATCATGCAAAGCAATATGACAATGAATGCTCAAGTCATGTATATGATGATGATGGAAGTTGCATGGCAATATATCTTGGAATGGCTATGGAAATGCCATGATAGGTAGGTATGGTGGCTGTTTTGAGGAAGGTATATGGTGGGTTTATGGTACCGGCGAAAGTTGCGTGGTACTAGAGAGGCTAGCAATGGTGGAAGGGTGAGAGTGCATATAATCCATGAACTCAACATTAGTCATAAAGAACTCACATACTTATTGCAAAAATCTATTGGTTATCGAAACAGAGTACTATGCACATGCTCCTAGGGGGATAGATTGGTAGGAAAAGACCATCGCTCGTCCCCGACCGCCACTCATAAGGAAGACAATCAATAAACACCTCATGCTCCGACTTCGTTACATAACGGTTCAGCATACGTGCATGCTACGGGAATCACAAACCTCAACACAAGTATTTCTACTAATCCACAACTACCCACTAGCATGACTCTAATATCACCATCTTTATATTGCAAAACTATTGCAAGGAATCAAACATATCATATTCAGTGATCTACAAGTTTTATGTAGGATTTTATGACTAACCATGTGAATGACCAATTCCTGTCATATCTCCAAATAGATATAAGTGAAGCAAGAGAGTTTAATTCTTTCTAAAAAAGATATGCCCACGCTCTAACAAATATAAGTGAAGCAAAAGAGCATTCTAGAAATGGCAGTTGTCTAAGTGAAGAGAAATAGGCAATCCAAACTTCAAATGATATAAGTGAAGCACATGAAGCATTCTATAAAGCCATACTCAAAAGATATAAGTGAAGTCCATATAGCATTCTATAAATCAACTAAGGACTATTGATACGTCCATTTTGCATCATGCTTTTATATCGATATTTATTGCATTATGGATTGTTATTTCACTTTATGTCACAATACTTATGGCTATTCTCTCTTATTTTACAAGGTTTACATAAGGAGGGAGAATGCCGGCAGCTGGAATTCTGGGCTGGAAAAGGAGCAAATATTAGAGACCTATTCTGCGCAACTCCAAAAGTCCTGAAACTCCATGGAACATCTTAAAATAAATAAAGAAAAATCCTCGCCAAAGATGAAGGCTAGGGGGCCCACACCCTACTCACGAGGGTGGGGGGCGCCCCCCCTAGGGCGCGCCCCCTACCTCGTGGGCCCCCTGGTGGCTCTCCGACATCCATCTTATCCTATACGAAGTCTTTCGATGAGAAAAAAATCAGAAGGAACTTTTCGGGACGAGACTCCGCCGCCACGAGGCGGAACCTTGGCGGAACCAATCTAGAGCTCCGGCAGAGCTGTTCTGCCGGGGATACTTCCCTCCGGGAGGGGGAAATCATCACCATCATCATCACCAACACTCCTCTCATCAGGAGAGGGCAATCTCCATCAACATCTTCACCAACACCATCTCATCTCCAAACCCTAGTTCATCTCTTGTATCCAATTCTTGTCTCAAAGTCCGGGATTGGTGCTAGTAGGTTGCTAGTAGTGTTGATTACTCCTTGTAGTTGATGCTAGTTGGTTTATTTGGTGGAAGATCATATGTTCAGATCCTATATGCATATTATTCCCCCCTGATTATGAACATGGATATGCTTTGTGAGTAATTACATTTGTTCCTGAGGACAAGGGAGAAGTCTTGCTATTAGTAGTCATGTGAACTTGGTATTCGTTTGATATTTTGATAAGATGTATGTTGTCTAGCCTCTAGTGGTGTTATGTGAACGTCGACTACATAACACTTCACCATTATTTGGGCCTAGAGGAAGGCATTGGGAAGTAATAAGTAGATGATGGGTTGCTAGAGTGACATAAGCTTAAACCCTAGTTTATGCGTTGCTTCGTAAGGGGCTGATTTGGATCCAGATGTTTCATGCTATGGTTAGGTTTACCTTAATACTTTTGTTGTAGTTGCGGATGCTTGCAATAGAGGTTAATCATAAGTGGGATGCTTGTTCAAGTAAGAACAACACCCAAGCACCGGTCCACCCACATATCAAATTATCAAAGTATCGAACGTGAATCATATGAACGTGATGAAAACTAGCTTGACGATATTCCCATGTGTCCTCGGGAGCGCTTTTCCTATTATAAGAGTTTGTTCCGGCTTGTCCTTTTCTACAAAAAGGATTGGGCCACATTGCTGCACTTTATTTACTTTTGTTACTTGTTGCTCGTTACAATTTATCTTGTCACAAAACTATTTGTTACCACTTATTTCAGTACTTGCAGAGAATACCTTGCTGAAAACCGCTTATCATTTCCTTCTGCTCCTCGTTGGGTTCGACACTCTTACTTATCGAAAGGACTACGATAGATCCCCTATACTTGTGGGTCATCAAGACTCTTTTCCGGCGCCGTTGCCGGGGAGTGTAGCGCCTTTGGTAGGTGGAATTTGGTAAGGAAAAATTTATATAGTGTGCTGAAATTTATTGTCACTTGTTACTGTGGAAAGTAATTCCCCGAGGGGCTTGTTCGGGGTATATTCACCCCGTCCAGTAGAGCAAAGAGTTGCTCCTCAACCTACTGAACCTATTGAAAATGAAACTCCTTTTGAATTTCCTTCGGGTGTGATGGAAAAACTGCTAGCTAACCCTTTTACAGGAGATGGAACAAAGCATCCTAATGAGCACTTAATATATGTGGATGAAGTTTGTGGATTATTTAAGCTTGCAGGTATATCCGGTGATGTTGCTAAGACGAAGATCTTCCCTTTATCTTTGAAGGGAGACGCATTGATATGGTATAGGCTATGTGATGATATGAGATCATGGGACTATAAAAGATTGAAGTTGGAATTACATCAAAAGTATTACCCTATGCATCTTGTTCATCGTGATCGCAATTATATATATATATAATTTCTAGCCTCGCGAAGGAGAAAGCATCGCTCAAGCTTGGGGGAGGCTTAAATCAATGTTATATTCATGCCCCAATCATGAGCTCTCAAGAGAAATGATCATTCAAAATTTTTATGCTCGGCTTTCTGAAAACAATCGCACCATGCTCGATACTTCTTGTGCTGGCTCTTTTATGACGAAGACTATTGAATTCAGATGGAATTTATTGGATAGAATTAAACGCAACTCTGAAGATTGGGACCTCGATGAAGGTAAGGAGTCAGGTATGACACCTAAGTTTGATTGTGTTAAATCTTTTATGGACACCGATATTTTCCGTAAGTTTAGCACTAAATATGGACTTGACTCTAAGATAGTAGCTTCTTTCTGTGAATATTTTGCTACTTATGTTGATCTCCCTAAGGAGAAGTGGTTTAAATATCATCCTCCCATAGAAGTAAAAGTAGCTGCACCTATTAAAGTTGAAGAAAAGACTGTCACTTATAATGATCCTATTGTCCCTACTTCTTATGTTGAGAAACCACCTTTCCCTGTTAGAGTAAAGGATCATGCTAAAGCTTCAACTGTTGTTCGTAAAAGCAATATTAAAACTTATACACCCCCTGAGCAAGTTAAAGTAGAACCTAATATTGCTATTGTTAAAGATCTCTTGTCTGATAATATTGATGGGCATGTTATTCAGTTCAAAGGTGAAACTGCTAGAATTGCTAAACCTTGTGATAAAGATAAACATAGACCTGTGGTAGGCGTGTCTGTTATTTCTGTTAAAATAGGAGATCATTGTCATCATGGCTTATGTGATATGGGTGTTAGTGCTAGTGCAATACCTATTGACTTATACAAAGAAATTATGCATGACATTGCACCTGTTGAGTTAGAAGAAATTGATGTTACTATTAAACTTGCTAATAGAGATACTATTTCACCAATGGGAATTGTTAGAGATGTTGAAGTCTTGTGTGGGAAAACTAAATATCCTGCTGATTTTCTTGTTCTTGGTTCCCCACAAGATAGCTTTTGTCCCATTATATTTGGTAGACCCTTCTTAAATACTGTCAATGCTACCATAGATTGCACAAAGAATGTTGTTACTGTTGGCTTGGATGATATGGTTCATGAGTTTAATTTTTCTAAATTTAGTAAACAACATCGTGAGGAAGAATTACCTAGTAAGGATGAAATTATTGGTCTTGCTTCTATTGCCGTACCTCCTAGTGATCCTTTAGAACACTATTTGCTAGACCATGAAAATGATATGTTCATGAATGAAAGAAGGGAAATAGATGAAGTATTCTTTAAACAGGAACCTATTCTGCAACATAATTTGCCTGTTGAAATTTTAGGGGATCCTCCTCCACCCAAGGGTGATCCCGTGTTTAAGCTTAAACCTTTGCCTGATAATCTTAAATATGCTTATCTTGATGAAAAGAAGATATATCCTGTTATTATTAGTGCTAACCTTTCAGAGCATGAAGAAGAAAGATTACTGAAAACTCTGAGGAAGCATCATGCTGCTATTGGATATACTCTTGATGATCTTAAGGACATTAGTCCCACTCTATGTCAACATAAAATAAATTTGGAAGCAGATGCCATACCAGTTCGTGATCCTCAATGACGTCTGAATCCTAAAATGAAAGAAGTGGTAAGAAAAGAAATACTAAAGCTTTTGGAGGCAGGTAAAATCTATCCTATTGCTGATAGTGAGTGAGTAAGTCCTGTCCATTGTGTCCCTAAGAAGGGAGGTATTACTGTTGTTCCTAATGATAAAGATGAATTGATTCCACAAAGAATTATCACATGTTATAGGATGGTAATTGATTTCCGCAAATTAAATAAAGCTACTAAGAAAGATCATTACCCCTTACCTTTTATTGATCAAATGCTAGAAAGATTATGCAAACATACACACTATTGCTTTCTAGATGGTTATTCTGGTTTCTCTCAAATACCTGTGTCGGCTAGAGATCAATCAAAGACTACTTTTACATGCCCTTTTGGTACTTTTGCTTATAGACGTATGCCTTTTGGTTTATGTAATGCACCTTCTACCTTTCAAAGATGCATGATGGCTATATTCTCTGACTTTTGTGAAAAGATTTGTGAGGTTTTCATGGACGATTTTTCCGTCTCTGATTTCTCTTTTGATGATTGCTTGAGCAATCTTGATCGAGTTTTGCAGAGATGTGAAGAAACTAATCTTGTCTTGAATTGTGAAAAGTGCCACTTTATGGTTAATGAAGGTATTGTCTTGGGGCACAAAGTTTCTGAAAGAGGTATTGAAGTTGATAAAGCCAAGGTTGATGCTATTGAAAAGATGCCATGTCCCAAGGACATCAAAGGTATAAGAAGTTTCCTTGGTCACGCCGGATTTTACAGGAGGTTCATTAAGGACTTCTCAAAAATTTCTTGGCCTCTGACTAATTTATTGCAAAAAGATATACCATTTGTCTTTGATGATGATTGTGTAAAAGCATTTGAAATACTTAAGAAAGCATTGGTCTATGCACCTGTTGTTCAGCCACCTGATTGGAATTTACCCTTTGAAATTATGTGTGATGCCAGTGATTATGCTGTAGGTGCTGTTCTAGGGCAAAGAGTTGATAAGAAATTAAATTTTATTCATTATGCTAGTAAGACTCTAGACAATGCTCAAAGAAATTATGCTACTACTGAAAAAGAGCTTTTAGCAGTTGTATTTGCTTGTGATAAGTTCAGACCTTATATTGTTGATTCTAAAGTAACTATTCAAACTGATCATGCTTCTATTAAATACCTTATGGAAAAGAAAGATGCTAAACCTAGACTTATTAGATGGGTTCTCTTGCTACAAGAATTTGATTTGCATATTGTTGATAGAAAGGGAGCTGAGAACCCGGTTGCAGACAACTTGTCTAGGTTAGAGAATGTTCTTGATGACCCACTACCTATTAAAGATAGCTTTCCTGATGAACAATTAAATGTTATAAGTACTTCTCGTAGTACTCCATGGTGTGCTGATTATGCTAATTATATTGTTGCTAAATTTATACCACCTAGCTTCACATACCAACAAAAGAAAACGTTTTTCTATGACTTGAGACATTACTTTTGGGATGACCCACATCTTTATAAAGAAGGAGTAGATGATGTTATTAGACGTTGTGTACCTGAGCATGAACAGGAATAGATCCTACGCAAGTGTCACTCCGAGGCTTATGGAGGACACCACGCTGGAGATAGAACTGCACATAAGGTATTGCAATCTGGTTTTTATTGGCCTACTCTCTTCAAGGATGCCCGTAAGTTTGTCGTGTCTTGTGAAGAATGTCAAAGAATTGGTAATATTAGTAGACCTCAAGAAATGCCTATGAATTATTCACTTGTTATTGAACCGGTTGATGTTTGGGGCTTTGATTATATGGGACCTTTCCTGCCACTAATGGACACACACACATTTTAGTTGATGTTGATTACGTTACTAAGTGGGTAAAAGCTATTCCAACTATTAGTGCTGATCATAACACTTCTATTAAAATGCTTAAAGAAGTTATTTTTCCGAGGTTTGGAGTCCCTAGATATTTAATGACTGATGGTGGTTCACACTTTATTCATGGTGCTTTCTGTAAAATGCTTGCTAAGTATGATGTTAATCATAGAATTGCATCTCCTTATCACCCACAGTCTAGTGGTCAATTAGAGTTGAGCAATAGAGAGCTCAAATTAATTTTGCAAAAGACTGTTAATAGGTCTAGAAAGAATTGGTCCAAGAAACTTGATGATGCATTATGGGCTTATAGAACTGCATATAAAAATCCTATGGGTATGTCTCCGTATAAAATGGTTTATGGAAAAGCATGTCACTTACCTCTCGAACTAGAACATAAGGCGTATTGGGCTATTAAAGAGCTCAACTACGATTTTAAACTTGCCGGTGAGAAGAGGTTATTTGATATTAGCTCACTTGATGAATGGAGAACCCAAGCTTATGAAAATGCCAAGTTGTTTAAAGAAAAAGTTAAAAGATGGCATGATAAAAGGATACAAAAGCGTGAGTTTAATGTAGGTGATTATGTATTGCTATACAACTCTCGTTTAAGATTTTTTGCAGGAAAACTTCTCTCTAAATGGGAAGGCCCCTATGTTATCGAAGAGGTGTGCCGTTCTGGTGCCATAAAAATCAACAACTTTGAAGGCACAAATCCGAAGGTGGTAAACGGTCAAAGAATTAAACATTATATCTCAGATAATCCCATAAATGTTGAAACCAATATTATTGAAATCGTAACCCCGGAGGAATACATAAGGGACACCTTCCAGACCGTTTCAGACCCCCGAAAAGGAATAGGTATGTGGTACGGTAAGTAAACCGACTCCAAAACAATTTTTAAGGCAATATTTCTCTGTTTTGGAATATTTAGAAAAATAGAAAAAATAAGTAGCAGTCCGGGAAGGACACGAGGGCCCCATGAGGGTGGTGGGCGCGCCCCCTACCTCATGAGCACCTTGTGTGCCTTCCGTACTCCGTTTTCTTGCACATTACGTATTTTGGTCGGTAAAAATTCATTATATATTCCCCCGAAGGTTTTGACTCCCGTATCACGCAATTATTCTCTGTTCTTGTTTCGAGCTATTTTTCTGACAGATCTAGATTATCATGACGTCCCCAAGTGCTTCCAAGGACAAGTTCTTCGAGAAGGTCATCAACCCTTACCTCGCGGAGGTGCTGCGACACCCTCAAGCCATTGAGATGCGTGATGGGTTGTTGCACATCCGCGATGTTGAGGGACCAAAGGGAACCGGAAGCGTGGAGACGAGGCTCGAAGCAATGGAGCAACAAGTTTTCAAGTGCCAGGGGATGGTGGAGCGTGGAATCAACGCTAGCCACACGATGCTCGCGGAGTTCACTAACAACTACAAGCCGGATGCCAAGAACACCGAGGAGGCCATCTTCAAGCTATATGAGAAGATCGAGCACCTCCAAGACCAAATCTATGACCTGCAAACCAAAACTATGAGTATGAATATAGATTCAAAAGAATGAGTTTGGCTGCAGATTCGAGGATTCCGGAGACTCGATCGTCCTTCTATGATGGTGAACCTATGCCTTGGAAGATGGATGACAAGCTTGCATCATCAACAACACCTCCACCTTCTTCACCAACCAAGGAGATATAATCACATGGGTATGGGCACTCCCCTTGGCAACTGCCAAGCTTGGGGGAGGTGCCCCAGTATCGTATCACCATCACAACTCCTATCTTTATCATTTTTCTTAGTTCGATCCTATTAGTAGTATCTTGATCTAGTAGAATAAATTTTATGGCATGATCTAGTTTTGAGTTTTGCTTTTTGATCCCTCTATGTAATAGAGTCCGTGAGCTGCATATAATAAAGATTAGTGTTGAGTCAAGGGCTTGATTATTTTGCCATGATCTTGGGTGAATAAAAGAAAAGAGAAAAAGAATAAAAAGAAACAAAAAGTTCATATTGATCTTATTGAGAGTAATGACTTCACATAGAAAGAGTATGATGATTAAAAGTTGTTGGGAGTTGGCAGACATAACTTTGGTCATTGTTGCAATTAATAGGAAGTAATAAGGAAAGAGAGGTTTTCACATATAGATATATTATCATTGACATCTTTTATGATTGGGAGCACTCATTAAAATATGACATGCTAAAGAGTTGATGTTGGACAAGGAAGACAACGTAATGAGTTATGTCTTTCTTATATCTGAGATAAAGTATGTTGTCATGGATCCTCTAACTTGTGGAGCTTGCCTTTCCCCCTCATGCTAGCCAAATTCTCAGCACCAAGTAGAAATACTACTTGTGCTTCCAAATACCCTTAAACCAGTTTTGCCATGAGAGTCCACCATATCTACCTATGGATTGAGTAAGATCCTTCAAGTAAGTTGTCATCGATGCAAAGCAATAAAAATTGCTCTAAATATGTATGATTGATTGGTGTGGGAGAAATAAGCTTTATACGATCTTGTGATGTGGAAGTAATAAAAGCAACGGACTGCATAATAAAGGTTCATATCACAAGGGGCAATATAAAGTGACGTTCTTTCGCATTGAGATTTTGTGCATCCAACCGCGCATGGCAACCTCTGCTTCCCTCTGCGAAGGGCCTATCCTTTATTATTATCTTCTACCTTATGCAAGAGTCATGGTGATCTTCACCTTTTCTTTTTCATTTTATCCTTTGGCAAGCTCAGCATGTTGGAAAGAACATGATATATATATCTAATTGGATGTAGGGGAGCATGAACCATTATTGTTGACATTACCCTTGAGGTAAAAGGTTGTGGGGCAAAACTATAAGCCCCTATCTTTCTCTGTGTCCGATTAAAACTCCGTAACCACAAGTATTGCGTGAGTGTTAGCAATTATGGAGGACTAAATGATAGTTGAGTATGTGGACTTTATTTTTAGCTCTGACATAGACTCTTTCCGATGTTATGATAAATTGCAATTGCTTCAATGACTGAGATTATAGTTTGTCGGAGCCCAATAAGGTTTATGATTTATACTTTTGCATTGTGAATAGATCATCACTTGAACATAAGTAATCATATGACAAAATCTATATATGTTGCTGTATGAGAATAATCATGATGCCTTCATGTCCATATTTTATTTTTATCGACGCCTCTACCTCTGAACATGAGGACATATTTATTGTTATTGGCTTTTCGCTTGAGGACAAGCAAGGTCTAAGCTTGGGGGAGTTGATACGTCCATTTTGTTGGGGAACGTAGCAGAAATTCAAAATTTTCCTACGCGTCACCAAGATCTATCTATGGAGAAACCAGCTACGAGTAGAAGGAGAGTGCATCTACATACCCTTGTAGATCGCTAAGCGGAAGCGTTCAAGTGAAGGGGGTTGATGGAGTCGTACTCGTCGTGATTCAGATCACCGATGATCCTAGTGCCGAACGGACGGCACCTCCGCGTTCAACACACGTACAGCTCGACGATGTCTCCCACGCCTTGATCCAGCAAGGAGAGAGGGAGAGGTTGAGGAAGACTCCATCCAGCAGCAGCACAACGGCGTGGTGGTGATGGAGGAGTGTGGCAATCCTGCAGGGCTTCGCCAAGCACCTACGGGAGAGGAGGAGGTGTCACGGGAGGGAGGGAGGCGCCAAGGGCTCAGGTGTGGATGCCCTCCCTCCCCTCCACTATATATAGGGGCAGGGGAGAGGGGGGAGGCGCAGCCTTGCCCCTTCCTCCAAGAAAGGGGTGCGGCTAAGAGGGGGGAGGAGTCCATCCTCCCCAAGGCACCTCGGAGGTGCCTTCCCCCTTGAGGACTCTCCCCTTTTTCCTATATCTTGGCGCATGGGCCTCTAGGGGCTGGTGCCCTTGGCCCATGTAGGCCAAGGCGCACCCCCTACAGCCCATGTGGCCCCCCGGGGCAGGTGGCCCCACCCGGTGGGCCCCCGGGACCC